>NW_005354596.1:690418-698930 GCF_000412655.1 Myotis brandtii | reverse complement strand
CCCACCCCCACCCCAGGCCCTCATCACCCTATTTATTGTCTGCCCCTTTCCCCTGAGATTCCCCACTCTCTTCCATGTCTCTGTATCCACTCTGTTCATCAGTTTTACTTAGATTCCACATATGAGTGAGATCATGTGATACTCGTCTTTCTATAACTGACTTATTTCACTTAGCATGATACTCTCCAGGTCCCTCCATGCTATCTCAAAGGGTAAGAGCTCCTTCTTTTTACTGCTGCAGAGTATCCCATGGTGTAAATGTACCACAGCTTTACCCACTCATCTACTGATGGGCACTTGGGCTGTTTCCAGATCTTAGCTATTGTAAATTGTGCTACTATGAACATAGGGGTGCATACATTCTTTCAGATTGGAGTTTCGGGTTTCTTAGGATATATTCCTAGAAGTGGGATCACTGGGTAAATGGCAGTTCCACAATTAATTTTTTGAGGAAAATATACTATTCCTCACACCATCCTAACCAGGAAGATTGGAGGTTATAAACATCAAGGTTATACCATGGAGAACAACTTAAGCCAACTTTGTTATGGCCCCCGGACATCTTTTAATTTTCTGCCACTTTAAAATAATTCTCAAAATTCCCATCATACTAGGGCCATTTTGGAGTTTCCAGCATTCTCTTGCCATACACCCCCAAATTCTCAAACTGTCACCCAAAGCACACTGAAATGATCCAAAGCGTCAGCTTAAGAACGCAGTAAGCAAAAGGGTGGTCCCGTGGAAACTTCCTTCACAGCCCAACCGCCCAGTCTCCTAATGCACAAGCGTATTTACACACTGTGTTAGAAAGTAAAACAAGGGGAACCCAGCTGGTGTTGCTCAGTGGTTGAAAGTTGACCCATGAACTAGGAGGTCACAGTTCAATTCATCAGGGCACATGCCTGGGTTGAGAGCTCGATCCCCAGTACGGGGTGTGCAGGGGGCAGCCAATCAATGATTCTCTCTCATCACTGATGTTTCTATCTCTCTCCCACTCTCCCTTCCTCTCTGAAATCAATAAAAATAAAAGTTTGCAGGAACTTATTATTAGACGTAACTGAGGTTCACGTATAGGTATTGGAACTTAACATCTGTGGGACATGAAGACTGCTGGTAAGCCCCAAATGTCTCCAACTATCCACACCCTCAGGCTCCCCGGGCTCTTTACCCTGACGTACCTTGACATTGGGCATGTACTTAGAGAAGCGCTCATACTCCTTGCTGATCTGAAAAGCCAGCTCCCGGGTGTGACACATCACCAGCACAGACACCTTGAGGGGTAAGTAGATAGAAAGACAGTGTATCCCCTCACTACCCCTCTAGGGAAGTGACTATCACAAAAACATACCTGGCAGATCATAAGTGACTTCAATTCTGAGATCTAAATCATTAACCCCAGGATTACTACAAAATATTCCCCATGGCCTCAAGGGCGACAGAGATCATCTGAGCAATAAGCACCCATGGTTGTGAATATATCATGTAGCTGAGCTAAAAACACTCTGCCCCAACATTCCTAACCCAAACGCCCTCCCCAACACTCTCCCCAACTGTACCTGCCCAGTAACTGGCTCCAGCTGCTGCAGTGTGGCCAGCACAAACACTGCCGTCTTTCCCATGCCTGACTTGGCCTGGCATAAGACGTCCATTCCCAGAATGGCCTGAGGGATGCACTCATGCTGAACTAAACACAGAAGAAAAAAGATAAATTGGGCTTCAGTCTCCAGATAACATTTTTCACCAGCCACACCCATTTCATGCCACCAAATTAAGTGGTTTTTGTCAATTTCTAGAAACTTTCTACCTCTATGCTCCTTCAAATTCATCTCCAAATCAGACCCTCCTAGTCCCTTCTAGCTTCAGCTTCCTTCAGCACCAATCAAGCCCCCTCCCACGCCACCCCCCTAACCACCCATTTGCATCCACCAACAGCCCACCTTTGGTGCTTCTGGCTGCCCTTATTTTCCTTCATCTTAAACAACCCATGGTATTTGTGCGCCTGCTACGGGCCATTTCTCCTGCTTAGATTGCCATCCTTTGGATCATGTAACCCTGCAACTTGCACTAAATGAAGGACTTGGTACCTGACCCACAAGCCAACCACCTTTAGAACAGCCATAAAGGTTTCCAGAGACCAGAGTTGGCCTGGCCCAAAAGAGAACTAAAAGTACAACCAACTCCTCTCTGGAAATTTAAAATTACAAGTTAAAGTGACAAAATCCAAAACTAGAAGACAAGGGGAAAACCCAGTCACAAACATGAACAGCAGACCAGTAAATTGCTTTGTTTCATGCTATCCTATCCTATATAATAAAAGGCTAATATGCAAATCGACAATGGGGGAACAACCGGTCGCTATGATGTGCACTGACCACTAGAGGGACCACCGCTCAGCCAGAAGCCAGGCTCAGAGCTGACCAGTGAGGACAGCAGCAGCAATAGCAGTGGCAGGAGCCTTTCCTGCCTCTGCAGCAGTCGGACATCCCCGATGGGCTCCTGGACTGCGAGGGGGTGCAGGCGGGGCTGAGGGGACCCCCGCCCCAGTGCATGAATTTTGTG
This sequence comes from Myotis brandtii, assembly GCF_000412655.1. Taxonomy (NCBI): domain Eukaryota; kingdom Metazoa; phylum Chordata; class Mammalia; order Chiroptera; family Vespertilionidae; genus Myotis; species Myotis brandtii. Next base: position 696,371 of record NW_005354596.1, on the reverse strand, counting down.
CATCAGGCCTCTAGTCATGAATAAAAGACAACCTATACAAACCTCTTCCAATGCTAACCGTTTCTGGGACTCCTGGGACTTCCTTACTTCCTGGTCTATCCTAAATACAGGTCTGTATCACTGAGGGACCATGAACATCTGTTTCAGGATCATTAAAGTGCCTCATGAGTACCCTAAGCCCAAGAGGAAATTACCTTCTGATGGATGCTCAAAGCCACAGTCAACAATGGCTCGGAGCAACTCTGGCTTGAGCAGGAAGTCCCGAAAGCCAGAGCTATGGATGGAGACGTAGGAGCCCTTCACATCCTTCTTGGCGGGGGCCTCAGCCCCGTCTCCCCCAGCTGCGGTCTCCACCTCGTCATCTTCATAGTCCAAGAGCTCGTTGTCCACATCGTTCTCCGCCATAACTGGGCCGGCCGGGGAGGAGGGAGGGTCTCGGAACGGGTTCACGCAGATTAAGTGAAAACAAAGGAGGAAAGTGGGGGCTTAAGGAGCAGAAGACACACTCGTTTCTGACAGAAGAGCTAGGAAAACAACAACAACAACAAAACAAACAAAACAAACAGAAAAAAAGGACATCAGTCATGAGCAGCCTTCGCCACTTCTTTTCCATCCCCACGCCCTGCCCACTTCCCCTAAACTATGCAACCTTTACCTGGGCGGGAAAGTAACGCGCACACACAGGCAGGAGCGACAGGGGCCGCAGAGGGCTCCCGGGGAGGTGGTCAGGGCACAGGCCCAGCAGGCCAGGGTCAGCCGGGAGAGCAGCTTAGGAGCTCCCCCAGCAGCGAGGAGGCCCGGGGAGGAGAGGCAGACGCCCTCGGAGCGGAGAGGGCGAGGGCGAGGCGGCCGAAACCCTCCCGGAGACCCGCGCCCCCGGCGCAGCAGCCATCAGTCCAGGGTGATAGATGAAGGTCATCACTGCGCAGAGCGCTCACCTCCAGAGCAGAAACATCATGTGGCTGCCGCCCACTCCCGCTCAGCCACCCCACCTGCGGCTTCAAACTCCGCGCGGTTAACCGACGGCGGGTGGCTCCGCCGACAGCAACACCATCTCTCCATCACACACCGCGTCAGAGGCGGGAGGACGGCTCGGCCGGCGGGAGAGCCTTGGCCGAGCGCCTCCACCGCCGCCGCTCACCCTCAGCCGAGACGCTCCGCAAGCACTGGCAAAGCGCTGCGCTCCCAGTGAACGCGGGCCGGCCGGGGGAGGGGGGGGCCGCTAGGCCAGAACGGGCTCCTCCGAGTCCCACGCCGGCCGACCGAGAGGACCCAGAAACGAGGGGCGGGGGGAGAGCCCCGCCCAGCGCCGCCTCTCCCCGTCGCTAAGGCCTCTAGGAAACGAGGCCACCGGAGGAGCGGAGAGCTAAGGGGACACAATGGCGCGAGGCCACCATCTTGGATTGAGCCTTTTTAGTTCCCTACCTCCCCTCGGGAGCTCTTTGCTCTCGAAAGGGATGCAAGTGATTAAAATAACGACCCAACGAGGCCCCAGCGACCAGGCCATCGCCTGTGGAAAGGGTATCAGGACTCCATACGGTAGGATGACTGCAGGGAAACGCAGATGGAAATGGATGGTACCGAAGGCCAAATCTTACCTGAGCAAGGCGAACGCGTATGGCGGCAGCAACAGCGAGGAAGGAGGCAATCTGCCTTCACTTCCGGTTCCCAGTTTCCCTCTACCCCGGCCTCCCGCCTTCTCGGCTGCTAGCGTCAGGCTCAAGGGACCGGAAGAAGGACCTTCCGTGGTTCTGTAGTTCCGGGGGCGCCTTTAGAAACTGCCTGTCTGAAGTTTTTTTTAAAAAGCCACTTCTAACTCCTTCGGTACTGCCAGTAGCAAAAGACATAAAGGAAACTACATCCCCTCCCACTAGCATCCCCTTTCTCTTGTTCCACTTTTCTCCACGCCCCGCGCCTCCTCGTTTAGGTTCTTGCCAAGCAGGCCTTCTCTCTGGGCACCCCTCTGTGGCGAGCGAGGCTGGCGAGGCTGCGGGTTCCCACGGGGTCCTTGGCCCGGTAGTCAAGGTGACCCGGGGCGTCCACGCTGGAGCTAGGCAGCCCTGGGGACCAGGGCCTGACATTTGCCCAAAAGTAGTGTTGGCCCGTATAGCACATGTCCCAGGGGCCTAAGCTGGTGGGCAGGGGCTGCGAGTCAAGGCGCTCTGAACTCAGAGTGGAACGGGGTCTAGATTGGCCCCCAGTGTTAAGTGATAGGGCTTGAGGGTTATGCAACATTCCTTAAGCACTGTTAATGCGACTACAATGTTCTGAGCCCCACCCCAACAGCCCCATTGTCCAGCCTGGATTTTTTCGTGAATGAAGCATCGGATACCCCTGTCTTTGATATGCTATAGAAACCAGGCTTGATGTCTACTGCTTGACAAAAATGACAACAAACATTTGGCCCTGTAATTTTTGTTAATCATTTAACACTAAGGAGTGGAGACCATTATTCCCATTCTATTAACAAGCCCAGAGTGAAGAGATTAAAGCAACATGTGGGAAGTAATGCAGCTAGTAAGGTGACAGAGCCAGGATGTGAACACCTTATTCTCTACTAGAGGCCCGGTGCATGAATTCCTGCTCTGCAGCCCTTTTGGGTGTTTGGAAAATACAGAAACAAGACAAAAGAGAGGGGCTAAATGAGAAATGATGACACAAAAGGATTTGCCCATAATCATTTTATTTAGAGTTTTTATTGTTACAAAGGAAGTCCATGCATACACAGTGACAAGCTTCACTTTAAATCTCAGGAAACAGTGAGCATCTGATAGGTCTTTGGGGTAATAAGAAATGGGAGAAAACCAATAAAGAGAAAGACCAACTTAAGAGAGATGAAGGAGAGGCTAAAAAATGCACCATCTTTCTGGAACTACAGTAAAGGGGCTAAATGAAATCATTTTATCTTTTCAGGGATCATAAGGTCTGAGAAAAGAGAGGTGGGAAGAACCAATTCTTCAGAGAATTACTAGGGTCACAGAATGAATGAGTAGAGTTAGGGCCACAGACAGAAGTGAGGAAACAGCTGTGTTTAGGTTTTGGCAGGTGGACATGGGGTGGTAATAATATCACGGGGTTGCCATTAATCAAATCATAACTATTACATGCCAGAAACCATGCCAGGCTCTGGACAGAATGATTCCTAATTACTGCAGCAACACTGAAAGGTGGGCATTGTTCCAGGGGAGGCAGTGAGGCTACGGGTTAAGTAGCTTGTTCTGGTTGCCTGTCAACTAGTAGCAGGGTCAGGAGAGGGATCCAAGCCTGCTGGGCTCTGGAGTTAGGATGTTTTCTACATCCCTGCTTTTTCATGCTACAAATTTCACAGAGGGATTGGGTGAGGGTGACTTGGGAGTTTATAAGGTCTCAGTGAAGGTTAAAAAACAATAAGGAGATTCGGGTCTGAGCAGGACATCTATATTTCACAGGAGAATTATTGGGTCCTGCCTCCTAGAATTTCTAGGGAATGGAAAAGGAGAGTAGGATTAGGATGGGAGGCAATTCTGATTTGGGGATTTCTTTTGAGGAGGAGTTAGGCGCTAGGGTTTGTCCTAGGCAGCAATCCTGTAGTTGGGGTGGACCTGGGGCCTGACATCGCAGACCATGCCAAGAAGCTGGGCCAGGACGAGTTCTCGATTTTTCTGCTGGGAGCTCTGCATGCCCTGCACCTGGCGCCTGGTAGCCTGCTCCACTTCTGCGGACAGGTTTCCCTGGGAGCCCATGGCCTGGAGGGTGAGGAAGGGGTAGAAGAGAAAAAGGAAGAGACAGAGAAAGAGGGTCCAGGCATGTGGAGGAAAAGATCCTAGAGCAAGGCCAGAGAGAAAGGCCCTCTCCAACCCGCCCATCCCGCAGAAACAGCCGGACACCAGGACAGCAACACAACCCCTTTCCTCCAAGACCTGGCATGCAACATCAGACTGTACAACCCCCACCCTCACCACCCATGACCACTGAGCTCTGCCCCCCACCCAAATGCCATCATACTCCACACAGACTGTGGCAACTCCCCCACAAGCTGCTCAAGGCCTTCAAAATGCCCAGACTCTTAAATATCACAAAGCTTGACCAATGTCACATGGTTCCCACCAGGATCCCCTTCTGTCCTTGACCATCTTATTTTATCGTAGAATCACCCTCACCAGATGCATCCACCAACTTGCACTCTGGGGGGCCATCCCCAATTCTCCCCAGACTCACCGCCTGCTGTTTGCTCTGGAATTCCAGCTCTCGTTCCCTCCGGTATTGTTCCACTTCCATCTGTGCCTCTTCCTTTGCCTGCTTCAGACGCCGGGCCTTCCCTGGAAGCAAAAAAAGGATGGGGGTGGGTGAACCCGACACAAAATGTGATAGTGGGGGTCAGTCCTTTCCAGAAAGTTATTCTGCACTCAGCCAACCAGGTGCTAGATTCTAACACCCATTTCTTCCCTTCTAATCAGCCACCCCAGCCCCCAGCTCTCTCCCCAGCAGGCTTGGGTACCTCAGGACTCAAATGTTTGCTGTCCACACCTCCCCAATTTTCTTTCCAGACTTCTAAGGGAGGAAGGGGGAGACTCACTCTTTCTGGCATCTGCCACCTTCTCAGCCGCCCGTTTCTCTGCTTGCAGGAGTTGCTGGATACCCTGGGATTGACTGGCCATTTCTGTCGTTATGGCAGATTCTGTTTCAGATGCTACCAAGGTACCAGATGGCTCCCAGCCCCCCACCCCACCGCCTACTTCTCCCCTTCCAGCTCGTTGCTGCAGTCCTGGGTCTTAGTGCTCCCCCTTTCGCTTAGCCTGCACCGGGTGTCTCCCCAAAACTGATCCTCCCAATGGTGGCTGGTCCTCCTCTGCCACCTCTCCATCTGGCAGTACCGAGGAGGACCTCTCGGGGGCAGCAGAGACCAGGCCCAAAGCGGCCCAGTCCGGAGGTCGAGGAATGGGGGCCGGGGCTGAGAGGAGGGTATTGGGGAGAGAAGGAGGCACGAGGGGTTGAGACTGCGTGAGAAAGTAAGGAAGTCACCATCCGTGGTGCGTTGGGAAGAGTACGTTGGACTTCTGAATTCGGCCAATATCTCCTCCCTTTTCTCTCCCACCCGTTTCCATTTCTTCTCTATCTTTTCCAAGCCCAAACTTCTGCATCCATCTCACCTGTCTTTTATGTGTTTTCATGCCTGTTTTTCTCTTTTTGATCTGCCCCCGTTCTCAGCCTCAATGTGGTTTTGTTTTTCTTTTTCACTGTGATTTTTATTCCCTTATCTCTCCTGTTTTCTCTCTTTTCTCATCTTTTCATCTATCTCGGAACCACTACTCTCTCTTCCCAGTTGGGGAGTCGGGGTAAACCTCCAGGCCGCCCTCCTTTTTCTGCGCCTACCCTCCAGTTTCCCGGTTCCGGTAGACCCTTTATCTTAAATTCCCTAGTTTCCCCCCGAGGCCAGACCACGGAAACACACCTCCCCTCCCCCACCACCGCGCGTCCTCGGGGAGGAACGACATCCGGTAATGCGCCTTAGGTCATTTCCGCCCTTTATCTGCGTCTCAGTTGCGCCGTTTCCGCCAGCCTAGAGTGTCTCCGCCTTCCTGCGTCCCTCGCTCGGAGCGACTGGTTCCTCGGGGGTCCGGGGCAGGTCTGATGAGTAGCCCGCCCCCCGCCCCGCCGCCAGGTCCAGAGGGAGAAGCCTTTGTTTTGCATCATTCGACTGGGTGCATTATATTCAATTTCTAGATCATTACTTGAAATTGTCCATGACTTTAAAATTCTAATTTCTGTTGATAAACATTTCCCCTATCAGTCCCTTTCCCCCTTTTTCAAAGTTCTTTATTTAAGATTTAGCGCTGCTAATGAGCCGCAATGTGATATGAGAACCAGGCCGAAGGGAGGGACGGGATGGCCGGGCTGGCGGGCGGGCCGGCGAGGCTGGTCCCTCTGATGCCTCTTTTCCTTCTTCAGCCGTGAGTCCCATGGCCTCCACGGC
>NW_005354596.1:666931-690102 GCF_000412655.1 Myotis brandtii | reverse complement strand
CGGCGCTGCACGCTGCCGCCCGCCGGGGGCCTGGTGGTGAGTGTGCCCGCGGGACAGCTCACGAGCCACGGAGCGTCCTGGGACCTAGGGCGTAGATGACCAAGTTGGCATTGGCTGTCACCTGTGCCATTACCATACTGAACTACCATTGTCTGAGGAGCCCAACACTCAGGGTCACAGCTTTCTAGATTAGTAGCTCCTTTGTCTCTCGAGTGGTGGTTTGCCTGAAGTGCAAAAGGTAGCATAGAGGGTAGGCTTTAGAGCTGGGTGCCTGGGTTCAAATCCCAGCCGCACTCTTAATAGCTGGAACTTCTTGGGCAAGGTACCAAACTTCGTTTACCCACGTGCAAAATTAAATCATAACAACCCTTGCTATGTGCCAGGCACTTCTCACAAAGTAACTCGTTTAGTCCTCACAACAACCGTGTAAGTACTAACAGAGAAGTAATTTGCCAAAATAGTGCATCAGTGATTGTAACCCAGGCAGCCCGGGCAGGGCGCTGTCCTGTGACAGGTACAGAATTGTTACAGAAATACCCAGTGATGGTGCCTGTGCTCAGCACCCCATGCTGGGGCGAGTGCTAAGACTCTACGAAGCAGTACACATGGCAAGCCCTGGGTAGATACTCACCGCTGTTCTGCCTGTTATCAGCATATCCATACTCCCTTACCAACGATTCTGAAACAAAAACACTGAGAGGCAAGCATTTACAGCAGCCCGCCACCAAACTCATTCTGTGGCAGAGCCTAACCTGAGGAAAGTGAGGCCGTCTACCATTTGTTGTTATCATGCTGATGTCAACATTCAGAAGCTTTCGCGTGTCTGGCCCCGGGGGCTGCCCAGGTCCTCCTGGGCTACGCAGTACACGTGTGTACTTTCAGATCAGCTCTCAAGCCCCAGAACATTTGCAGAGCCTCGCCGCTGTGCTTTCCCATGCGGTCCTGTGGATTCTGTGGGCAGTGGAGGCGCTGTCTGGATTTGCCCTCAGGAGATTTTCCTTCTGGAGTAAGAACATCTGAGGAGAACCTCTAGGTTGGGTGAACACCCTTCATTCAGTTTGATTGCTCCCCCAGTGCCCCAAGCATAGGAACCCATCTCCACCCCCACACCTTCCCTAATAGTAAAGAAACATTCCCCCTTTCTTTAATGTTTCTTAACATAAGTGAGATAGGCCAGCACATGGGGAGGTTGTAAACTTAAAAACAAAGAAAGGAGGTTTGCAAAGTGCAGATGGCTGACTGAACAACTGACATTGCAGGTGGCAAAAGCTGAGCCCTCACCCAGGTTCCAGCCTGGCCACTGGGGTCCTGGGCTGGGCTGGGTGAGGGACCCGCAGCTCACCCTCTGTGAGCCTGATGTGCCTCTAAAATGCAGGTTGTGAGAGTTAAGAGGCAGGCACTTGGTACAGTTTAGCACTAACTCAATGAGAAGTAGTGTTCTATTCTGATATTACTTAATTAAGGCTATTTGAATAATAAAAATATTCTTCATGGTAAGTGCTTTCTTCATTGTATTAAATCCCAAGAAGCCGGCAAGATTGATATTATTATCTCACAGGTGAGGAAAGGAGGGCCTAGAAAGTTCAGGAACTTTATTTTTTTTAATATATTTTTATTGATTTCAGAGAGGAAAGGAGAGAGAGAGAGAAACATCAGTGATGAGAAAGAACCATTGATCTACTGCTTTCTGCACACCCCACACTGGGGATTGAGCCCGCAACCTGGGCATGTGTCCTGACTGGGAATCGAACCGGGACCTCCTGGTTCATCGGTGGACCCTCAACCACTGAACCCCACCTGCCCGGTGGTTCAGGAACTTTCTTCCCAAGGGGGTCCACGCTCAGGTCACACCCAAGCCCTTCCTTCCTCCCAGTCCCTGCCAGTCGCCACCAGGGGGCCTTCTAACTCCTGGGTAGGAAGGCCTGTCTTCTTCGTCTCCAGCTGCTTTAGAAACCACTGTGCCTTAAATGCAAATGTTCTCTGAGCTGATGAAATGATCTTGGATCCCTGAGCAGGTGCATTCCCCTCAGCTCCCAGGCAGGCCCAGGCCCGATGGACTTGCCTGTTCTGCTGGGTTGGCTGGGCTGGATTGTCACACCCAGTGACATGCTGGTAAATCGCCCCTACCTTGGGCTTTTGGTAACTTCTCTTCGGACCCATCACCTCGTGGGGAAGTTATCTCAGCTGTCAGAGACCCCTGTGTACACACACCTCAGTCTGACAGTAACCATTCTCTGCATACAGCAAGAATTATCGAACACTGAGAAATGGGGTTGTTTTTCTCACAGTCTTTGCAAAAAGAATAAAATTGAGAGCCATCCTGATATTTTTTCGGATATATTATTTTTAATATGACATTCACTGCACTTCTGCTGTGTGCCAGACATTCACTGTCCGTTACCACTCGATCTGCACCGCAGAAGTAGGCTGTGGCCCTGTTCACAGGTGGCTGAGCCATGGGTCTGTGTTCCATTTGCCTTTCCAGCCTGACCTCCACGGCTCACCCAAAAGCTGCAGCTCCCCGCGAGGCTCTGTCTCCAGTGTCCCCCAGCATGTTTTTCACAAGCCTGCCTCTCTCTTGCCTGTTGCTTTCCCGTCTGCCTGATTTCTGCTTTGCTAAATTACTCTCCCTTCCCAGACCAACATAAGCCACCTCCGCCTGGAAGCCCTCTTGGAGCACCCTGCCCACCATGACCTTTTCTTCCTCTGTGCCTTCCTCAGTCAGTTGTCCTCAACATAAGCTTCTGATACTAGTGTTTTTTTCAGTGAGTTGTACCAGTTAGTGTGAACTTTGCTTTAAGGTAGAAATCATCTTATGGGGAGGAGAAAAGCAGTGCTGTCATCACTAAGACAAAGTCTGTTTTTACTCCAAAATGTTTTTCATATCTGTTTTTCCCAGTAGAAAAGCACACTGGGAAAAGTCGATCCATATGCTAAACTGATGGTAAAGTTGGCATTCCAAGTCACCGGAGGAAGGTGAGCTGTTTAACAAATGATATCGGAGCATTTGCTTCACCCAGGGAAAAGCAGAGTCCTCCCTCATTCCTGATGTAAAAGTAAGTTACGTGAGGGACCCGCAGCTCACCTAAATATGACAGGAAGGGCACATACCAAATTCATAGGAGGGGTTCCCTGGGGGAATAAAACTTAGAAGGCAGCATTGAAGAAAAATTTACTTTATCTATGATGGTTTTATTTCTTTAAAACGAAATGATGTTGCAAAAATGACAATATGTTAACATACCCTGTGATAGGAATAGAGGTATTTATTGTACTATACTTTCTACTTTTTTTGAATTTTTTAGGTTTCTAAAAATAAAAGTAAATATAGTAGAAAAACACAGGGGAATCATTTTATAATCTTGGAGTGAAGAAAACCTTCCTAAGAATGAAATAAAGTCAAAAGCTATTGATGCAGATTTAACTACATCAAACTTTTTTTACAAATATATTTTTATTGATTTCAGAGAGGAAGGGAGAGGGAAAGAGAGGTCGAAACATCAATAATGAGAGACTCATCCATCGGCTGCCTCCTTCACATCTCCCCCTCCCCCTTGCCACTGGAGATCAAGCCTACAACCCAGGCCTGTGCCCTGACCAGGAATCGAACCATGACCTCCTGGTTCATAGGTCGGCACCCATCCACTTAGCACCCTGGCAAAAACTTGTTGGAATGGGAGAAAATACCTACAATACATGGAACACAGACACAGGGTTGATCTCTGTACTATATAAAGGGCTGTCATCTCTACATTATCGTTTCCGAGGGAAAAGTAGATGAATAAGAACAGGTCATTCACAACAGAAACACAAAGAGCCAAAAAGCATATGAAAAAGAAAATTTCATAATTAAAATCTTTTTTTAATCTGTCAGATGGGCCAAATTAAAAGGTTGATGAGACTAAATTTTGGTAAAGGACGACGCAGATTTCCATAGGGTTGTGTGTTGGCACAAAAGAGAGCTGTTTGGCAAAACCTCACATGTTCTTTGACTCAGAGATTCCACTTCTGAGAAGCAACCCCGCAGAAATACCACAGGGAGCCCACAGAGACATGTAGGAAGCCAAACAGTTTGGAAACAAAGTCTGTCGCCTGCGGGGAGAGGGGGTGAGTTTGTTCCGCGCACAGTGAAACGCCGCGCAGTCATGAAAAAGGAGGCCAGTGTGTTACTCCTGTGGAAAATATAAGTAGACGTTAAGTGAAAAGAGCAAGTTGCCAAATAATACACGCAGTGCGGTCATGTATCGCTGACAGAAATTGTCAGCTCTGTGCGTTTATATCACCCAGATGGGGCTGGAAAAGACTGCAGCAAAGTGGGAAGAGCGATTACATTTATTCTTCATTCTTTAAGAGGAAAGGGATTCACCGTTAGTGACATCCATGCGCTTTAAAATGAGCCACCCAGAGGCCGGAGCCTTATATTTCTACACCTTCTCCAGCCGAGCACTTGCTCTCTTTTCACACCATTGCAGTCCGGTCCCATGTACAGTTTTGTAGCCAGCTTTCCACACACAAGCATCATGCTTAGTTACTAGTTAATATCCTGTGTCACATTTTACTTACATTTTATGGTTGGGAGCCTTACTCCTTAAAACCTATGAACCTAAAACCTTCCCGTCCTAGCCTGAGCACCTGCCACCCTCCCCCTGCCGTGAGGCCTGGTCCTGTCGGGGTCTGGAGTCGGGGGTACTCGAGTGTGCCAGGAGATGCGTGGGGGCCGCGGGCCTTGGCTGGCCAAGGCTGGGCCCGTCCTGTCTCCCTGCCTCCCTGGCAATGGGAACACCCCTTCTCCTGACCCGCGCTTTTCCTAGATAGCCAGTGCCACAGAGTAAAGATGGAAGGGCCGCCAGCCACCTCCTCCTGCCCTGGCTAGAGGAAGCAGGCCACAGCGAGAGAGCCTCACGCACCCTCCTGGTCCCAGGAGCGAGGTGCTTGGGGGCCTGGGTGGGCAGTGAAGTGAGCAGCACGGCCCTGGCACATGGCCACTCTGGAGCCAATGCAGCGAAGTCAGGACTCAGGAAGGAGGGCTCCTGGGTGGAACCCCCTCTCAGCCCTCTCCCCTCCCCTAGGCCAGCAGTCATTGGAAAGAGCTTGCTGGTTGCTTGGAGCATTTCTCTGGTTCAAACTCTGCTGATCTGGCCCTCGACCTCCACCCCTCCCAGGATGCTCTGGGGAAGGCTGGCTGAGGGAAATTCCCCTAAAAACATTTATTTTATCCAGTTTATTGAAGAGTAATATAAAAAGATACCTATTCGATATTTGCATATTTATAATGGTAGAGTAGAATGTTCAAATATCTTACCAATCTGAAGTATAATGTGGGGTGAGAAACACAGGAAGAGGTATAAGGTGACAATATTTTCTTTTATCTCAGAGAGAGATAGAAACATCAATGATGAGAGAATCGTTGATCGGCTGCCTCCTGCACGCCTCACACTGCGGATCGAGCCCATAACCTGGGCATGTGCCCTGACTGGTTCATAGGTCGACACTCAAGCACTGAGCCACGCCGGCTGGGCTAACGTGACAATGTTTTCCAGCCCAAACTGGAATACGTAGTCAGAGGTTTCTGACGTTGCCCCGGGTGGCGGGAGGCAGATTGAAAACATAAAGTAGTTCATGGGGACACAGGTCAGAATATTTTAAACTGCGGTAAACTGTCAGTAAGTGTGTGTCAGGTCTAGGTGGGCAGACGAGGGTGTGCGTGCCGGCAGGACCCCAGATGCGCCCTGCCAAGGAGGCCCAGCTAACCCCCGCCCTCCCACCAACAGCCTACACGGACTTCTTCCTGCCGCTGCTGCGCCGCTGTCCCTCTGCCATGGGAATAAAGAACAAGGATGGGGAGACCCCGGGGCAAATTCTGGGCTGGGGACCCCCCTGGGATTCTGCCGAAGAGGAGGAGGACGACGAGGCGTCCAGGGAGCACCAGTGGAGGCAGAAGCTGCTGGGAGAGCTGGAGGACGAGTGGCAGGAGGCCACCGGGCGGCTGGAAGGTGAGGAGTCCGTTCCCCAACAGCTGCCCTTCCCAGCTGCTGCTTTGCCTGCACCCCTCCTGCACCGCGTCCCCTGTGCCGCCCGCTTCTCTTGCCCTGTGACCTTCTCATGGCCTCTCCCCGACCACCCCTGTCCCCCCTCCCAAACAGACTATGCTGCCCATGAGGCCCAGGAACCCGAGTCCTTCTCAGCCTGGTCAGATCGCCTGGCCCGGGAGCACGCCCAGAAGTGCCAGCAGCAGCGCAAGGCAAAGGGAGCCCGCCGGCCCACCCGGGCTGAGGGCTCCAGTCTCAGCTGGCGGCGGCAGGAGGAGGAGCGGAGACTCTTCCAAGAGCGGGCCAGGGCCAAGGAGGAGGAACTGCGGGAGAGCAGAGCCAGGCGGGCGCAGGAGCAGGCGCAGGAGGCTCACAGGGCCCAGCCACCCAGGGGAGCAGGGAGGGGCAACCTCTGGCGCTTCAGTGACGTGCCCTGGCCCTGCCCTGGGGGAGGGGACCCGGAGGCCATGGCGGCAGCCCTGGTGGCCAGGGGTCCCCCCTTGGAGGAGCAAGAGGCTCTGAGGAGGTACTTGAGGGTCCAGCAGGTTCGCTGGCACCCGGACCGCTTCCTACAGCGGTTCGGGAGCCAGATTGAGACCTGGGAGCTAGGCCGCGTGATGGGAGTGGTGACAGCCCTTTCTCAGGCCCTGAATCGCCGTGCAGAGGCCCTCAAGTGACCCCAGGGACAGCAGGAGGAGCTGCAGGGAACGCAGCCTTCGAGACAGGGCGGCAGGAAGGGCATGATCAGAGGTGGGGGTGACGAGGACGAGGCAGGACCGGGCACTGTGCAGCAGAGGATGTGGGGTGGGAGCGAAACTTGTGATGAGCGGGGGTGGGAGGGCAGCCACCGGCACTGCTCCTTGACTCTGCCACTTCCTAATAAGACCTGGTTCCACGTCTCACTCCCAGGGCCCTGCCTTTTTCCACTGCGGTGGTTTTCATCGCCCATGACATCTTTCCCGCCCGTCTGCCGAACCCACAGCTCTACACACCTGTGACCCGCACGCACACGGCCGCGCCTGCACTGGACGCTGGAGGCCTGCTGCCGGCCCGTTGGCCCTCCAGTCTCACTCTCTCCCTATGCCGGGCTCCCCTCGGTAATTGGGGGCCCAAGAGATGAATGTGAACACCGGCCAAAAAAGGGAACAAAACTAGTTTCCCTCCCTCCCCAGCCCCCACCAGAACCACATCCTCCTCCCCACTCATTGCCTCCCCAGCAGACAGGGCTTTCCCTTTGCTGAGTCACTGAATGGTCCAAGTGGGGGGCAGCGGAGCTGGGGGCCATGAGGAGGTTGTGAGAGGTCGGGGCAGGAGCAGGATGGAGGAGGAGCCCTGTGGGGGAGTGGAATTTCGGTTACTAAAATTAGGACCAGGGGAAGTAGGCGGAAAGAGCCAAATTATGTAACCTGGGTTGTCTGTTCTTGGGCAACCAGGGACCCACACCCGCGGCGAGTGAAGGAGTGACATGGACTCACTCTAGTCAAGCTGCTCAGTCACTAAAGCCAAGTTGGTTGAGGCCCGAGGAAACGACTCTGTGCTCATTTAACCAGCTGGGAACTTAAACTTGGGAATTTTCCCGGCCTGTGTCAGTGCCTCCTAATACCCCCGATCACCCCTGAAGGCCTCACTACGCCTTGACCTGACATCCATCACCCAGACACGGTGTGACCAGACCACCTGGGTCTGACTGGGCGCCATCCTGGACGGTGGGTCTTGGCTGAGCCTGCAGGACCGACCATTCTCAAGAGGAGGACGCTTAACTTTCCTTCTCACTCGGAAACACTTCTGGGGTTTTGCCTAGTTATGCTTCCAGTTTGCAAACCTGTGAATAAATCTTTATCGTGTATTTCTAGCCAAAGCCTCCAAACACGTTGAGTTAGTTCGACAGCTCAAGCCTCAGCTCCCTCCATAGCTTCTGCCCCCATGAAGCCCGGGTTCCATCGCTGGGCAGCCAGGCCTGGCCTCCAGAGAAACATCCTGAGGGTGGAGGGAGAAGGCCTGGGGTTCCGCGGAGGACGGGGCGCCACCCCTCCCACTGTTCATGCTCAGCTCTCAGCCCCTGGACTGGTGTGGGACTAGACAGCACCGACCCCATGGCCACCCCCACCCCGGGCACAGCAGTGAAGTGAGAAGAAAGGACAGGCCGGCCGCACAGGCAGGGTGGCCAGTGTGGTGGGCACTTGTCTGCTTCAGGGCGCTTATGCATCAAGCTTATCTTTCAGGTTGGGAGCCCCAGTCTCTGCGGGCAGAAGCCGGGAGTAGAAGGGGAGGCCTTGGAGGAGGGAAGGGGCAGCCTCGGAACGTGGCATGGGAATGTGGGGTGAGCGCGAGACCCCGGGGAGACAGAGCCAAGAGGCCCAAGCCCTTGAGGCAACGGCCAGATGTGGGGCAGGAAGAGGAAGGGCTGTGAGAGGAAGCTGCTGTGATTCAGAGAAGAGACAGGCTGTGAGCAACCCAGGCGTCCGTGTCCGGTTCCGCTCACAGCTGGGGGTTTCGGAAGTGGCATGCAAAGAGCTCAGGTTGGGGGGGGGGCGGTGGGGTGACAGTCGGACTGGGAGCTGACAGGTGAGCATCAGGGAACTGGTGTCCAAATCTCCTCCATCCAGGTTTTCCTCCGGTTTTTAAGCACATCGCTGGCCCTTTGCAAAAGTTACATAAACCACAGCACAACACGGCCTGCTCCCGGCCCCCAGGCCCCCCTCTTTCCAGTGTCCCTCCCTGTGTCTGGCCCCCAGCCCTGTTGGGGGTTCCCCTGAGATGAGGGCTGTTCACTTTCTCTGACCACATGGTTTCCGCTTCAGTGTCTCTTTTTCCTAGGCTGATAAAAATACTGAGCATCAGAGGCCCTGCTTCCTCTGACCTCCTGGGCCAGGCGGCGGGCTTCCTGTCCACCAGGTGGGGGCAGGGAGGGGCCCAGGCATCCCGGGGCGACTCTGCCTCCCGTGAAGGGGGAGAGCGCGTGTCCCCTGGAGATGGGGCCAGGAATCGGTTCTCGGGGAAGGTGTCTGGGTTTCATTAGAGAAACAGGGTTGGGAACGAGACTGGTGAGGTGGAAGAAGGTCTGTTTGGGGTTTGGGGTCCAGTCAGGTCTGGGTTGAGTTAGGAAAAGGGCCTGAAGGACTACCCAGCCGCACAGCAAGTAGCCTGAGAGACCCCAGCGGCGGCAGTGTGAGCCGTGGGGAAGGCGGCGGGTGGGTGAGGAGGGCGGGCATGTGAGCTGGCGCTGGCCAATGGGTAGCGTTTCTGTGTGCGGTGAGTGGGGGCACCAGAGGTCAGGGAAATGGCTTGAGCAGAGGCCGGGCGTCCAAAGCAGAGTATGTTGAGGAAAAGAGCGTGCGGGCGAGGAAGCCCAGGAGCGAGGGAGCGGGTGTTGGCGGCGGGCACGGCGTTGGCATGCCGAGATGCCAGCAGAGGGCTCGGGCTGCGTCGGGGCAGTGGCACTGCGACCTGCTGTGCACACGCCATGGGAAGAAGAAGGTGATATTTGAACACCTACTATGTATGACCAGGTTCCTTTCCTAACTCCAGTAATCCTGCCAGCGGCCGTCCAGTGGGCGGGGTGGGTCTCCATGTACAGATGAGGAGACCGAGGCTCATCAATGTCTGTGACATGCCACACAGCTAAGGAATAATGGCATCCTCATCAGGCTCACTGTGGTAATAAGACGCGTATACAAACCCCGTAGGTCCCAATGCTGCAGATGGTATTAAAAGAGGGAACAGATTTTATAAACTTCAAGAGGATGTCAAGACAAGACAACGGATTGGGTGGTACCAGTGAGGGAAGAGGAGTCTTAGATGACTCCAAGTTTTGAGCTTAGGGGATCGGAAAGGTGATAATGCCCTGAACAAAGGAGATGCGTGGCCGTGGGGAAAGGTGAGTCCATTTCGGACACAATCAGTACATTTTTATCCAGCTGCCGGTGGGAGCCAGGTGCTCTGCTAGACAGTGGGCATAAGTGAGATAAAGTCACTGCCCTCAGCACGTGCCATCTACTGCAACACACACTACACGTGTACACGGAACAACCACGCAGTAATGGGAGGTGCGCTGCGTGGACTGGGGGGTGCGGGGAGGGGGCCCTGGCCCGGCAGGTGGAGGTTTGCAGCCAGCAGCGATGCAACCCCAGGGCGTTGGGCCGGAGGAATCGATTTGGGGGTCACTCCTCTCCGTGGAGGTTGAACTCTGAGTGGACAGGATCCCCAAAGAGAGGGCGAGCGGCCGAGCATGAGGACGATCAGAGAGGAGCCAAGCGGGAGAGAGGCACCTCTGGTGCTTCAAAGAGGTCGGGTCGGGAGGGCTGAAAAGATGGTTTAGGCTCAGGGACTAGGTGATTACAGATTTTGAGAAGATAGTTTCCACTTACCAGAGGGGCAGAAGTCACCTTACATGGGCCGAGGCATGAGTAGGAGGTGAGGAAAGGGAGGTGGTGGGTACAAAGTCAGAGAATGGCGAATACGGAAGAAACTAAGAACTGTCTCTAGTTCAACCCACAGGTTTTACAGATGAGGGAAATTCTACCAGTTCCCGAAAAAGCGGCTGGTTAGGGTGGTGAGATGTCTCTTGAGACGTCACACAGAAAAGGAAGGTGAGAGATGGAAGGGAGAAAGGGAGTCGGGAAGGATTTTTTTATTTTCAAGAAAAAAAAATTTTGTAAAATGAAGAGGAGCAAGAAAAGAGAAAACCTCAGAGGGAGAAAGGGTCCGGTGAGAGGAAGTGGGAGAGAGCCGAAGGGTCCGCCTTGGCAGGAGGAGTGCGTCCGAGTCGGGAGGAAGGGAAGGTCTGGGGTGCACAGGCGGCACCCCGGCTCCACGGGCCAGTGACCGGTGCTGCCTCTGCCTCTGACCTGGCCTGTGCGGCCCAGGATCATAGCAACTGCCCAGTGACATCTCCACTTGCACGTCTGTCCAATAGATTCAGGCAGATCCAACCTCAGGCTCCCGGGTCTCCCACCTCAGGAGCCTGCACTCTCCCAGTCTCCCCATCGTCACCCCACCTGGCCATCCATCTGATCCATCCTGTCAATTCTACCCCTGAAATATATCCCAAATTTGCCTGCTTTTCTCCATCTTCATGGCTGCCACCATCTTCTCTCCAGGATTGCAGCAACTGCCTCCTAACCGGTGTTCCTGCTCTCAGTGCTGCCTCCTGTGATCCAGTCTAAACCGAGGGGCCACAGGGATCTTTTAAAAACATAAGTCCAATCACCTCCACCTCACATCTCACTGCGCCTTTCTCTCTCTCTCTCTCTCTGTATCTCGCGCACGCACACTGAATCCTCCAAAGCGTCCCACAGTTGACTAAACCCAGATGCTTTACCCTGCTCGCCTGGCCCCTGTGCGTGGTCTGGGCCCGCTCTCCCCTCTCCCTCCCACTGCATCTCCCAGCCCCTCCCCTTCCTCTCTGCTCCAGCCACACCAGCTCCCTTCTGTTCCTCCCCACCCGCACCCTCCGGCGCCCACCTCCTGGACTTTGCAGAAGCTGGCCCCTTTGCCTGGAATGCTTTTCCTCCAAACTTCACCTGGTCACTCTTGGCATTTGGGTCTCAGCTTAAATGCCACCTACAGAGAGGCCCTTCCCGACCTGTCTAGCGGAGCTCCCTGCCCCTTGTCAGGCCGCTGGCCGCCTTCTCGCAGTGCTCCTGGCCTATCCCTCCTCGGTGCTTCCTGCACCTCGCCTCGCCTCCCCTCACTGGGCTGTGCGCTCCAGGAGCTGGGCCTGTCTGACTGGCCGCCACTGCGCCCCTCCGCCCACAGGAGCGCCCGGACTCCGTGGAGGGAGGGAGGAACCGCGGGAAAGCAGGCTAAATCTCACTCTAGCTTTGTGGCGCAGGCTGGGTCTGCACTTAGAGTCAGGCTTAACCATAGGGTTGGGCATGGTGGCAGCTGGTTTCAAGATTAGCTCTAGAGACAAGGTTGGGTTAGTTTAGAGAATCAGTTTGTTTGGGGTTCATTTATTGAGATGTGTTTAGATTTGATGTTAGGGTTGGGTTTGAGCTGTGATTTGGGTTGAGGTTAAATTTGGGTTAGAGTCAAAGTCGGTATTAAATCCCAATTTCGATTTTGAGGCCAAGTTTAGGTTTGAGGCGAGCGCCGTGTCAGCCGGGTTGGAAGCCTTGGAGAGTCCCCTGGCCTCTGCCGAGACCACAGTGAGACGTGCCCCGAGCGGGGGCACAGGCTCCAGCACTCCCCCCCCCCCCCCCCCCGGGAAAGCCCCGGGCAAGCTGCTGGCCACCCCAAGAAAGAAACCAAATTTCACACAACCTCCCTCGAAACTGAGATCGAAAGCAAGATTGGCCCATCTGAAGAGGTGCCTTCCGCACAGCGCCCCCGTGACGGCCTCTGCGGCCTTGCCTCCTCCTTTCTGCCCCCTCGCCTCCCCACCACCCTCACCTTCCCCTTTCTGTCCATCAGTGCTCAGCCTTCTCTCTGACCTCAGGGTTTCTCTTTCTCACGTAATTGCGAGGCCCTTTCATACTTTTCTAGAGCGGCGGTCTCTGTCCACCAGCCCCTGCCACCAGGGAGGCAGAGAGACACCAGGAAGAAGGACGGACCCGGAGAAAGCTGGGCACAGAGCAAAGGAAAGGGGCAGGAGCCCGGGGGAGCCGACGGCGACCCAAGACAGTGAGGTTAAAAGAGCAGAACCCGAGATGCAGACCATGACACTTAAAGGTGCATCTGTGACCACTGCTCTTCCTCCATCCCACCTGCTCAGCCACCAGGCCTGTAGGTTTTGCCTAGAAACTCTCCTCCTTTCTCCTGCTGCGGCCTCCGTAGAAATCAGGCTCCTGTCACCCGCTTGCTGGGTCATTGCGAACCCTCCTGACTGGTCTGCACACTCTGGTTTCCCCTCCAGCCCTCCAGCTCCCGCACCCCAATCCACTTCCAAGTAGCTGCCAGACTCGTCTTTCTAACTACCAATCTGGGCGGGTCCTGCTCACCTAGCAGTTTGGGTGGCTCATCACAATCACAGTGGAATGCAGACCTTTCCGTGGTCTCAGACCCCAGGATAGCTCTCAGCTACATGCCACCTCCTTCCCCTGCCGCCGGCACCCAGTCGCACCGCTCAGCACACGCCCTGCCGTCTGCACACATGGTTCCCTCTGTCTGAACTCCTCCTCACCATCTTCTCTGCCTCGATGCCTAGTGCCTGAAGCCCACTCCCCAAGCGCCATGCTTTTCTGCGGGCTGCCGTGAGCGCCCCGTCATGGATCTGTCACACCTACTGTCATGTCCCAGTTACTTCCCTGTCTCCCACTCTGGATTTTGAGGTCCCGAAGGTCAGGAGCCTGTCTTTTGCATCTGTATTCTCAAGGTCTTGTGCAAGATGCTCAGTAAATGTTAGTGGAACAGAGAAAACACTAAGTATATGGGATGAGAACAAAAAGAAATAATAGATAAGACTGTGCGGCAGGAAAGGCAGCGCTGCAGGCTGCGGCGGGAGCGGAAAGCACCCTGTGCACACCCTGGAGGTCACTGAGCTCAGGACCCCGCCCCGGGGCTCAGTGCCAGGGGAGAGGGCCCGGCGCCCGGCGCCCAGGGAGGAGGCTGCGCCTCCATCACCCACCCTCAGCACCAGCCCCTCCAAAACTCTCCGAACGGAAGCCTACGACATTAGTGAGAGTGAGATTGTGTTCAGTCTCATGAAACATGAATAAAATCATCTTTAGAAACCTCGCTTTTTTAAAAATCTGCAGCTTACAAGCTAAGTGAAAACTGGCTCATGTTCAAGAATGTTCAATGTTTTTCATGCTGGCCAATTCCAGGAACAGCCCAAAGGCCCCTCAGCAGGAGAATGGATAAATCAATTGGAGTCTGTTCACACAACAGACATCTCCTCACAGCCGTCCTGACGCTCTCGTACGCAGCGGTGCCGGAAGAAGCCACACACAAATGAGCGCGCTCCGTGTGGTTTCATTTACCTGCCGTTCACAAGCAGGAAGAACTAATCGATGGTGAGAGGTCAGAGTGGCTGCTGTCCACGGAGGGCACTAACTGGGAGGGACCTGAGAATGTGCTGAGGGTGGTGGCTGCGTGGCTGCAAACAGGCGGAGGCCTGCAGGCTGCTGTCTGAGAGGAGCCCCTCACACACGAACATCGAGACGCTGGGTCCCTCACACTGCAACAGCGCACTGGCTCTCCAAATGCAGCCTCAAGGCCGGTGGCTCGGCTGCCACCCCCTCCATCCCGGGAGGTGTTTGTGGGGGGTTCTGGAGACCCGATCTGTGGGGGCCCGAAGGGAAGGCCGGGTGTGCGATGCAGCATCGTGTGTGGGTGGGGACCGTGCATGTCTCCCAGGACAGCAGACAAGGGTCCCAGGCTCCTTGATATGAAACTTGACATGGAAGTTCACACTGGGACAACGGGGCTGGAGCATCTGGGACAGACAGGGTGCAAGGGGAGCGGTGGGCCCAGAGAGAAGCCTGCAGCCAGAGATGCCGGGCTGTTACACGTAACCGCTCTCCAGGCAGCCAGGCCTGCAGCCCACACCCAGCTGCTGCCCTGGGCTCCCCGAATTCACCGTCCTTTTCTGGAACTCCTAAGCCTGACCCCACTCCCTGGGCCTCCCGGCCCACAAGTCCCCTGACCCCACACCCTTTCCCAGAACCCAGCCGTCCGCGCAGCCTGCGGTTCTCTGGGGCCTCAGCCTTCCTGCCTTCGGCTGAAAGGCAGCACCTCTGAGCCCTGGGGGCTTCCCCGGCCCAGCCGGCCTAGAACCGCCTGCCGCTGCCGCTTCCTCTATAAAGGGCCCCCCGGGCGCACAGCAGGTGAGCCTCTGCCACCCCATCTCCCCGCGCCCCTCGGTGCCTCTCCCCAGCGCCTCCTGCGCCTCCCGCCTGGGCCTGGGCCGTGGGGCTTTGGTTTGTTCCTCTCTCTCTCCGTCTCTCTCTGTCTGTCACACAGCCTGTTTCTGCCTCCATCCCGCTCTGCTCCCCCCCTCCCTTCCGTGTCTCTGTCTCTCCTGCTCGCTCACCTCGGTTCCCCGACTGCGTCTCTGCCTGTCACCCTGTCTCATGGCGGCTGTCGCCTGGGGAGGAGGCCGGCTTGGCAGTGCGCCGCCCCGCCCGCTCACGTCTCCCCCCTGCAGGTCTCCCATGCCACCACCGGGACATCTCTCCCTGCGGAGGGGGCGTGGCGCCCCCCTCCTCCTCCTGGGGCTGCTGCTGGCCCTGCCACCTGCCGCCCAGGTGAGACAGCAGGAGAAGGGGGTGCAGGGGTGGCCCAGCCGAACCTTGGGCCCCAGAGCCCCCAACTCTGCTCTCCCCTAGGGGCTCCCCGATGCTGGCCTCTCAGCTGCACAGACTGCCCATCAGCACCCCCAGAAGCACTTCGCACAAGGCACCCTCAAACCTGCCGCTCACCTTGTTGGTAAACACCCCCCAGTCCCCCCAGACAGCCCCTGGCCCTCCTGCTACCCCCACCAGGGCCCAATTCTGTCCTCCCAACCACCCCGGAACCTGGGCCAGCACCTGCTTCTTCAGGGATTGAGACCTCGGGGCCCAGGGCCTTGACCCCCACCTCTGGCTCTTCCTAGGAGACCCCAGCGCCCGGCACGCGCTGCGCTGGAGAGCGAGCACGGACCGCGCCTTCCTCCGCCACGGCTTCACGCTGCGCAACAACTCGCTGCTGGTCCCCGCCAGCGGCCTCTACTTCATCTACTCCCAGGTGGTCTTCTCGGGGCAGGGCTGCTGCCCCGCGGCCAGCCCCGCCCCCATCTACCTGGCGCACGAGGTGCAGCTCTTCTCCGCCCAGTACCGCTCCCACGTGTCCCTCCTCAGCGCTCAGAAGTCCGTGAGCCCCGGGCCGCAGGGGCCCTGGGTGCGCTCGGTGTACCAGGGCGCCGTGTTCCTGCTCACCCGGGGCGACCAGCTCTCCACCAGCACCGACGGCATCGACCACCTGCTCCTCGGGCCCAGTACTGTCTTCTTTGGAGCTTTCGCGCTGTAGAAAATTCCAGAAAGAAAACAAATTGGTTTCCAGGCCTTCTCCCCATCTTGCCTCCACCCTGACCATCTCAAAGGTCACCTTGCCTGTGACCATTCCAGCAGTCTCAGGTCTCCCTGCTCATGTCACCTGGAGCTTCAAAGAAGGCGCCCTGGGCACCCAGGGTCCCCTCCCCAGCCGCCCAGATCCCACTGCGCTCCGGGCGCCTGGACGCTCCCACCCAGAGCTCTGCTCTGTGCTGCCCGGCCTCGCGGACAGGGAGGGCGGGACAGGGAGGGGAGCAGGCACGTGGGGAGCAGGTGGCTGTCTGGAGGCGGGGAGGGGGATTATTTATAAGGAGAAAAAAATAAGTTATTTATTTATGGAGGATGGAGGGAAGGGAGAAATAGGGGACATGAGAGGAGACAGAGATAAGTGTGCCCACCCGATGGGGGGGGGGACATCTCGGGATGCCCTGGAGGGGCCAGGTGGTCCGGCCAGGCCCTAGGAGAAGAGCCCCATCGCCCAACACCTGCCAGGAGACATCGGCACCTCCCTGAGGCCCAATAAACCTTTTTCTGCGAGATGCGTCTGGCTCTGTCCTCTGTCTGGGAGGGAAGGATGTCTCGGGGCTGTTTAAGGAATGGAGGGAGGATAGAGGTCTTGGAGGGGGGAGCTGGGGGCATACAGAGAGGCAGGGGCCTGCTGTGGGGGAGGGGCAGCCAGGCCCTTCAGGGAACCAAAGGGTTAGCTAAGAGGGCGGAGGAATAGTGTGGGTCCAGGTCTGGAGTGGGGAGCCCGGGCAGACATGGCCACAGGCGGAGGCTGTGGGGAGCGGGGTCACAGGGAGCTTCCAGAGAGAAGTGACCCCACCGAAGGGTCTTCAGGACTATGGGGCGGAGCATGGGGTCCCCTGAAAGCCTCCAAGGTGAGGGGCTGGGAAACCCCGGGGACATTTGAGGGAGGTGGTCACGCCCAGGGGCTCTGGGACTAGGCCCTTTCCAGGGACCCGAGGGAGCAGGCGTTCTTTGGGGTCACGTGGCCATACACTGGGCTTCAAACGAAAATCAGAGCCTCGGGTGCCTTTGGAGCCAAGACTGAAACAGCACTGAGTCTGTCAGAGCGAAAGCGGAAGGCCTGCCTGTGGGGTTCGGGATTCCCAGGCTGCCTCGCTCCCTCTGGGTTGCCAGGCTTGCCCCTGCTCCCCCCCCACCCCGGCCTCCAGGGGCCCCATCCCCTCCTCTCCCAGAGACCGAGCCCCCCAGCAGGTTTCCCCTTTCTCTTCCTGTCAAGGACTCAGCTCTCTGAAACCCCTCCCGTCTCCAGTGCTGCCCCTATGTGAGTCCTGCCTGCAAATCGGAGGGAGACAGGCCACAGCCCTGGTCCCCAAAAGGAATGGAGACCATGGGAATTGGGGACAGAGGGGAACTGGGGTCCAGCCTTTAAGGTCCTACATTCACAACACTGACTGGCCCAGCAAGGCCACCTCCAAATCCAGGCGGGGAGGGCGGCCAGTATCCTTGATGCCTGGGTGTCCCCAACTTTCCAAATCCCCACCCCCGCAATGGAGAAGAAACCAAACCGAGACTGAAGGTGCAGGGCCCACTACCGCTTCCTCCAGATGAGCTCATGGGTTTCTCCACCAAGGAAGTTTTCCGCTGGTTGAATGAGAGCTCCCCGCCCTCCACCCCCCAGGCTATAAAGGCAGCTGCTGGCACAGGCAGCCAACAGAAGCTGCTGAGCGAGGACAGGGAGAGAGACCAGCTCCAGACCCCGGGAAGTGACCTCTCCGCGACACAGCCCCCAGAGAAGCGCCAGGCAGCTCTCTCCTGCAGACACGATCTCGCAGCCGCAGCCGCAGCCGCAGCCGCAGCCGCCCTGTGCGTCGCTGGGACACAGCATGAGCACTGAAAGCATGATCCGGGACGTGGAGCTGGCGGAGGAGGCGCTCCCCAAGAAGGCAGGGGGCCCCCAGGGCTCCAGGCGGTGCTTGTGCCTCAGCCTCTTCTCCTTCCTCCTCGTGGCAGGAGCCACCACACTCTTCTGCCTGCTGCACTTGGGGGTGATCGGCCCCCAGAGGGAAGAGGTGAGTACCCTGCCAGCCTCGGCTCCCCCCACCACCAAGAGAGAAATGGGGGGAAAGAGGGTGAGAGGTGGGGAGGGAACACTGGAGAAAGACGGGGAGGCAGAAAGAGAAGTGGAGAGATCAGCGAGAGAGAAGGTTGGAGAGAGAGGTCCTGTCACCTAGAAGGTGCTCACTAAACATGTGTTGAGTGAATGAATGAGCAAGAGGACAAGGACATATCGAGAGATGTGTAGAGAGCTGTGGGGCATGAGTAGAGAGCTAGGGAGAAAACAGGTGCTATGAATGAAGATGCTGAGATGAGCAGAGATGGGAGCTATGAAGATGAAGTGGAGGAAGGAGAAATACAGAAAGATGAAGATAGGGCGTCTGCCTCCTGGAAAGCTCTCAACAAAGATTGTCGCATAGACGGGCGAGTGAGTGAAAGTGTGGATGGAGAGAAAACTAGACACAGCAGGCAGAGGGGACACACCAGCTAAGCGGCCAGCTCTTTCTCCCCGGGGACCTGCTCTGATGCTAATCCTCCACCCTCCTTCTCCCCAGCAGCACCCTCCTTCTCCCCAGCAGCTCCAGACCTCTTTCTCCCCGGGGACCTGCTCTGATGCTAATCCTCGCACCCTCCTTCTCCCCAGCAGTTCCAGATGGGCAACCTCCCGCTGGCGCAGACCCTCGGTGAGTGTCGCCTAAGCCTCTCGCCTGCGTCTGGGTTTGGGAGGAGTTGGTGTTAGTCCTGGGATGGTAGCAGCGGGGAAATTTACACCTGGGGGTGGAGGGATGAGGAATGGAGGTCAAAGTAGCAGGCTATTTTGGGGGAAACTTAAGGGTCTCACCTTTTTCTTTCCTCTTTCCTCCTCAGGGTTATCTTCTCGAACCCCAGGTGACAAACCTGTGGCCCATGTTGTAGGTAAGAGCTCTGAAGATGGTCTGGGGGTGTAGAAGCAGGTGGGCTGGGGCGGGCTAGGGTTTGGGAGCTGAGCCCAGGCTGAGGGCAGACAGTCCTTGGAGACCCTGTGAGAAGAACTCACTGAATTCAAGGGGAGGGAGGAGAAGCACCACGACCTCAGGGGGGATACTCAGAGCCCCGTGGGCAGATGGGATATGGGAAGACAGACAGAGGGGACAGGAACAGGATGTGGGGGTGGGCAGGACTCGAGGGCCAGGATGTGGGGGTGGAACTGAGGGTCACCCTGACTCCCTTTCCCTCCCTCCAGCAAACCAGCAAACTATGGGGCAGCTGCTGTGGCAGAACAAGGTGGCCAACGCACTCCTGGCCAATGGTGTCAACCTGACAGACAACCAGCTGGTGGTGCCATTGAATGGGCTGTACCTGATCTACTCCCAGGTCCTCTTCAAGGGCCAAGGCTGCCCTCACTCCCCCCTGCTGCTCACTCACACCGTCAGCCGCTTTGCCGTCTCCTACAAGGACAAGATCAACCTCCTCTCTGCCATCAAGAGCCCCTGCCAGCGGGAGACCCCGGAGGGGACTGAGGCCATGCCCTGGTACGAGCCCGTCTACCTGGGAGGAGTCTTCCGGCTGGAGAAGGGTGATCGGCTCAGTGCCGAGATCAACCTGCCTGACTATCTCGATTTTGCGGAGTCCGGGCAGGTCTACTTTGGGATCGTTGCCCTTTGAGGGAGCAGGATGTCCGTTCTCGTCCACCTCAGTCCCTGTGCTACCCGCTCCTCCAGACCACTCCGTCCCCTCTGGGTTAGCAAGGGGATTGGGGGCTCAGGGCTGGGCTCCGAGCTTAAAACTTTAAACAACACTTAGAAACCTAGAACGCACTGTGGTTGGCCTGGACAGCGGGGCACCGGCCACTTCCAAGCATTCAAAACGCAGGTTTGGATGCCTGAATGCAGCCGGGACACCTGGGTGTGGGGGCCGGGGAACCTTTCGTTCTGGCCAGACACTTCAGGACATCCCGTGGGAAGATCTTACCTCCCTTTCTGCAAATGTTCCCGGAAGCTTCCCTGAGACAGAGCGCCCAGAGGGCCAGCTCCTCTATTTATGTTTGCACTTGTGATTATTTATTATTTATTTATTATTTATTTATTTGCTAATAAAAGTATTTATTCGGGAGGTCAGGTGTCCAGGGAGACCCAGCGCAAGGGCTACCTTGGCTCAGACATGTTTTCCGTGAAAATGGAGCTGAACGCTAGGCTCTTCCCACCTGGCCTCCTGGTCTCTGTGTCTCCCTTTGCTTATGTTTTTAAAAATATTTATCTGATCAAGGTGTCTAAATAATGTTGATTTAGTGACTGACTGTCGCTACATCGCTGAACCTCTGCTCCCCAGGGGAGCTGTGCCTGTAACCGCCCTACTGGTCAGTGGCGAGAAATAAAGTGGCTTAGAAAAGCAGCTCGGTCTCTTGGAATTAACTCTGCATCGGTCGTGCGGTCTGCTCCCTGGAGTCCTCTCTCCACAGGGCTTGGGGTACCTGGACCCCGTCCTAAGGAGACCCCACAGGAGACAGAGCTCAGACAGCCCCACCCAGAGGAACGTGCAGCCCAGCCTAATTACCTCCGCCTCGGGCGTGGGAATTTCCAACTCTGGGAATTCCAACCGGAGAGGGGAAGTCCTGCAGCTCAGGTGCTCAGGTGAGATTTCTGGCTGTTGTGAGAGAGAACCGGGAGGAGCCATGTTCTCTGGCACCTGAGTCACAGCCCAGGGCTTCCAGACATTCAGGCATCTGGACTCCAAATCCCCCTGGGGGCCTCCAGCCCACCTGGCCCACCGGAACCAGTCACTGAACCTCATCTGTCAAATGGAGAGAGGAATGCCCACCACAGACGCAGCCACCAGAGAAAAGCTGCCGCGGTGCCCAGCACGGCACTTGACTCGGGCACTCGGTGAACCCTGGCTTTTCTCCTTTCTTCAGCCCCAGCCGTTCTAGCCCCTCCACCTCTCAGTGGGTAGGACTGAAGCGATAGAAGAAAAGAAAAAGCTAGCAATAAGGTGTGGGGGAAGGGTCCACGGCAGCTTGGTCTCCCTGAATTTTTTGGCAAATGATGAGGGGAGGGATGTGAGGAGGGTGACTTGGAAAGAGAAAAGCACCCCCTCCCCCCAGGAGGCTCTTCTGGACACAGAGTCACAAACAAATATGAAGTCAAAAATGGAGGCGCAGAGAATATGAGCTCTCACTGGGCTCAGAAGTTGGGTTTCCTCCCTGCCTCTGAGGAATAGCACAAAGAAATAAAATGTCACTATAGCCAAGCAGCTAAATTACTAAAATCAGGTAGGTTGAGGCCAGAGGAAACAATTTTATTCTTGCTTTAACCAGTCTTGGAACTCAACCTTTTGAACATTCCAGTCCTGTGTCAATATCTAGATGTACATCAAACCTCCTGATAACCCTCTGTTGAGCCCCTGAAGGACGAAGGGACGAATGTCCATGTAGCCAGACCACCTGGCATCCAGCGAACAGACTGCCCGCCCATCATCTCGAGAATTACTATCTGGAACCAACCCAGAGGCTAAGCATGCGGAGCTGTTTCTTCCCAAGAAAGTACTGTTTCCTATAAGAGCCCTCAGCTTTCTTTCTTCCTCTGAACGCTCTGCATCTTGCCTAGCGGTGTGACCAGTTTGTAAACCTAGGCCCTTCGAATAAATCTTCACCGGTGATTACTAGCCAAAGCCTCGTGATCCAGCTGGGCTCAGTCAGCGTTATGGTGGCAGCCGTGGGCGCAAAGGACACTCTGCTTTAGCTCTGGGGCTGCCCCCTTGGGTTGAGCCCTTTGTGCTGTGTCGTCTCCATGACAGTCCCGGGATTCCAGTGGTGAGTCCTCTAGGTTATGAATCTCCTTCTGTTACCAGAGAATCAAATTCCTTCCTCACTGTGGGAGTGGGGTTCTTACAATATCTCTAGAACTTTCTAAGATTTGCATGGGAGAATGGTGGTTTTCACTGGCGTGGAGTTACATTTCTCAGGTTGTAAAGTCCCTGCCCTTACCCCAGTCCTGAAGGAGGTGAGCTGGGGATCCGGCAGAGCCGAGAGGAGGGCCAGTGTCCAGAGCTTCCGTCCATGCTGCAGCCGGGCCCAGCTCAGCCTCAAGCTCATTAAAGTCCCTTCCTCCGTTGTGCAGAGTCCACATGGCGGTAGGCCATGCAGGCGAATGCAGGAGTCCCAGAGGGCCTGAGGGCCAAAGACCAAGAGCCAAGAGAAAGAACACCCTTTGTTCAGAAATGTAAATATTCCGGTTTCTCACCCTTGCAGTGGCCATGCCTGTCCAGCCCATCGCCTGTTCCCGGTGCAGCCGACAGACAAGTCAGCACCTTCCCAAGGCGCTCAGACCTCACGGGCACGTGTCCAGTGCCTTCTCCATCGCCGTGGGGAGCAGACTTGGAGAGCGTTCAGCTACAGCTTCCTGGCAAAACTGTGTCCAGGGTAGGTCTGGTCTTCCCTTCACTCCGTTCCGGTGAATGATAACCAGGTTGTTATAACAGAGTCACTCCCTTTGGTTGAGGTTCAGAACTTTTACTCTTGGGTTCCCTGACACTGGTGTCTGTGATGGGATGTCCTCTGTCTAAATCTGCTACAGAAGGACAACCCGTCCGGAACACCAGCTGTCTACATGTTCAAAACTTAGGATTTATTCTCTATCAAATCATTATCCCAAAGGACCTCAAGCACAACTTAGAACTGCAGTAGCCACTTTAGAGATCTTCTGAAATTCCAAAATTAGTTACATCTTAGGATGTTAAACAACCTGGATGAGAAGCATTTTTCAGTTGGAATTTAGAAGCCTCTAAGAAATGAAATAATTTGCCCTAACCGGTTTGGCTCAGTGGATAGAGCGTTGGCCTGCGGACTGAAGGGTCCCAGGTTCGATTCTGGTCAAGGGCATGTACCTTGGTTGCGGGCACATCCCCAGTAGGAGGTGTGCAGGAAGCAGCTGATTGATGTTTCTCTCTCATCGATGTTTCTGACTCTCTATCCCTCTCTCTTCCTCTCTGTAAAAAAAAAATAAATAAAATATATATTTTTAAAAAAGAAAAGAAATGAAATGATTCAAAGATAGACAACATCTCCTTGTCTTATTGTCTAACCTTGAGGCTGAACTGGACCCGGCTTTCAGGGGAACTTACCTTTTTTTTTTTTTAATATTTTATTGATTTTTTACAGAGAGGAAGGGAG
>NW_005354596.1:662070-666442 GCF_000412655.1 Myotis brandtii | reverse complement strand
ATCGATGTTTCTAACTCTCTATCCCTCTCCCTTCCTCTCTGTAAAAAAAAAATAAATAAAATATATATTTTTAAAAAAGAAAAGAAATGAAATGATTCAAAGATAGACAACATCTCCTTGTCTTATTGTCTAACCTTGAGGCTGAACTGGACCCGGCTTTCAGGGGAACTTACCTTTTTTTTTTTTTAATATTTTATTGATTTTTTACAGAGAGGAAGGGAGAGGGATAGAGAGTTAGAAACATCGATCAGCTGCCTCCTGCACACTCCCTACTAGGGATGTGCCCGCAACCAAGGTACATGCCCTTGACCGGAATAGAACCTGGGACCCTTGAGTCCGAAGGCCGACGCTCTATCCACTGAGCCAAACCGGCTAGGGCCATGATTCTCTTTCAAAGGTAAGGGGAACTTACCTTTAACATGGGACCCCTAAAAAATCCCCAAAAGCTTCTCCCCCAGGAACTCTAGCTAGCCAGTTAGATATACAAACATTTTTGTTCCTCCTCATGTGCCTTTTGGCACAAAATAGACCAACTTAGCCAAAATAACTTAAAACTCTAATAGCCATTAAGAGAAAACTTTAAGTCCACCTCAAGGGCGCTCCCTTAAAGAGAGAATTTCAAACCTCTTGGGGGTATTGGAATGAATTCTTTGATTGATATGCAGAAGCTTCTAATCTAAAAGACAAATTGAGCCCTGGCCAGTTCAGAGGATTGAGCCTCGGCCTGAAGGGTCCCCGGTTTGTTTCTGGTCAAGGTCACATGCCTGGGTCGCAGGCTCGATCCCCACTAGGGGGTGTGCCAGAGGCGGCCGATCCATGATTCTCTTTCATCAATGATGTTTCTATCTCTCTCCCTCTCCCTACCTCTCTGAAATCAATAAAAATATATTTAAAAAAATAAATAAAAGACAAATTGATTTTGCCCTGGATGGTATGTTCAGTGGTTAGAGAGTCAGCCCACACACTGAAGGGTCACGGGTTCGATTCCTGGTCAAGGGCACATACCTGGGTTGGTCCGGGTACATGCAGGAGGCAACCAATTAAGTCTCTCTCCCCCTCTCTTTCTCTCTCTCTTTCTCTTTCTCTCCCCTCCCTCCCTCCCTCCTTCCCTTCCAGTCTCTCTAAAAATCAATGGGAAAAATATCCTCAGGTGAGGATTAACAAACAAAAAAAGACAAATTGATTTTAAAAGCGGTTCTAAAAGGGTCCTGAGGAAGCTTTGGCCATCTAGCAGGTACTTTAACTTTTCTTCCTGATTCTACCCACTCCCCCCCCCCACTACCGCCCCTCCCCTCATCCCTGGAAACCTGATATTTCAAAGAACTTAATGAGTCTATGGTCAGAAATCTGGCAAAATTGGAAGCTAAAGATTCAAACCTTGTTGGGAATTTTTAAAAAGCCTCCTCCCCTAAACAGAAATAAAACCACGTGCCCAGAGGGAAAGAAGCACATCAGGAATGATGTGTGTGGGTGGGTAGACCAACCTATGGTGCCACATAAGTTAAAACCCAACTCTTTGGGGTATTGAGAGCAACTGTCCTCATCTTACAAATCTCTGGGAAACCAGAAATGCAGTTCTAGAAGCAGGTCAGCGCCCACCTGTCTCTACCTCTGATTCCTAAGGCTGAAGGAAGAAGAAGGGAAATGAGCATTTTTTAAAAGCACAAACTGATGCTCTGACTCCAAGACTCCTTGCCAAGGACACACACAAGTCTTAACTGTCTCATTCAGAAATGTAATAAGAAAAGGCCTTAGCCATCTGACTCAATAAACTTAACTTATAAATTAGTGGGGGTTGCCTTATTTTACTAACTCATGGCTGAAATTTTAAAAACAAAACTATCAGGTCTCTGTTTGCATCTGTCTGTGTGTTCACGTATGCCGTGTGGTAGTTTCTACCCCTAGATAATATTGCTAATTTGGAAAAGTCTGTTTAATTGGCTGAAAGAAATTAAGTACTTACATAAAATTTCTCAAAAATATAATAGAAACTAATCCAAATGCTTCCTCAGAACCAAGGGCTCTGGAGCATATTTTGTAGGAGAGCTGGTTTCAGTTTGGTTTGGTTACATCGGCAGATCCTTAGGGTTGTATGTAACCCTTTCATCTACCTGGGCTTACTAGTCAGCAAGTTCTCGCCAGGTCAGGATAAGTTCCTGCTATCTCTGTTGCAAAATCTGTCAGCAAGAAAAACAACTTGGTATAATAAAATGTTCTTAAGTAACCTAAACATTATTACTGAGAGTAGTAAAATTAAAGTTTTAAGTGAAGTTTTCAGCAATACTTATGCTTTGTGGTGTGTTTACTTAAATAGTTTATCAAGATCTTTTGGGCCCGGCTGGTGTAGCTCAGAGGTTCAGCACTGAGCTGGGAACCAAGAGGCCGCGGGTTCAATTCCTGGTCAGGCCCATGCCCAGCTCTTGGGCTCAATCCCCTGGGGGCAGGGGGGGGGCGTGCAGGAGGCAGCGGATTGATGATGTTTCTCTCTCATCGATGTTTCTATCTCTCTATCCTTCTACCTTCCTCTCCCTCTAAAAATTCAATAAAAAGTATATATTTAAAAAAAAATCTTTTAGTAACTTGTATCCCAGAGTTTTGCCAAGTTAAGTTAAATGATGAGTTAGGTTAAATTCATTGAATATCTACATCATTTCAAAAAAAATAAAATACTAAAACATCAATTGTTAAACAAGTCTAAGTTTATCTACTTTTGACTTCTTATTACAGATAAACTAAAACATAAATTTGGATCTGTTAATGAACATGTTTCATACTTGAAGAAGCATATGTATCTAAAAATTATGAAATATAGGCCTGGCCAGTGTGGCTCAGTTGGTTGGAGCATTGTGGGTACACCAAAAGGTGGTGGTTTGATCCCTGGTCAGGGTGCGTGTGGGAGACAGCCCATCAGTGTTTCTGATATGGGTCTTTCTCTCTCTCTGTCTCCCTCCCTCCCTCTTCCTAAAAATCAATTTTTTAAAAAAACCTAAAAATTATGAAATATATTTGCCAGTAAAAGAAACTATGTTTCTAGAGGTTATGAAATATATTCATAAATTTGCCAATCTAAAGTGTGCTAATTGCTTACTTTTCAGTTGTCATTAGAAATTAAAGTTTCTAAGGGTTAAGAATTCAAATTAATATGAGGTCAATGGGGGGTGAAAGGGGATATATGTAATACTTTCAACAATAAAGATCTTTTTAAAGAAAATAAAAGGATTCTAATGAATATGGAAGGAAATAATATGTGTTTTCAGGAAAAGAAGATATAAGGTATGGAAATGCCCTTGGTTCCTTAAACCTCTCCCAAGGATATTTTTCCCATTGATTTTAAAGGAGAGTGGAAGGGTGGGAGGGGGGAGGGAAGGAGGGAGGGGGGAGAGAAAGAGAGAAACATTGATCACATCAATTGGTTGCCTCCTGCATGCACCCCAACTGCCCAGGATGGAACCTGTAACCCAGGTACGTGCCCTTGACCTGGAATCAAAGAGAGACCCTTGGGTCCGAGGGCCAAAGTTCTAACCACTGAGAAAACCAGCCAGGGCTGGAAATGCATTTTTGAGAAAATTAAAAGAAAATGGCTTGGGAGAACCAAGATGGTGGCGTAAGGTACAGACCTGTGCGTGCTGCCTCCCACAACAACATCGAGACTACCAACTATAAGACAAACAGCTATCATTCAGAACCATGGGAAAGCTGGCCCAGTGGAATTCTACAACTGGAAGGAAAGAAAGAAGAGCATTGAGACTGAGTAGGTTGTGCAGAGGCTCCAAGAACGGAGGTACGGAGTCGCGCGCCAGGCTGGCTGCAACTGGATGCGCGGTTTTTTTCAATCGGAAGAGGTTGCAGACTCTCGAGTCCACTGAGCTGGTTTGGGGCAGAATTCTGAGGTCCCAGACCCCTACGGGGAGAGGCGGGATGGCCTTGCAACGGGCCAGAGAGCGAGAGTGGCTGTCTCGCGGAGCTGCTCGCGGGCACTTGGGGACGCGAGATGCGGAGTCTCGGAGAGGCAAGGAGTCGCGGAGACGCCATTGCCCCTTGCTCCGGATTCCCGGGGATCCCGCCCTACTCAATTTACATCCCCACCCAAGCTGTGCTAGTGGCACAAAGAGAACCACTGGCGCTTTTGCAGCCCAGCCCAGCAGAATGCAGATTTCAACTCCTCGCATACATAAGGGACACACTCAAGAAGCAGAATCAGGTTCGGAGGAAGCCGGAGCCGGAGCCAGCTGGGCCAGCGACGTGGAACCGCTGTACCAGCAAACGCACAAGCAGGTCCACCAGATCCAGTCTCACATGGGACGCTGGGAGATGGCAGACAGGCAGTCTGTGCACTTGGTAGAAAATGAAATCCAAGCCATACCAGATGATA
>NW_005354596.1:660445-662014 GCF_000412655.1 Myotis brandtii | reverse complement strand
ACGGCCCCGGTGAGGCTGAGACGGCCCCGGTGAGGCTGAGACGGCCCCGGTGAGGCTGAGACGGCCCCGGTGAGGCTGAGACGGCCCCGGTGAGGCTGAGACGGCCCCGGTGAGGCTGAGACGGCCCCGGTGAGGCTGAGACGGCCCCGGTGAGGCTGAGACGGCCCCGGTGAGGCTGAGACGGCCCCGGTGAGGCTGAGACGGCCCCGGTGAGGCTGAGATGGCCCCGGTGAGGTTGAATCAGCCCTGATGAGGTTGAGACAGCCCCGGTGAGGTCGAGATGGCCCCGGTGAGATCTAGACGGCCCCAGTGGGGTTGCAATGGCCCCAGTGAGGTTGAATCGGCCCTGGTGAGCTTGCAACGGCCCCTGTGAAGTTGAGGTGGCCCCTGTGAGGCTGAGACGGCCCTATGCATATGAGAATAACCAATGGACACAAGACACTGGGGGGTGGGGGAAGCTGGGGGAATGTCAAGGGGGGGAAAAAAGAGACATGTGTAATACTCTTTGTAATACTTTAAGAAATTAAAAAAAAAAAGAAAGAAAAGAAAATGGCTTGTCCTAAAATAAGTTGGTTAGCCCTAGCCAGTTTGGCTCGGTGGATAGAATGTTAGCCTGCAGACTGAGGGTCCGGGTTCAATTCTGATCAAGGGCACATGCCTGGTTGAGGGCTCAATCCCCAGTAGGGGGCGTGAAGGAGAGAGCTGACCAATGATGTTTCTATCTCTCTCTCCCTCTCCCTTCCTCTCTAAAATCAGTAAGAATATATTTTTTAAAAAGTTTAAAAAATAAAACAAGTTAGTTATTTCTGAATGAGTGATAAGAGACAAATTAAGAGGGACAGGAAAGTTGTGAAAGGTTTGTGAAAAAGGAATCTTGAGAAAAGAATTTTATGTGTGGTCAAGCTAAATAAGATTAAAATTAGGGCCCTAGCTGGTTTGGCTCAGTGGATAGAGCATCGGCCTGCAGACTGAAAGGTCCCAGGTTCGATTCCGGTCAAGGGCATGTACCTTGGTTTCGGACACATCCCCAGTAGGGGGTGTGCAGGAGGCAGCTGATCGATGTTTCTCTCTCATCGATGTTTCTAACTCTCTATCCCTCTCCCTTCCTCTCTGTAAAAAATCAATAATATACCTATAAAACCACTTTATTAAAAAAAAGATTAAAATTAGGTTAATTAAGCCCTGGCCGGTTTGCCCAGTGGTTAGAATATTGGCCCATGGACTGAAGGGTCATGGGTTCGATTCTGGTCAAGGGCACAGACTTCAGCTGCAGGCTCAGGGCACTCGAGGGAGGCAACCTATCGATGTGTCTCTCTCCCGTGGATGTTTCTCTGACTCTCCCCATGCCTCCCTCCCTACCTCCCACTCTCTCTAATAATCAATGGAAAAGGGCCATGACGATTTAGCCCGCGCCTGGCCTGTCGGTCCACTCCGGCCATCGAGGCTGGGTTTCCGGGCGCGGTCCTCTGGCCACGCGTCCTTGGACTGGAGCGGAGAAGGACGGTTGCGGGGACGTCTGGGGACGCGCCTTGATCCCCCGAGGTGTCCCGGTCGGTCCCGGCGGCGGCT
>NW_005354596.1:655455-659897 GCF_000412655.1 Myotis brandtii | reverse complement strand
CGGGAGGCCCTGTCCCTGCAGGGAGGGTGGGATGGGCCTGCTGGGCAGCTCCGGCCTCTTCCGGCACCGGCCGCTCACTGTGGGCTGAGCCCACGCAAGGGGACTGGGCTCTGAGTCTTCCCACACCGTGCCAGCCCCGGGCGCCACCAGGGGCAGCGCGAGGCACGGGTGCTCTTCAGCCGCAGTGACGACGGGACGCCTTCCTGAGCACCTTCCGGCCGCTGGACAAGCGGTGACTCACACAGAAGGGGGGCCGTCGGATGCCCGCCCCGCGGAAGTGTGTCCCAGGAGAAATCGGCTCTCATTCCCCCGGACACTCACAGCGGGGAAGCAGCACCTGTGTGTGAGGAGTGTGGGGAGGCCTTCGAGCACCTGTCCCACCTAAAGGTGCACCGGAAACTGCACCCCGGAAAAGGCACTACACGTGCAGCGACTGTGGCCAGGCCTTCAGCCGCGAAGACACCCTCGCCCAGCACCAGAGGTTTCACTCCGGGGAGCGGTCCTAGGACTGCAGCGAGTGCGGGAAGGCCTGCAGCAGGAGCTCCCACCTGCTCCAGCACCAGCGCGTGCACACCGGGGAGAGGCCGTGCCAGTGCCAGTGCGGCGAGTGCGGGAAGGCCTTCCGCCGCAAGGACACCCTCGCCCAGCACCAGCGGTTTCACTCCGGGGAGCAGCCGGACCAGTGCAGCGAGTGCGGGAAGGCCTGCAGCAGGAGCTCCCATCTGGCTCGGCACCAGAAGGTTCACGCTGGAGCCAGGCCTCACGACGCGGCAGTTTCGGGGGCCCTTTGGCTGCGTCTGAGACTGGTTTAGCCTCAGGAGGCTCACACTCAGGAAGGGCCTGTGACTCGGGGTATGAGCCTCTCCGTGTTCGTCCTCAGCCTCGCACCGGAGGGAGCTCTGTGAGCACCTGGCCCCGAGGGAGCACGGCCTGCAGGCGAGCCTCGCACAGGCGTGCGCCCGCCTGGGACACTCCCCGTGGATGCCGTGAGCTGGGAGTCTTCATGAGCGACGCTGCACTTTCCGAGCTGCCTAGAGCTGTTGACGGTTTTGTCAGTGCCAGTGCCTTTGGCAGAAGCCATCGCTGCCTCCAGCTGTGGGTCCCCCTGCGTGTCAATCACTCCAGTAGCTCAGGGAAGGCAGACCCTGCACACGCGCTCATTCCCTGGCGGGGATCCGCATGCTCCGAGCCATGGAAGGTCCACACTTCCCCTGACGGGTTCTGAGAGGACGTGGTCGAGCTCTGGCCACAGGATCTGAGAGGGAGTCTGCTGGGCATTCCCACACAGGCTTCCCTTCAAGCAGCCTGGACTCTAAGTCATTGGTCCTCTTCCAATCCCCCACCGGTGGAACTGCTGCCCCGCGGCTCGGGTCCGCTGCAGTGCAGGCCTGCAGGGCGTCATGGCGACTCCGGGAGGGCTTGCTCCCTGTGGGAGGGACATCGATTGAGAGGAACCTGGGTTCTGCCAACACAAAGGGAGGAGCACCTTTGTTGGCACCAACTTCATGTGCCTGAGAAGAGACAGCAGGAGGGCAGAGGACAGACCTCAGTCCAGTTGGGCCTGGTCTGCATTCCTGTCGGAGGCTTGCGGGGAACGACTGAGACCGTGGTGTGCCTGATCCTGCGGCCTGGACGCCCAGGCTCTCTGGAGGCCAGAGTTCGTGCTGAGAAACCGCCAGCGCTTCTGGAAACACCGTGAGTTGGGTCCCTTTTTCGTAGGACGTCCCATCCTCCCCAGCACGTGTGGGGGCTTTCTGTCCCCTGGATCTATGGGAGCCAGTCCCTGGTGTCCAGGATCCGTGGGCAGGTGTCAGCGCCTGGAAGGCCTGCAGGGCAAGGTGCGAGTCATGCTTTGTGTAGCAATACTTAGACCACTGCGCGGGGCTGACTGGAAATGAGAGGTTGTGTGTCTGTTATAAAGGGGTCGTCTACAAATGCCCGTGTAGGAGGAGAGGGTATAGAAATTCTCAGGACCCTCAGACGTCTGCATCTTCTGTGGCCACGGCCGCTGTCAGAGTAAAGGTTCGTGGGTTCCTCCTCCTGGGGCTGCTGAAGGCATGGCCATCACTGCACCAGCGCTGACGAGAGCAGCCCCGGGAGAGGGCACAGGATGCCCGTGTGTGACGTGGAAATGAATGGACTTCATCCCTCGCTTCAGGGCTCCCCCTTTAAATCACGGGGCGAGGGATACGGTAGCACCAGAATAGCTGGCAGATGTGACCTGGCAAGAGGAGGGCGAATACGTGTGTTTTCTATCGAGGTGTGATTGACATGAAAAGACTGCACCTACGAGGAGTGTGACATGTTCGGCACGTGTACACGCCTGAGGAGCCATGACCGGAATCACGACAGTGAACGTGTCCAGCAAAGCACAAGGGGCTCCTTTAGGGCCCTTTCCTCCCAGTTCTTTCAAACCCCTTTCCCACGATTTGCAAACAACAACAAGCATTTTCTAGATTATTATGCTTCCTGGGGAGTGGGGCCCTGGCTTTTTCATTAATCACAGTTGTTTTCAGATTAACCCATCCTGTTACATGTACCAATGGTTTATTCACTTGTATTGTTGGGTGCTGTCCCATTGTACGGAGATACTGCCGCTTTCTGTCCACTCAGCTGTTAGTGGCTATTTGGGTTGCTTCAGTTTTGGGCTGTTACCAATAAAGCTGCTGTGAATAAAAAATAAAATAAAATAAAAAATAAAAATCAATGGAAAAATATCCTCAGGTGAGGATTAACAACAACAAAAAAAGAGTTTAATTAAGTAAATATCAAAAATTAGAATTTAGTTTTCTCTGTTCAAAGGACAAAGTTTTCAATTCACGATAGCTAAGATTTGGAAACAGCCTAAGTGCCCATCAGCAGATGAGTGGATTAAAAAACTGTGGTACATCTATACAATGGAATACTATGCTGCTGTAAAAAAGGAGTTCTTACCATTTGCAACAGCATGGATGGAACTGGAGAGCATTATGCTAAGTGAAATAAGCCAGTCAGAGAAAGATAAATATCACATGATCTCACTCATTTATGCAATATAATGAACAACATACACTGATGAACAAAAACAGATCCAGAGACAGAGAAACAACTATCAGACCGTCAAACCTCAGAGGGAAGGTAGGGGAGGGTGGGGTAAGGGGGAGAGATCAACCAAAGGACTTATATGCATGCATATAGGCCTAACCAATGGACACAGACAACAGGAGGATGAGGGCATGAGTGGGGGGGATGGGGGGGGGGAATGTGAGGATAAGAACATATATGTAATAATTTAATCAAATAAAGAAATTTAAAAAATGAAAAAAAGGACCAAGTTTTTCTATACTATTGGTATACTCTTTCTTAAATTTTCTTTTTATTGATTCAGAGAGGAAGGGTGAGGGAGAGAGACAGAAACATCAATGATGAGAGAGAATCATTGATTGGCTGTCTTCTGCATGCCATACCCCCCACAACCCGGGCATGTGCCCTGACCGGAACTGAACCGTGACCTCCTGGTTCATGGGTTGATGCTCAACCACTGAGCTACATCAGTCAAGATATTGGTATATTCTTAATCTTACCTAATAATAGACAAACATGTAAATTGACCGTCGCTCTGCTATGCTCACCAGCCAATCAGGAGAGTATGCAAATTAACCCAACAAAGATGGCGGTTAATTTGAATACGTAGGCGTAGGCGGAGAGGGAGCTTCGAAGACTGAAGGCTCTGGTGGAGCAAAGGCCTGGGTCCCTGGTGCCGGCAGCCAGGGGAAGGGAAGGCTTATTGCATGAATCTCTTCGTGCAATGGGCCTCTAGTAAATTATAAAGAGAAAGCAAATATTCTGTGTTTTATTAAAATTATTTTATGTTCTCTGTACCATTAGGTCTTTAATTGCTTAGGTAAATAGTCTTCTTAATATTAAAAGAGCTAAATTTTGTTTACAAATATTTAACTTTCTGCATTTGCCTGTGAAGTCTTTAATCGGCACAATGATTAAACGTAACCAGGTATTGCTTGACAGGGACCTATGATCCTATTTGACCATTATGTTTATTATTTATTTATTACTTTTAAAGAATCATTTTAATATTTTTGTAGTTTTACATTAACAACCAAAGCTGTGATAGATGGGCATGTGACGACTAGCCAGTGTTACTCAGCACAGAGGCAGCTGCGGGCTGGCCAGCCTGCGGCTTTCCTGCGGGAACAGCTCCTTCGGGGCTTTGCACACGATGACAACAGGTCCCGGCCCCCCAGTGAGGGTCACACGGCCGGAGACCTGGGGTGCAAACCAAAGGCCTCTTAGGGAACAAACAGCAGGGACAAGACACGCAGCTCGGACACGGTCGGGCTCATCCCAATGGGCTGCACACCCTGGAGCCCGAGCCCGGGACAGGCGGTGGCCGCTGGGCCAGGAGGGGTGAGGGCGCCGGTTGGGGCTCTCTCTCTCCTGCCTCG
>NW_005354596.1:651753-655423 GCF_000412655.1 Myotis brandtii | reverse complement strand
GCACAGCCCAGGGCCAGGCTCTCCGGCCCGGTGGTGAGCGCGGGGCCCAGGACACCTCAGGGTTTGGGCAAAGGCGCCGCTGCAGTGACCTGACTGTCTGTTGGGCGGAGACATGTCCCTCTGCCTCCAGCCTCAGCCCTCCCGGGGAGCCCCAAGTCCCACGGCGGCCAACACCAGCGGTGAGCGGGACCCCTCAGAAAGCTGACCAGTTACTTTTAAACTTTTGAAATGTTTGACAAACTTCCCAAAATTAAAAAATTGGAGCCCTTTCTTTCCTAACCTAAAGATAACTTTTGAGATTTTTAAGAAGAATCCATGACGCATTTTAAAGGATGCTCCTTCTCTCTCTATAGAAGGAGGAAAACAGCCGGCCGGGTGGCTCAGTGCTGAGTGTCACCCAGGAGCCAGGAGGTCAGGGTGCGGTTCCCGGCAGGGCGCTCGCCCAGGGTGGGGCTCAATCCCCAGTGGGGGCCTGCGGGAGGCAGCAGGTCAATGATTCTCATCTTTGATGTTTCTCTCTCCCTTCTTCTCTCTGAAGTCAATAAAAATATATTTAAAAACAAAAAAAGGAGGAAAATAAACTAGTTAGGTCTATTTGAGTTGCTAAAATTACATGGGAAGCATTGTCAAATAAGAAACAATAATTGTGTTATACTTGTATGCAATATCATTATTAAAATAAATGTTCTAGAAATTGTATTACAATTCTAGGAATCTACAATATCCTGATATGTTTTCATGTAATTATAATGTATAATGTAATTCTACTTATCTCAAAATGTTGTGTGTTGCAGAGAAAAGCAAATTTCTTTGTCAATTGCATTGTGATCAGATCTTTAACCACATCCTTCTGTCATTTACGGAGTCACTCTTATTCTGATTTTTTTTGCAAATATGTTTCATCTTCAGAGACATTCATGTTGAGGACTCTGACACTTACTCTAAAATACATATTTCTGTTTAACTGTTAGATTATACCTTAGGACTGGATGAGGATTTGCAGAACTCTAAAGAAAAACTGGAGCTCTAGCCAATTTGGCTCAATGGACAGAGCGTCAGCCT
The DNA here is from genome assembly GCF_000412655.1 of Myotis brandtii. NCBI lineage: Eukaryota > Metazoa > Chordata > Mammalia > Chiroptera > Vespertilionidae > Myotis > Myotis brandtii. Next base: position 654,361 of record NW_005354596.1, on the reverse strand, counting down.
GCAGACTGAAGGGTCCCGGGTTCGACTCCGTCAAGGGCACATACCTGGGATTCAGGCTCGGTCCCCAGTGCGGGGCCTGCAGGAGGCAGCTGATCAATGATTCTCCATCATCATTGATGTTTCTATCTCTCTCTCCCTCTCCCTTCCTCTCTGAAATCAATAAAAATATTTTTTTAAAGAAAAACTGGATTCCTCAAAGTTAAGAAAAAGAGCAAAACCAACAAGAATTAATACCCTGGGACTGAATGAATTGATGAGGATGATTACAATTTTTATGACTTCTTATTTGAAATATTGCTGCTTCTTTACTTTTTTGTTTTTCTAGACATAAATATTTTTTCTTTAGCAACCTGTGAATTAGAGCAATTATACCTTTGTAAGCAGAATTGAAACATTGACTTTTTTCTACCTACTTGATTCCTCCAGGATTCAGAAATCACAGTGAGTATTCTTATTTTCATGGCAACATTGCTATTTGCGTACATGAATAAGAACCTGTTCTGCTTGTCAGAGGACACATTTGGAAAGTGGTTATGTTACCAAGGCTTTCAGTGGAATGTCCTACTCGAGGGAGATGTGCATACATTCAGATAGGAGCAGACAGCTCCAAGGGATTAGGAGTGGCTTACGGAAGCTAAGGAAACCGTTGGCACCGCCGGCCAGCCCCTGCTTGCAGCGTCTCGGAAGCCTTACCAGATGAGTGAAGAGGCCACTTCCTGCAGGTGCAGGGCCCTCAGTTCCTCGGGGGACCTCGAGAAGAGAGGAACTCACACATCTATGGTACTGCGGGCGGTGTCTGATGGCGAGTCCCTGCCGTGGCTGTTCTGGCCTCAGGGGCCTTTAAAGTTCCTTATGACAAATTCCAGCAAAGCAGATTGTTTTTTAAAAAAATTTTTATTGATTTTAGAGAGAAAGAGAGAGGGAGAGAGACATGGAAACATCAATGATGAGAGAGAATCACTGACTGGCTGCCTCCTGCACGGCCCCCATGGGGATCAAGCCCACAACCAGAAATTGAACTGTGACCACTGAGGCACACCAGCCGGGTCAAGCAGATTTTTAAAAGCCTATATGGTTACTTACCATTCTTGCTGTTCCTATGTAAATAACAAGCCAACTTTATTGAAACTAGATTTATTTCACAAACAAATTGGTCTTGGCTATATTTGGTAACAATGAGGGTTATTTTAGAGAGCAAAATTGTTTAACACACCTTTCTGGATATTAGATTCTAGTGCTGTTCATTATTATTATTATTATTATTATTATTATTATTTTGTCATTACTGTTAATCCTCACCTGTGCCTTTGACCGCTATCGGACCCTGGACCCTTCAGTCCTCAGGCCAACGCTCTCACCACTGAGTTAAACCGGTTCTTTGGAGGTTTTGTTCATACAGGTAAACTGGACCAGATCTTGAATTCTTCTAGTTTCCTTTAACATCTGGCTATGCGTCTCCAAACTGACACTTCCAGTCTTTCTCGAATCCTTTGATTTGTAATCCTTGAGAACTAAAACTGCCCTTTCCCAAAGTCATACACGCTAAAGGGGACGACTTGACACAAACGTCAGAGAAATCCCAGCAGCTCACCCACAGACAGGCTTTGTGCCTGCAGAAGCAAGATCCCCAGAGACATTCACGCTGCAGAGCAGGGCAACCGTCAGCCTGCGCCGCTCCCGCCATCGGAAGGCGACGAGCAGACATCTAGAAACCTTCTGGACTGGCTGCCTCCAGAGCTCAGGGAGGGCTGATGGGCAGCTCCAATCTTACACAGTTTTCTTTTGTTTCCATGGAGAGGCGCGTTATTTGCACCAGAGGCCTACCAGTCATTTTGGGAGCCACCGCATCACAGCCTCCTAAAATGAGACAACTGCTTCACTGAACTGACCTAGTCCCTGGAACCGGTACATGTTAGTAATATCTCAACTGGTCCTTTCCTAATGCTTCAACCTAAAACTCGGCACAAATACTGAGCTGACTGTAAACTCATAGGCAAGCATGTCTCTAGCCCATGTGCCCACTCTGAGGGCCATGCCAGGTCCAAGGAAGGCACTGCCACCTTGACATCCAGGGACTTTAAAATGTTTTGTTTGATCTACGATGTTGTCTAAGAGAAAAAATCCTGATCAAAAGGGGAAATGAGTAGTAGAGTGAAGAAATAAACTACAGGCAACAGCGGGCAGGGGAAACCATGCGGTGTGCCGCAGGGGCGGGTGACCCACTGGGGTGACCTAGATAGGGCCTTGGGTCCCCCTCCGCCTCCTCCGCTGGGGCTGAAAGTCAGTCATGGGGTGAGAGGACTGCTGTTACTCACCCCAGGCCCCCCACACTGGCCCACTCCGGGAAGGGGCCTGAAGTGCGATAGAGAGGTGAGAACTTTCCATCCCCGGAAGGTGGCATCATCTTTTCCTCCTCTCCTCCTCCTCGGGTTCTCCATGGCGTCCCAGACACCATCCCAGGCCATCTCTCCGGCCTCCTCCCTGCAGCCCAGGAGCTGTTGTTCCGGCTCCTGGGAGGCGAGCGGGCTGGGGCAGTCCTGCCGGGCCTCTCCGGCTGCTCCCCGACAATGGCTGCTCCCCGGCACCGGCTGCTGGGCCTTGCTGAGCA
>NW_005354596.1:649753-650870 GCF_000412655.1 Myotis brandtii | reverse complement strand
CCGCCGGCGAGCAGCTGCCCGGGCTGGGCAGGTCTCCGAGGTCCTTACCTATGAGGTGGGCAGCCGGAAGCCCGGGACTGGGATCGCTTTCTGCGTCCTGCTCCGGCAGCTCCGGGGGCCCTGGAAGGGGCGAGAGCCCAGGATTGGGGCAGGGCGGCCACCACGCCCGGTCCCCCTGAGAGGGCAGGGCGCCAGGGCCCAGGGATTCCCGGAGGAAGAGCAGAGTATCTGGGGCTGCAGATGGATGGGGCGAGGAGTCCCGGGGGCTGGAGCGGGAGGGGGACAGCCTGCTCTTACCCAGTCGCGGCTGGGCCCGTGCTTGCGCCCCGGGGTCAGTGGTCTCTGCTACCTGGACGGGGAGGAGGGTCACGGTGCCCAGAGTTCAGCCGTAGCTGATGCCAACCCCACCCCTGCCAATGGAGACCCAACCTCCCAGCCCAACACCCATCTCCCTGGAAGGGAGAGCAAGCCAGGCAGATACACTGGGCAGAGCGACAGGAGCCCGAGTATGTCTTGGGAAGAGGAAGAAGACAGACAGACAACCAGGAAGGGGCTTGGGGATATCAGGAGGCAACAGCATCACAGGAACATGGGAAAGAACCAACCAAGAGGCGACCAGACAGGCCAGCTGAGCAGGTGACACAGGGCCCCCCGGGCGTAGCAGAGGTGAGCGAGCATGAGCAACACCAAGCCCCCTGGGCACCGACTGCAGCCACTCACCAGCCCTTGCTTCTGGGGCGCCACCACCAGCACAGCCAGGACAGTGAGCGGCACAGCCAGCAGCAGGGTCACCAGGGAGGTGGTTCCTGCCACAGCCAGCAGGAGGCAGCCCTTCCCCTGGGGCCTCCTCCCCCAGCCCTCCAGCCCCAGTGCCCCCATGGAGACTGAGCCAGGGCCAGGGCAGGGGGGCTTTCATATCTCAGGGGTGGGGCCACCCCCTCCCCATAGACCCACACACCTGGCTGGGACTTTCCACACACCCCTGCTCCCCTCACCCAGCTTCCTGTTTACCCAGAGCTGGGGTGGGGCAGCTGGATGCCTGGGTTCCTTGAACTGGGGAAGGAGTGGAGGCGAGGAGGCAGGCTTTCAGGGTAGATCTGGAGGGTGTCTTAGCGAT
>NW_005354596.1:646818-649566 GCF_000412655.1 Myotis brandtii | reverse complement strand
GGGGGGGGGGGGGGGGGATGCGGCCCGAGCAGGGCAGGTGGCTTGCAGAAAGCCTGGCAGCAAAGCTGCAATGAGAACACAAAACTCCCGATACCCAGCACAGCCTGCAGCCCTCTGCCCCCCAGAGGCGGGTGCTGCACAGAGGGCTGCACCCCAGCCCTGAGGTCCAGAACGGGGGTCTTGAGTGATAGATGTCCCTGAGAAGAGCTATCCCTGCACTGGACTGACCTCCATTCCCATGCTCCCCCCTCTCCCCCGCAGCCCCCAGAACTGGCTGCACAGCGATGGCAGCTGAGGGGGGCCTGCCTCACCGCCGACTCCTGCCTCGCTGAGGAGGGATGGGGGAGCATCACCTCCCTGGCTCGGAGTGCACAGAAGAGCCATACGGCACCCCCCCCAAAGAGCTTGGCACCCAGAAGGAGTCCTAGCCATTGAGTAGGTGCTGACTGAATGTTAAGAAGAAATGACCAACGAATGAGTAAGCCAAACCAAGCAGCACTGACCCGATGCAGGCCGTGGTGGACAGTGCGGCCGGGCCCGAGGACGTTAGAAGTGGTTGCACATCATCTCCCCTTCTCAAGGGCATGTGTGTGTGTTTGGATAATAACAATAATATAGCTAATAGGGCCCTAGCTGATTTGGCTCAGTGGATATAGCATCAGCCTGCAGATGGAAGGGTCCCAGGTTCAATTCCGGTCAAGGGCACATGTCTGGGTTGCAGGCTTGATCCAACGTGCAGGAGGCAGCCAATCAATGATTACCTCTCATTGTTGATGTTTCTACCTCTCTCTTCCTCTCTGAAATCAATAAAAATATATTATATATATATATATATACATATACATACATATATATATATATATATGTATGTATATGTATATATATATATATATAATATATTTTTATTGATTTCAGAGTACACACTTTATATATAATAATTATTTTAATCCTGACAAAAATCCTGTAAGAGGCACAGAGAGGTTAAGGAACTTGTACTTGTGGAAGGTCACACAGTAATGGTAGAGTCAGGATTTGAAACCCAGGCAGTCTGGCTTCAGAGCCTTGACCACGAGACAGTTGAAAAGCTAAGTGCTGGCTTCAGATTTGTGTACTTGGCTGCATGCGAGCGTCGCCTCCCTCGGCCCTCCAAAAAAGAAATGGAGAAGCAGACACTGAACTCCAGTCAATGATAAACATGGCAAAGAGATTAGAGATGGAATGTACTGGTGTTTACAATTTTGAAAGGTATCCAATAATGAGATAAACAATAAGTGATAAAACAAATGTAGAAAAACGCTCATTGTAGACTCTAGGTGGTAGGGATATGTGCACTGTTCAATTCTTTCCATTTTTCTCTATTTAAACTTTTTAATAATAAATCTTTTTAAATATATATTTTATTGATTTTTTACAGAGAGGAAGGGAGAGAGATAGTTAGAAACATCAATGAGAGAGAAACATTGATCAGCCGCCTCCTGCACACCTCCCACTGGGGATGTGCTTGCAACCAAGGTACATGCCCTTGACCGGAATCGAACCTGGGACCCTTCAGTCCGCAGGCCGACGCTCTATCCACTGAGCCAAACCGGTTACGGCAAATCTTTTTTTTTTTTAATGAAACTGAATATTGTCCTCCTGTCCTGCAGTAGGGAGCACTGTGGAGGGAGAGAGGGAGGAAGTAGCAGAAAGTTTCTGAATTTGGAGAAGAAAATGCAAATGCACGTGGACTCAGGCACCACATCTCCTGAGCCCTGGCCTACACATGAGCTCCCCAGTCTCCGCCTCCTCAGGAACCGGCTGCAGTCCTCCAGCACGGCCTCCCCTCCACCCAGGGCGCCAAGAGGCCTTCCTCCAGCCTCTGCCCAGAGGGCCTCAGACCACTGCCCTTGCTTATCTTTGTGCCTAACCTGAGAATGCTGCCTCCGGCAGGAAGTCCACCTGGACGGCCATCCCTCCTTTCCGAACACTAACCAGTCACCAACCCGAGATCTAAGAGCAGTGCCCATTAGACTTAGTCCGGCTGCCTTTGACTTTGTGGTTTGTAAATCAGTCAACCATGCACCGAGAGAGAGAGAGAGAGAGAGAGAGAGAGAGGGAGAGAGACTCCCAGACACCGGGTGGTGCAGGAGCCAGGTGTGTGTCCACCATACACCGAGTCACGAGCTTCAGCGGAGCAGTGTGGGAAGTCATGGGAAAGTCAGTCAGGGAAGCCCCTGAGGAGGCGAAGTCACCGGCTCCCTCAGGGTCAGTAGGACGGCTGGAACCCAGAGGGTGCTCCATCCCAGGGGTCTGAAAGGAAGGATGTCCTAACCCTCACCCTCGAAGCCCAAATTCCTCCCTAACGAAAGGTGCCGGGAGACACCAAGGCTGAGGGAGAGGCTGAAGCCAGAGGCGGTGGAATGCCTTAGTGAGCGCTTGCTTCCCCAGGCAGCTCTGCTGTGCTGTCGTCTAGAGTCGCCCTCCGCCCCCACCCCCCACCCCGCCTGCAGGCCACGGCTCCGGCTCCGGGTGAGCTGGGAGAGAGCAGGGACCCTTGGCAGGGAGAGCGGACCGACACCAGACTGAGATGAGGCTATGAGGGGCGGGAGAGCATGGCTTTGAGGCTCCCTGGGCCCCAGAGGAGACCTGCCAGCCTCCGTCTCGGACCCCTCCAAAGTGAAAAGCAGCCCCCTCCTGCCCTCCTCCCCCTGTGGCCGCCCGGGGCCTCCTGCCACCTGGGCTGCCCCCCCCCCCCACCCCCCCACAGCA
>NW_005354596.1:646013-646735 GCF_000412655.1 Myotis brandtii | reverse complement strand
CCGCACCCCCACCCAGCAGTTCCTCTTGGGCCCTGGAGGCTCTGTTTCCACGCCCTGGTCAGTGCATCCGGCTCTGGGGTGAAGTCCGAGGCCTCCTTTCTGCCCTCAAACAGGAACAAGCGGTTGCTGGGCAGGAAGCCTGAAGGGAAGTTAGGGGCCCCAGAGGCTCCTGCCCTCGCCCAGCAGGATCTGCCCGCCCTGCCGAGCTGCCAGGGGGCTGGACACTGCCCACCTGCCTTTCCACCGTCCCCACACGCACCCACACCCTGCTCCTCCCCCGCCATCGCTCTTCCGGAACAGAACCCAGAGCAGAACCCAGAACTGTCCGGGGCTGGAGAGGCCCAGGCGCCACCGTCAGCCCAGCGGGCGGAGGGAAGGGGGCGGGTCCCCACGGGGAGATGGCACCACAGCCCCTATGCCCGGCCGATGAGCGGGGTGACGGAAGTGCCAGGGCAGGGCAGGGCAGGAGCGAGGCTGCTGGGCCTGGGAAGATTGAGACAGAGGCCGGCTTTACCGATGAGGAACTCGAGGCACGTGACTCGCCCCAGGCCACTTTGGCCGCTGGGCAGGGGCCAGGCTTGCTCTCTGGGACCGGTCTCCCGCGCCCAGCCCAATGACAGCTTGTGGTGCTATCCCATCAGGTGAGGTAGCCTCACCGGCCCAGGCACAGCGGGTGCAGAGTGGGGTGTGCAGGCCAGGACCGGCGGGGAGCGGGCCAGGGA
>NW_005354596.1:644886-645890 GCF_000412655.1 Myotis brandtii | reverse complement strand
TGGGGTGGCAGTGGGAGCCTCCGAGGGGTGAGAGGGCTCAGGGGTCAGTGATTAAACGATGGTGGGCGGGGCCTCTGCTGGGAGGCCAGGTGACCGGGCGGTGAGGGATTCCTGAGGGATGCTGTTCTGCCTCTGAAACTGCTGGAGAGGCACCGGGAGGGCGGGGTCAGTGGAGAGGGCGAGGGGCCCTCTGACACTCACCGCTTTTCCCCACAGACTGCATATGGCCTTTCCTCTATGCGAGCTGTGGGCTGGGGGGCCTCCTGGCTGTGGTTGTGGCTGTTCTGTCCGCCTGTCTGTGTCGGCTCCATCGGAGAGGTGAGCCTGCCCTGACCCCCTCATCGCCCGCAGCAATGCCCCACCCGCACCCTTCCTACTGCTCTCCCAGGGCAACCGCAGCCCGACACACCCTGGGAGGAAGGGGAGAAGCTGGGGGAGAGGGAGGGGAGACTGTCCAGGTGGAGAGGCCAGGCTTTGGCTGTGGAAACCACAGGAGAGTCAGCGCGAGGAGCCATCACTGGGCGGGTGGCGGTCAGGGGGCCGGGGCACCAGAGCTGGTCGCGCTGAGCTGCTTCCTTTCTTCCAGTGAGGAAGCTGGAGAGGAGCTGGGTGAGTCCGGGGCCAGGGACGGGGGTGAGGGGCAGCAGGAGGGGCTGAGACAGAGATGGGGGCGCGAGAGAAGAGAGAGCAAGCAGGGGTGTGAGTCGGTGAGAAAATAAGAGGCAAAAGGAGAGAAATGAGAGAATGAGTAGAAAAGAGGAAAGAAATGGTACAGATATAGGAAGAGGAAATAAGACAGAAAAGAGAAAGAGAGAGAGGCCCAAATGAGAGAGACAAAGAGTGAAAGAGAAAGTCAGAGAGAAGGAAGGAGACACTGGGAAAAGGAAACAGACACCAAGACAGAGTAAGAGGGGGAGAGAGTGAGACACACGTGAGGAAGGGCAATGAGGGGAAGGACCCGAGCTGAGGAGGGAGGGGTAGGGAGAGCAGGGAGGGAAAGGAGG
>NW_005354596.1:639616-644791 GCF_000412655.1 Myotis brandtii | reverse complement strand
GTGGGGTGGGGTGGGGTGGGGCGGGGCGGGGGCTCAGAGGGAAGGATGGGAGAGGCCCTGTGACCCCTGCCAGCCTGTGTGCCCGCCCGGCCCAGGCCCAGGCCCAGCTCCCCGAGCAGGAGCAGGAGCAGGAGCTCCACTACGCATCTCTGCAGCGGCTGCCCTGCAGGGAGCCGCCTGGCCATGGCCACCAGGAAAGGGAAGACTCCTTGCAGGACCCCGGCACCGACTACACCTGCGTTGCTGACAAGAAGCCCACCTGAGCACCTGCCCCCAGCCCTAGTGCATCCTGTGGCTCACCCAGTAAACACCTTGGTCTCAAACTTCCTGTGTCTCAGAGTTCTCAATCCATCTCAAGCCCCTCAGCACTGCCACCACCAAATCCCTTCCCACCCACTCTGGGGTCAAGTAGTGATTTCTTGGCTAAAGAAGGGTGTCTAGGGACCCAAGCTCCCCTGAAGGCTCGAAAAGAATACAGTAGTCCCCCCTCACCCACGGTTTCACTTTGAAACAGTGGAAACACTGGTCCAGTTACCCCTAGTCAGAAAATAGTAAACGGAAAATTCCAGAAATAAACAATTCCTAAGTTTTAAATTGCGCACCATTCTGAGCAGCGTGATGAAATCTCTATCCCGCTCCATCCTGCCCGGGGCCTGGCTTCTCTTTGTCCAGCGAACCCACCCTGGATATGCTACTGGCCTAATCACTTAGTAGCCAGCCAGGTTGCAAGGTCGGCAGTCGAGGTGTCACTGCGCTTGTGTTCACGTCACCCTATGGCAGGCCAGTGCCCATGTCATTCACCTCACAGGCAGGCACTGTATCCTTTCATGTCACAGGAAGCAGGGTGAGTATAGGAAAATAAGATATCTTGAGAGAGAGAGAAACCACAGTCACATCATTTATATTATAGTACTAGAGACTTGGTGCATGAAATTCGTGCTCAGGTGTGGTCCCTAGGCCTGGCTGGCAATCGAAGCCTGAGTGTCTGGTGTGGAAGGGCAGGTCCCAGCTGACCTCTGGGCCCTGGGCAGCACCTGAGCCCCCAGGGCCCCGAGCACCCCCCTCTGCCTGAGTCATCGGACCCCCGCCCGACTCTCTCAGCACTTGGGAGCCAGGCAGCGGCCTCACCACCACAGCCGCTGGTCGCCATCTACAGGGCGATGGGGCCCCACTCACACCCACCTTGGCCTGGCGCCACCCGCTCACCTGCTCCACCATCCTGCTGCATCCCACTGTTGTCTGGGCTCATTGGGGCCAGCAGCACCTCCGCTGCCGCCCGCTGCCCGCCATGTTCCACGCCATTCCCTGGTGGTCAGCACATGTCATAGCAAGCAGTAGAACTCCTGGTCCAACTCCCGGTCAAGGGGACAATTTGCATATTAGGCTTTTATTATATAGGATATTGTTATAATGGTCCTATTTTATCATCGTTGTTAATCTCTTACCATGCCTAATTTATAAATTAAACTTCATCATAGGCATGTATGTACAGGAAAAAACCACAGTATATAGAGGGCTCAGCTCCGTCCATGGTCTCAGGCATCCATGAGGAGTCTTGGAAGATACCCCCCATGGGGGGAGACTATTGTCTTTGTCTGTGGGCAGTTGACAATTGGACCAATCAGATTTGATATCCCTCATTTCTCCGCCTCCTGGGCTGGGAGAGCTGGGTCACTTCCTGTTGAGCCCCAGGCTGGGGGGAGGGGGGTCCTCCAGGCACAATTGCTGGGAAGCTCCCTCCTTGGACATTCCTAGGCCAGGCGTAGCAGAAGGGAGAACCCGGAGAGGGGCACACTGTGGTGTTGGGGGACGGGAAGGAAACACAGAGGCTCACTGGAAGTTCGTGGTGGGGCCGATTTATTGGGGTCTCCTGAAGAGTGCTGGGGTCACTGGGGTCTGGAATCACTCATCAGAGGCATCCAAGAGGCGGCAGTGTCCCCAGGTGGCAGTGGCCTGGCAGGGAGGTGGCCGAGTCCCTGGTGCTGCGAGGCTCCTCTCGCCTTGGCCTCTGTCTCCCCCCTCCAGCACGCTCGCTGCTCCACCTTCTCTTAGGCCATTGTCATGGCTCCACGACGCACACTTGCCTTGGTAATAGATGGTGCTGCCCATGGCCACGGAGAGAAAGCTGAAGGCATAGAATCCAGCCCGAAGGAGGAGGGCCGCGAGGGGCCCTGGCCCAGGAGGTCCTGCATGTGGGTGGTGGAGAAGGGCTTGGTCAGGGGACTGGGGAAGAGGTGTGTGCCGCGGGAGGGACAGCAGCGGGCGCCTCGGGGAAGGACTCTCAACTTCAGGGAGAGTGGAGCCTCCAGCCAAGGGGGGGGCCTCACCTTTCTCCACCACCAGCAGAGTCCCGTTCCCTGTCCCGACACCCAGGCCCAGCACCTCCACCTGGCACACGTAGACGCCGGCGTCTGGGCCTCGGGTATCCCAGATGTGCAGCTCCGCCTGGTGGTCACAGAGGAAGCGGGAAGAGGCAAGAGGGGCCAGGCGGCCCCTGAACTCTGGGGTCCCATTCCTCACTTCCTTCCCCGGGGCCACCATGTCCCGATACCATGTGACAGAGCCAATGGCCAGTGTCCCTTGGCTGGCATTGAAGGAGCAGGGCACGAGGGCAGCGGCACCCTCCTGGGCATGAACCTCAGGGGGCTGGGACACCCAGAGAGCACAGGATCCTAGGGGCAGAGAGAAGACCCAGGTAAACGCCTCCCCCGATAACCCACCCGAGGAGAAAAGACAAGAGAGCTCACCGTGGACTGTCCCAGCTTGTGGGTGCCTCGTTAACCCCTTACCAATCTAATAGTTAATACTGCTTATTAAACCCTTTTCTAATTCTTTCCTATACCAACCCTCACCCTGCCTCTCATTGTGTTCCAGCTGCACTCATCAGCAGCGTCTTGCTGAAGCTTCCCCTGCAACAGTGACACGGGAGCTCACTGGCGAATGGGCTGCCAGTTAACTGGTGTCATTGATCACATCTCTCCAGGCACTATGCCCGCTGGTGGGTCCGCAGCCACCACCTTGCTGCTTTGTGTTTTGTTAAAGAGCATCAAGTACTTAAATCTCCAGGTGAAGACCTGGCTGTCATTGATTGAGATCTCACTTAACTGATTGAAATTGATGAATTAAACCCATTCTTGAAATCCCTGATTAAATTCTTGAGTTAGTGAAATTTACCAGGCATTCTTCTATTTCAGTGGTTCTCAAACTTGGGAACTCATGGATAGCACCTAGCGTCTTTGTTGAACAGGTCCCTGGGCCCCACCCCGGAGACTTTTATTTGGTGGGTCTGGAGGGGGTCTGGCTGATCTGAAGCTACAGGTCTGAGTCCAGGAATATGTCTGACAGGGAAGGTCTCTCAGTGAATTAAAATCAGTTCCACTAGGAACTTAGATTTAATTAGGTCTCCCAAACTCCTAATTATATCTACACCAAGATATAAACTCATCAAATTAAAACTGACCCCTTTAAAGAAAGTGACCACTTCAAGCCAATTTTGCTGGTTCTTTCAACTTTATCTTATTAGGAAGGTGGCTGGGAAGAAAGGCGCTCTGGGTGGAAGCTGGGCGTGACCGTGACCGTGACCGTGCCAGCAGGCAGCATGGAGGGAACCGAGCGGGGAGTTCCGGGTGTCATCTCCCGTCAGGGCTCCCATCAGCCCCCACCAAGCCTGCTCTCCAGACATCTCTATCGAGCCTCCCCCGCCCCTCCTCCTGGCCCACACCCCTCAGGGTCCCGGGAGGAAGCCCGTCACCTGGATGGAGTACGATGAAGGCGAGCAGCAGCGTCCGGGCCATGTGGGAGGGCATTCCAGCTGACGAGGGGACCTGAGCAGCCAGGCTGGCCCAGGAGGAACGACCTCGCTGAGCAGGCCTTGGTCCCCAAATGCCGGTGGACTTTCTAGGACACACAGGACTCACACGTCACCTGCCAGGGACCTCCGCCTCCTGGCACCTTGGGCATGGAAGGCATGGCTGAGGACAGAGGCTTCTGCGGACGGTGAGATCTGGGTCACAGGAGGTGGCTTAAGTGTTAGAGGGGGAGTGGAGGCCTAGGTGTCTGCAAAGCCAGGGTGGGTGGGTGAGACCAGGATGTGGTTCCCCCAGCTTCCGATGTTCAAGAAGACCAGCCCTTCACCCGGAAGACCTCCGGGAGCCCTCCCGGGCCCAGAGTGAACCTGCTTTCCCACCTGTTGGCTCCTCAGTGCCCAGGCCCACCCATCCATTTCTTTCCCTGGAATCCGACCCTCCCAGGGGCAGCTCTAGAGATGCTATAATTGAGGGGATTAGAAGAAGCGAGCTGATTGGTGGTGGTGACAAGGTTTGCTCGGGGCTTGCTTCCTGTTTAACTTAGACCTGCGAGGTTTGGCGGGGTGAGTGCAGCTGATGGAGAAGTTTGAACCCTTCATATTCAAGTCTCCATGGAAGGAGTCCAGCTCGCTGGGGTCCGCTTTACCCACCACGTTCTGTGTGGACCGCCCACCACTGGTACATTCACTCCTTTATTGCTGCACTCGTTCTTTAACCAGCATCCACTGAGAACGCAGAGGCCATTGCAGGGAATGTGTTCGTACAGACACAAATGAGAGACACATCGTGTGCATGTAGCTCATGGCTGTAGAGGGGTTAATACGAGAATATGGCACACACGTGCACGGCAGAGCCGCCTGAGGAGCACAGCAGGGGACAACAGGGTGACCTGTAATGTGCCTGGTGAAACAGGGCCAGCCTCACCACACACTTCTCTCTGGCTCCTTCGATGTTATGTATTTATCTTATTTATTTTATTTTTAAAATCCTCACCTGAGGATATGTTTATTGACTTGAGAGAGAGGAAGGGGGGGGGGGGGGGGGAGAGAAATACCAGTGCACAGGACAATGCTCCAGCCAACTGAGCACCCCGCCAGGCTCTCTGTACCCTTTTAGATGAATGCGTTGTTCTTGGTGCCTGTGTTTCTAGCTCTGTTCACAATACAGTGTAGATAGCTAGCGCCACTCCCCCCACCCCCCCATCCCGGGGTGATCTGAAGCTTTTCGTTGTTTTGGAAAAGCAGTAATCTCATGGTTAAGCCCGCCGGCGTGGAGTCTGACTGGGTGCAAATGCCAGCTCCCCGCAAACTATAAGCTCGAACAAACGTGACTTCTCAGAACCGCCTCGACAGGCCGGCCCGCCACAGCC
>NW_005354596.1:633280-639578 GCF_000412655.1 Myotis brandtii | reverse complement strand
ACCCGCCCGCGGTGGGACGGAGCTGCCAGGCTGTGCGAGGTCTGCCCCCTGCTGGTCCTGGAGCATGAGGCAGCCGGAGGCACCCAGAGGTGGCTTTTCCCACCTGGGCTCCGCCCTGCCCTGACCTTGCCTGGTCCCATCGACACCTATCACCACCCCAAGAGTCAGCGTCGAGAAAAGGGTGTCTCCTCCTCAGCTGTGAGAAGCCCCCGGTTTGGAGAGGGCGGGGAGGTCACCACTCAGTGGCCTGGGGCGGGTGGATGGGCCGCCTGCTGAGTGCACACAGCACAGCGCACTGCTCCACCGCCCAGGGCCACGCGGCCTGGAAGGCAGCCTCATGGGAGTCCTGGTTCCACCACTGACGCATCTGCAAAGCGGGAGTCGCATCTGTTACTGCCAGACCCTGCTGTGCTGGGCACAGCGTCGCCCTAGCTCCTCCCAGTCCCGGGCTAGGCTGACCGATGTTACAGCTGGGCCTGAACTGAAGGGTGTCTTGCTCTCTTCCTCTTTCCTCTACCTATGCTTTTCAATATCCAAAACTATTGTAGATTCCAAAGACAACACTTAGATGTAATCCGTCTAGAATAACCCTGGGACGTGTGTGGCCTTTTTCAGTAACCCTGAGACGCCTGGGGAACTTCACCCTGCGGGATGGGAACTGCCCTGCAAATTAACTCAGTGGACACAAGGATGGAATCTTCCAAGAGAACAGTTCACCAGGGACTCCAGACTCAATGAACAGAAAAAGCTGTAAAGTTGCCTGGCCAGCGTGGTTAGTGGCTGAGCATCGACTTATGAACAAGGTTCGATCCTGAGGTCCCAGTTCAATTCCCTGTAGGGCACATGCCTGGGTTGTGGGCTTCATCCCGGGGGGGGGGGGGGGGGGGGGCATGCAGGAGGCAGCCAATCAATGATTCTCTCATCATTGATGTTTGCATCTCTCTCTCCCTCTCCCTTCCTCTCTGAAATCAAAAAAAATATTTTTTAAAAGAAAAGCTGTAAAGGGATGCACACTCCTCTTGTCTAACTTCTGTAACACCCAGCTGTGTGCTGACCAGAGTGCGGTCAGGACCAGAAAATGCCCAACACAGAGCTCAGAGCAGGTGACGAGGTGACACCCCGAAGGGACCCTGGGACCCTGCACAGGTGATCCCACCTCAGCGGGTGTCCCCTCCTCTAAGTGTTGGCAGGGGTGAGATGTGGGCGACTTCTCTGATCAAGTCCTTACAAACGTTTTCAAACTAATTAATGGTTCCAGTTTATACTTTCTTTTTTTTTAAATTTATTTTATTGATTTTTTACAGAGAGGAAGGGAGAGGGATAGAGAGTTAGAAACATTGATGAGAGAGAAACATCGATCAGCTGCCTCCTGCACACCTCCTACTGGGGATGTGCCCACAACCAAGGTACATGCCCTTGACCGGAATCGAACCTGAGACCTTTCAGTCTGCAGGCCGATGCTCTATCCACTGAGCCAAACCGGTTAGGGCCCAGTTTATACTTTCAACCTCTGACCACGACGTCTCCTTTGAGGTTCATAGCATTGGACCCTGTCACCTTCATTCTTTCTGTGTCATTGTCCAACTTCCCTCACATTCACCAAGAGCTGGCATCCGCCTCTCCAGTTTCCTTTCTGTTTCAACCTCTGTCATCAAGACCTAATGGCCAGGTAGATGACATTTATATAAATACTAGAGGCCCGATGCATGAAATTCGTGCAAGGGGATCAGCCCTCGCAGCCTCGGTGGCTTGCCTTGGCCCTCACAGCCCTGGCTTCGTCTGGCAGGTCGTCCAGAAGGATGTACGGAAGGTAGTTCGGCTGTCTGGTCTAATTAGCATATTATGCTTTTATTATATATATACATATATATATATATAATTATATATATAATTTATTTCAGAGAGGAAGGGAGAGGGAGAGAGAGACAGAAACATCAATGATAAGAGAGAATCATTGATCGACTGCCTCCTGCACGCCCCACACTGGGGGTCGAGCCCGCAACCTGGGCATGTGCCCTTGACCAGAATCAAAACCCAGGAACTTTCAGTCCACAAGCCAATGCTCTGTCCACTGAGCCAAGCCGGCTAGGGCAGGATAGATGACATTTTAAATACTTAGATACATTATATACAGTAACATTCACAGATATTAAGCATACAGTTTGATGAACTCTGGCAAATATATGTCAACAATGCTGCAACTGAGATGTAGATTATTCCCATCACCTCAGAACTTTTCTCATGTTCATTTTTGGTCAACCCTTCCCCACTCCCAGAAGCAACCACTGATTTTTGCCCCTATAGATTAGTTTAATTTATTTTTGAATCTCATGTAAATGGAATCCTATGCTATGCACTCTTGTACCTGGCTTCTTTCATTCTACATAATGTCTGTGACATTGATCTATGTTGTTGCCATATCAGTAGCTTGCCCCTTCATTGCTGAGTAGTATTAGATTATACTAGTTGGTTTATCTGTTCACTTCATTATGTACAATTGGATTGTTTCTTATTTTTGGCTATTATAAACCAATCTCCTATGAACATTCTTGTACACATCTTGCATATGACTTTTCAATACACGATTTCTTTTAAAAAATATATTTTTATTGATTTCAGAGAGGAAGGGAAAGGGAGAGATAGAAACATCAACGAGAGAGAATCATTGATCGACTGCCTCCTCCACGCCCCTTACTGGGGATTGATCCCACAACCCAGCATGTGCCCTGACCAGGAATCTAACCACGACCTCCTGGTTCATGGGTGGATGCTCAACCACTGAGCCACACGGGCCGGGCTCAATACTTGGTTTCCCAGTTGCTTCACCTTGTCCACTCCAACCATAACCTTGACTCTACATGACCTACACCTTGGATCTTATCACCGTGGAAGCTGTTCCACTCTAGAGTCTTACCTCCTCTTTCACAGAAATGTAAGGGCTTTACTGTCATAGCCATGATTTTTTTGTTTTGTTTTTGTAAAATGTATTTTTATTGTTGAAAGTAATACAGATGTCTCCCTTTTCCCCCATTGACATCTCCCTGGCCACTCCCACCCCTCAGCACATGCCCTACAGTCTATGTCATTAGTTATGCTTATATGCATGCATACAAGTCCTTTGGTTAATCTCTTACCTCCCCCCACAACCCTCCCCGGCCTTCCCGCTGTAGTTTGACAGTCTGTTCGATGCTGCTCTGCCTCTGTATCTATTTTTGTTCATCAGTTTATAATGGTCTTTATTATCCATAAATGAGTGAGATCATGTGGTATTTTTCCTTCATTGACTGGCTTATTTCACTTAGCATAATGCTCTCCAGTTCCATCCATGCTGTTGCAAATGGTAAGAGTTCCTTCTTTTTTACAGCAGCATAGTATTCCATCGTGTAGATGTACCACAGTTTTCTAATCCATTCATCTACTGATGGGCACTTAGGCTGTTTCCAAATCTTAGCTATGGTGAATTGTGCTGCTATGAACATAGGGGTGCATAGATCCTTTCTGATTGGTGTTTCTGGTTTCTTGGGATATATTCCTAGAAGTGGGATCACAGGGTCAAATGGGAGTTCCATGTTTTGTTTTTTGAGGAAACTCCATACTGTCTTCCATAGTGGCTGCACCAGTCTGCATTCCCACCAGCAGTGCACAAGTGTTCCTTTTTCTCCACATCCTCTCCAGCACTTGTCGTTTGTTGATTTGTTGATGATAGCCAGTCTGACAGGTGTGAGATGGTACCTCATTGTTGTTTTGATTTGCATCTCTCGGATGATTAGTGACTTTGAGCATGTTTTCATATGTCTCTTGGCTTTCTGAATGTCCTCTTTTGAAAGGTGTCTATTTAGATCCTTTGCCCATTTTTTGATTGGATTGTTTATCTTCCTTTTGTTAAGTTGTATGAGTTCCCTATAAATTTTGGAGATTAGGCCCTTATCAGATATAATGTTGGCAAATATGTTCTCCCATGTAGTGGGCTTTCTTGTTGTTTTGTTGATGGTTTCTTTTGCTGTGCAGAAACTTTTTATTTTGATGTAGTCCCATTTGTTTATTTTCTCTTTAGTTTCCAATGCCCTAGGATCTGTATCGGTGAAGAAATTGCTTCGGCATAGGTCTGAGATTTTGTTGCCTTTGGATTCTTCTAGTATTTTTATGGTTTCCGGTCGTATATTTAAGTCCTTTATCCATTTTGAGTTTATTTTTGTGTATGGTGTAAGTTGGTGGTCTAGTTTCATTTTCTTGCATGTATCTGTCCAATTTTCCCAGCACCATTTATTGAAGAGACTGTCTTGACTCCATTGTATGTTCTTGCCTCCTTTGTCAAATATTAATTGAGCGTATTGGTTGGGGCTGATTTCTGGGCTCTCTATTCTATTCCATTGATCTATATGTCTGTTCTTGTGCCAGTACCAGGCAGTTTTGAGAACAGTGGCTTTGTAATACAGCTTGATATCTGGTATTGAGATCCCACCTACTTTCTTCTTTCTCAGAATCGCTGCAGCTATTCGGGGTCTTTTTTTATTCCAGATGAATTTTTGGAGAGTTCGTTCTAGGTCTGTGAAATATGCCGTTGGTACCATTCACAGTCTTAATACTACCTTGATGTAGATCTTTTGAAAACCCTATGTGTATATATTTTTGAGAAAAGTGACATTATACCAAATGCATTTTTGAAGCTTGCCTTTTTTACTTAATATATTTATTTAAAAATACTGATTTCTTAAAAGAAGTATACATGCATTCTTATGATAAGATTAATTGTAATTCACTTTATACAACACTAGAGGCCTCGTGCACAGATTCTTGCACTGCTGGGGTCCCTCAGCCTGGCCTGCTCCCTCTCGAGATCCGGGACCCCTCGGGGGATGTCGGACTGCCAATGGATGAAGTAGTGCGAGAAGGGGCACTGACCGGGGAGGAGCCCGAGCCCGGGCGGGCGCCGCATGGCTCCTGCTCATCCTGGCCCCAGCCCCGAGGCACCTGCCTCCACCACCACTCTGTGGCGCTGCTGCTGAGGCAGGAGAGGCTCACGCTGCCACAGCTGCAGTCGCCAGCAGTGAGCCCAGTGTCTGGCGCCCGTCGGTCAGCTGAGTGGTGCTCCCACTGTGGGAGTGTACTGACCACCAGGGGTCAGCTCCTGCATTGAGCATCTGCCCCCTCGTGGTCAGTGTGCATCTTAGCAACTGGTCAAACGGCCAACCGGTCAAGCGGTCAACTGGTCGTTTAGGGTTTTATATATATAGATAAACCGGTTTGGCTCAGTGGATAGAGCGTCGGCCTGCGGACTTAAGGGTCCCAGGTTCGATTCCGGTCAAGGGCATGTACCATGGCTGCGGGCACATCCCCAGTAGGGGGCGTGCAGGAGGCAGCTGATTGATGTTTCTCTCTCATCAATGTTTCTAACTCTCTATCCCTCTCCCTTCCTCTCTGTAAAAAAATCAATAAAAAAATATTTTTAAAAAATCGAACCTGGGACCCTTGAATCCGCAGGCCGACGCTCTATCCACTGAGCCAAACCGGTTCGGCTTTATTTCTTTGTTTAATTCTTTATTGTTTAATGATTTCTTTCTTAATCTCATTGGTAACCTATTCATTGTTTAATAACATGCTAGTTAGGCTCCATGTGTTTGAATGTTTTGGGGTGTTTTTACTTAGTTGATTTCTAATTTCATTCCACCAAGCCAGCATTACAAGAAATGCTAAAGGAATTGCTGTAAGGGATTGCTGAGAAGAAGAAACAGAGAGAGAAACCTAGCCATACAGAATTAAAATGGCTATAAATAAGTACATCTCAATAATAACCCTAAATATAAATGGATTAAATGCCCCAATCAAAAGGTGTAGGGTAGCTGAATGGATTCAAAAAACATGACCCAACTATATGCGGTCTACAAGAGACCCACCGCAAAATAAAAGACACACACAGGATGAGAGTGAAGGGATGGAAAAAAATTTTCCATGCAAATGGAAAAGAAAAAAAAGTTGGAGTAGCAATACTCATATCTCACAAAATAGACTTCAAAATGAAGGCCATCACAAGAGACAACAAAGATCACTACATAATACTATCCAACAAGAGGATATATAACCCTGGTAAACATATATGCACCCAATATAGGTGCACCTAAATATTTATTTATTTATTTATTTATTTTTAAGTGAGTTGGACCTGGCCAATAGATCCAGGGTGGGAGTGGTTTCTTTTTTCTTTCTTTTTAAAAAAATATATTTTATTGATTTTTTACAGAGAGAAAGGGAGAGGGATAGAGAGTTAGAAACATCGATGAGAGAGAAACATCGATCAGCT
>NW_005354596.1:629304-632988 GCF_000412655.1 Myotis brandtii | reverse complement strand
TATGTTCATAGCAGCACAATTCACCATAGCTAAGATCTGGAAACAGCCTAAGTGCCCATCAGTAGATGAATGGATTAGAAAACGGTGGTACATCTACACAATGGAATACTACGCTGCTATAAAAAAGAAGGAACTCTTACCATTTGCATCAGCATGAATGGACCTGGAGAGCCTTATGCTAAGCGAAATAAGCCAGTCGGAGAAAGATAAATATCACATGATCTCACGCATTTGTGGAATATAATGAACAACATAAACTGATAAACAAAAATAGAGCCAGAGGGGGGAAAATATTCTAGAATATAATAGAAGTAATCCTGTTATTTGCTGATTTTTAATATTTCCTACAACTTTTGTGATACCATACTATGTTAGCACAGTTTTGGTAATATTATTATATTTAAAATCCTTTTATTCTTGAAATATTAAAGTTTATTGCATGTAATATTATTACATGTAAGATCGTTTTTCTTGAAATTAAAAAAAAAACTGAATAAAATAAAAACTAAAACTACAGCCCAGCCTGGCCTGCATGGCTCAGTGGTTGAGCATCGACCTAGGAACCAGGAGGTCACAGTTCCATTCGCGGTCAGGGCACAGGCCCGGGCTGCTGCTGGACCCCCAGTGTGGGGCGTGCAGGAAGCAGCTGATCAATGATTCTCTCTTGTCACTGATGTTTCTATATCTCTCTCCCTCTCCCTTCTTCTCTGAAATCAATAAAAATATTTTTTTAAAAATAAAACTGCAGGGGAGAGGGGACAGAGCTGGGGGGACTGCAGCCCAGGAGAGGGGGCTGGGGCGGACAGAGGGGGAAAGGGGCCAAATGGTGACAGGAGAATAGACTTTGAGTGGTGAGCACACAATGTTGTCCTGTAAAGTTGTATACCTGAAACATGTTATTAACCAATGTTACCCCAGTAAATTTAATATACAAGCACACACACTGCAGTCCACCACAGCACTTCCTGTCTCCCTCCTTTACTTTTTCTCCATGGGCACCTACTGCATCAATATATTTGTTTATTTTTTTAAATATATTTTATTGATTTTTTACAGAGAGGAAGGGAGAGGGATGGAGAATTAGAAACATCGATGAGAGAGAAACATTGATCAGCTGCCTCCTGCACACCTCCCACCGGGGATGTGCCCGCAACCAACGTACATGCCCCTGACCGGAATCGAACCCAGGACCCCTCAGTCCACAGGCCAACGCTCCATCCACTGAGCCAAACCGGCTAGGGCTATTTGTTTATTTTTATTGTCTCTCTTACTCAATTAGACTGTCCCTGAAGACTTTACATTTGTTTGGTTCAGTGGGCTAAGAAGCATGCCTGGCATATAGTAAGTATTCAATAAATATTGTGAATGAATGTATGAATGAAGAAATGAATTCTCCCCCCAGGCAATGAGACCATTGGAAGTGCAGGGTTGCAGCTTTCTTCCAAGGAGAGAGGCAGCTGCAATGAAGGGAAGTCAGGAAGTCAGAGTCCCTGCAGATCTCCCGCCTGCGGGGTCAGGAGCGGATGAGAAGCGAGAACTCCCAGCAGCAGAAGGGGACAGGTGAGGGGAGGAGGGGGAAAGGTGTCTTCAGTGCTGGGGCCCGGGACATGGAGTCTGGGTAGGGAGTCTGGACAAAAGGGTCTCACACTGTCCCCCCTCCCCCATCCCCTAGCAGTGACCAGCAAAACAGGGCAGCAAGGGAGATGAAGGGTTTGCTGAGGGAGGGCATTTATCAGGGCTACGCATCCTCTGTTGAACCCACGGCAGCGACCAGCACAGACACACACACACACACCCCTAATGTCTGCCTCTCACCCTGGCTCGTGTCCATAAATGCTGTCTCTCTCAACACCACTTTCAGTTCCTCCAAAGAATCTACTCAAATTCCTGAGTTCTGTAGATTTTACTAAAACATGCAAAGGGGATAAGATGAGGTTACATCGTACATTCTAAAGCAAACACGTTAAAATGCCTTTGTTAGACATTTCTGTATTTCCAAGGGCCTCTCGAGCTGCTGAGCTGGGAATGAAGTTTTGCTGCCTTTCCAGACCCTGCACCCATGTGGCCACCCTCCCAGCCCTCCCACAGCACAGACAGATCCAGCCGGCACCCCCCCTCCCCATGGCTCCCTGTGTGAGACCCTGAAACCCACCAGAGGCCGGCCTCAGTCACCTGAACCTCCGACCGGGTTTAAAGACCACCTGTCCCTGACAAAGATGTCCCAGGGGTCTTCCTGCTTCCCCCACACCCCGCGGGCTTTCAAGATACTCCTTTCACGCACACGCAGGGCTCTCCTTACGAGGAATTTGAAAGAATGTCGTTTTCTCATTTCCAATCTACACTCAGCTCCCCTCCCTCCTGGAGAGCCAGTGGAAGGAATTCTAAGGACAAAATAGGCAGGTTTAGGGAATAAAGAGGGTCCATGGGGGAGGAATGCGTATGTGAAGGACGACGAGGTAACTCTGGCCTGAACAGCTTGGAGATGCCAAAATGCTTACCTTACTTGTACAAAGGACAGAAAAAGGCCACAGGATAAGGGGAGGAGGAAGACATACATTCACAGAGGATAAAGAAAAGTCACAGGATAATGGAAAGAAGGAAACATTTTCACAGAGAATAGAGGAATGTTGCAAGATAAGGGGAGAGAAAGAAGGGTCACCACTGGGCTTTGGTCTTTGAAACTGATACTATGCAACAAAATAACCAAGAGGAAAGCATGGGGGTCCTAAATTAATGAACGGTCCAATTAGAAGGGGTCAGGTTCAAATGAAGAACTGCACCATGCATAAACCGGAGGTAAAGGGGCAGGAGGCGAGATTTTTTTTATTTTTCCCATTAGACAGAGAGCAGGCTTTTCCCATTTGGGGGCCCCTCCTCAGGGGGTCTCCTTTGGAGACACCTCTGCCCAGATGGAGTCTTTTTTTTTTATTATTGATTTTTTACAGAGAGGAAGGGAGAGGGACAGAGAGTTAGAAACATCAATGAGAGAGAAACATCGATCAGCTGCCTCCTGCACACTCCCCACTGGGGATGTGCCCGCAACCAAGGTACATGCCCTTGACTGGAATCGAACCCGGGACCCTTGAGTCCGCAGGCTGACGCTCTATCCACCGAGCCAAACCGGTCAGGGTGAGATGGAGTTTATATATTAGTGGTTCTCAACCTTCCTAATGCCGCGACCCTTTAATACAGTTCCTCATGTTGTGGTGACCCCCAACCATAAAATTATTTTCGTTGCTACTTCATAACTGTAATTTTGCTACTGTTATGAATCAATGTAAATATCTGATATGCAGGATGTATTTTCATTGTTACAAATTGAACATAATTAAAGCATAGTGATTAATCACAAAAACAATATGTAATTATATATGTGTATTCCGATGGTCTTAGGCGACCCCTGTGAAAGGATCATTCGACCCCCAAAGGGGTCATGACCCACAGGTTGGCAACCCACAGGTTGAGAACTGCTGTTATATATGCTTCCAATAAGCTTCTACATTTTTTTTGCCATTTTTTTTATAATTTTTTTAATTAAATCTTTATTGTTCAGATTATTACATTGGTTCCTCTTTTTTCCCACCATAACTCCCCTCCACCAAGTTCCCACCCCACCCTCCGCCCTCACTCCCCACCTACTGTCCTCATCATAGGTGCACGATTATTGTCCAATCTCTTCCCCCA
>NW_005354596.1:623266-626278 GCF_000412655.1 Myotis brandtii | reverse complement strand
GTGGGAGAACTTCTGTGCTGAAGACACCCTTATGGGGTAAGACTTGCTTCAGTGGGGCTTTGGTGCTCACTGAGTCTGCCCCCTGAGTGTGTCCCTTATAGATCTGAGGAGTTGTAATTGGATGGTCCCACTCTGACCACTGGGTACACTGGCTCTTGGATCTAAGGAGGTGCTAATCTATGCTTTTCTCTTTCCTTATAGTTGTAGAAATTCCACTCAGCCAGCCTTCCTGTGGTTCTGGATGATGTCCATTATATCTTTTAGTTGTATTTTTGAAGTGGTTGTGCTAAGCAGCAATCTCCGGTGTTTACCTATGCCGCCATCTTGGTTTTCTCAAGCTTCTACATTTTTATTGAAGAAATCTGTTAGGCCACGAATTTATTCTTCATCTTCATCAGACAGGAACCCATGAGAAGAAATCTGTACCCCGAACCCCATGTTTCACTAGTGTCAGCACAAGCTGATGAGGAAGTGAGGCCTGGAACTAGAGGAGGAGGAAATGAGAGAAAGGGGAAGTTTGGGGGGGCAGCCTCCCAGGAGGCTGTGGGAGAGGAGAGCCATCAGAGACACAGCCAGCTTGTCTGTCTCCACCAGCATCTGCTGAGCCATGAACCAAGCCCGGGATTTACAGGGTAGGCAGGTGGGATAGGCAGAAGCCTCAAAAGTGAGCAGGAGCGCCCTGCTGGCGTGGCTCAGTGGCTGAGCGTCGACCTATGAACCAGGAGGTCACGGTTCGATTCCAGTCAGGGCACATGCCTGGGTTGCGGGCTTGATCCTCATCAGTGGTTGAGCATCCACCAAGAACCAGAAGGTCACAGTTCAATTCCCGATCAGGACACATGCCCTGGTTGTGGGCTCGATCCCCAGTGTGGAGCGAGGAGGCAGCCAATCAATGATTCTCTCTCATCATTGATGTTTCTATCTCTCCCTCTCCTTTCCCCTCTGAAATCAATTTTTTAAAAAAATATTTTTTTAACGTGAGCAAGAGTGACAGACGTGGGCCCAGGGGCCAGCAGGGCAGTTACTGGCCTACGACGGCATAACTGCGATGCCTGGGGCTGGTGGGCCGTGGCGGGGGTACATTAACTTCTGTGCCCCCTCAGGAGGAAAGGCCTTTGGGCTGCTGAAGGCCCAGCAGGAAGAGAGACTGGATGAAATCAATAAGGTAAAAGGGGGAACTAAGGGGGAAGGGCTGGGGCTGGGCTGGGGGAAGGGCCCGGACAGAGGGCCTACCCTGGCTCTGGCTTTTCCCACAGGAATTCCTGGATGACCCCAAATACAACAGTGATGAGGATCTGCTCTCCAAATTGGAAGCTTTCAAGAGTGAGGGGAAAACTGTAGGGGTGGGTGGGAGGCGAGGGGGCAGGAGTTCCCCAGAAACTGAGGCGGGAGAGCAGACACAGTACTGTGTGGTTGGAAGAAGGAAGACTGCCTCCATTGCCCCTTCCCTGGTCGCATCCCTTCCCTGGTCAGCCCCTCGCAGCAGCCCCTCTCAGTTCAGGATGCCTTAACAGGGCACTTCAACCCAACCCCTGCTTCCTCTGCCTGCCCCCCCTTCTCCCACGCCTCCCCTACCTAGCACTCGTAGCAACCCGCTTCTCAGTGCTCTGCCCTGTCCCTGCCCTTCCAGCCAGAGCTTACGTCTGCTTTCTCCCCTCACCCAGAGAAATACATGGAGTTTGACCTGAATGGAAACGGAGATATCGGTGAGAAAAGGGGGTTGGGGGGTGTGCAGACCCGGGGAGAGGTCTCTCCTACTGTGCTCCATCAGATGGGGGTAAGATGGTTTGGGAAAGAGTCCAGCTACCAGGATTGGAGGAAGGGACTGGGAATGTGGCGGCACAGGAGAGAGAGAGAGAAATCCCCTCTTCTCACCCCCATCCTTTATCTCCAGATATCATGTCCCTGAAGCGAATGTTGGAGAAACTTGGGGTACCCAAGACTCACCTGGAGCTAAAGAAATTGATCAGGGAGGTTTCCAAGAGCTCTGGGGAGACTTTCAACTACTCCGACTTCCTCAGGATGATGTTGGGCAAGAGATCTGCCATCCTCAAAATGTGAGGGACTGCAGGGGGGGGCCAGAGCCAGGGTGGCCCTCGGTCCAGTTCCAGCCGCCCCTGTCCTGACGGGTTTCCTCCCCACCCTGCTCCAGTCCCTAGGCTCCCCTTACACACACTCAGCACCCACTCCTTCTGTCCTTTGAGGAACAGACCTTATCCCCATCCATGGTTCTGGTCCCACAGCCCCCAGCACTCCCACCCCGTCCTTCTTCCTCCTCCCACCTCGAAACCCTCATCTTCTTCTGGACTTTCATAGCCGCCTCAGATTTATTCTCTTGAGAGGATTGTTTCCTGACCCCTATGTCTCTTCCCATCTCAACCAGGATCCTGATGTACGAAGAGAAAGCAAGGGAGCAGGAGAAGCCAACATGTCCTCCAGCCAAGAAAGCTATCTCTGAGTTGCCCTGATTTGTGGTGGGATAAAAGGGGCTTCTAATGACTCCAACACAAAAAAAGAAGACAAAATTGTGAGCCAGAGTCGAACTAAAATAAATTCTCCTCCTTCTCTAGATGAAGTCATATGGTCTCTGTTTGGGGATTTTTCCCGGGATTGGAAAGAAGTGAAGCATCTTTGAGGGATGGGCAGCAAGGATTTGCTGAAATGAGCAATGTAACTACTACAGCAGATAGTTTTTTGTTTTGTTTTGTTTTAATCCTCACCAAAGGATATGTTTATTGATTTTTAATTATTTTTTAGAGAGAGACAGAAACATCGATGTGAGAAAGAAACATCAATCAATTGCCTCTCCTATGCACCCCGACAGGGATTGAACCTGAAACCTTTTAGTGCATGGGATGACACTCAACCGGCCAGGGCTACAGCAAATGGTTGTGTATGCAAGGGAGATTCCAGATGTATAAGATAGCCTTGACCTCAAGGAAGTTAGGGGGTATGAAAAGACAGGTACAGACAAGGAAGGAAGGAGGGAAGGAAGGAAGGAAGGAAGGAAGG
>NW_005354596.1:617286-623166 GCF_000412655.1 Myotis brandtii | reverse complement strand
GAGGGAGGGAGGGAGGGACCCAGGCCTATCGTGAAGAGCAAGGATTATCTTGAACCAACATTCTCCATCACTATAAGCTTTATGACCTTAACAAATCACTCAGCCTCTCTGAGTCTTTCACCTGAAAAGAAAGATAAACATGATCCACCCTGCAGTGCCTGACATATCATTAGCCCTCAATAATCTTTAAAATTGAGTGGATGGCTCTAGCCAGTTTGGCTCAGTGGATAGAGCATCGGCCTGTGGACCAAAAGGTCCCGGGTTTGTTTCTGGTCAAGGGCACGTACCTTGGTTGCAGGTTCCTCCCTGGTCGGGGTATGTGCAGGATGCAACCAATTGATGTTTCTCTCTGTCTTTCCCTCTCTCTTCCACGCTCCCTAAAAATCAAAGGAAAAATGTCCTCAGGTGAGGATTAACAACAACAACAAACTGAATGGATGGATGGACAGATGGATGGATGAAAGAACTAGTGTAATTGAATGAAGTAAAGGATTCACAACACTATAAGCCCCGACAATTTAAGTCTTAAATGAGTCTCTGAGGTTCTTTTGGGGACAAGCTATAAAACTGAAGCTATCTAATGAAGGGGGAGGGGGCTTGGCTTCGGAGGACGCTGAGGGCAGATGCTAGGGATACAGGGTCCCTGGACGGCAGAAAGGGTTAGACAGCCAACCCCCTGGGAAGGTAGAAGCCAAAGAGCTCAGTGAGACTATCCCTGAACCTTTCCTCCAGGGGGTCCAGGTGAGCTGACCAGCAACCCCCAGTCACTAGCCACTATTTCAGCTTTCCTGACTCCCTGCAAAGAGGGAACCCAATTGCCCAGCTTGCTTCCTGTACTGAGGACACACTGGGCCCCTGAGGTCACCCATGCTGGCCCTCACAATGGGAAGCCAGGCTGGCACCCTGAAGAATGCTGCAGCGACTTCCCAGCACTTCAGATGAGGATGAGATCATGAGCCTTTATTAAGCACCTACCTGTGAGTGTGAAAACAAGAAAAACAGGCCTCCCTTTCTCTTTGCTGTGGCCTTCCACGACTTATGAGAAGCTCCTCTGATTCAAACAGCCCCTCTGTTCAAACTGCAAGACAAGACAAGCTACTCTCAGGGCTACGTTCTTGCATACATACCCCTCCTCGCTGCTGTTTTTTACAAATCAGGGATAATTAGTAGGAAGTTCCCTTCTCCCCTCCTCTTCAAACAAAGCCTCTTTTGAACTCTTCATAACTTTTACCTTTTTTTCTTTATTGATTAAGGTATTACATATGTGTCCTTATCCCCCATTGTTCCCCCCATCCCCCCACTCATGCCCTCCCCCCCTGGTGTCTGTGTCCATTGGTTATGCTTATATGCATGCAGACAAGTCCTTTGGTTGATCTCTCCCATAACTTTTACTCTTTGCATGTTTTACATACAGGTTTGGGTGAAGATGCTGATAAAGACACCTCCCTAGGACATCTGCCCAGACTAAAAAACAAACAGACTTTTCAAAGACAACCCCCCATGTATGCTCAACTCCAGCCCCCAAGCCCTCCTCCCTTCCTCGTCACCTAGCAACAGCAGCCAAGGCTTTAAAGGGGAGCAGCCTTTTGTTCTTGGCCCTTGTATTGGTTAGCGTGCACCAGGCCCTTTCCCTTTGGGGAGAGTAAAAATAATAAAACTTTCTCTCTGCATCTATCTCTTCCTTAAGTTGTGAATGCTTTCACAGCCCGAGTCACAGCCAAAAACCCTAACACCACTATATACTGGATACCATGCTAATGCTTTCTGAAGCCAGCCAATGAGTCTGCTTAGGTGAACATGTTCTGCAGAAACTTATACAAAGCTGGCATAGTAAAGCCGTATTACAAGACTTAAAGACATTGAAGTCAACAAGATCCCTGAGAATGACTTATAAGAAAAAATTTTTAAACATATTTTTATTGATTTCAGATAGGAAGGGAGAGGGAGAGAGAGATAGGAACATCAATGATGAGATAGAATCATTGATCAGCTGCCTCCTGAACACCCCACACTGGGGGTCGAGCCTGCAAGCAGGCATGTGCCCTGACCTGGAATAGAACCATGACCTCCTGGTTCATAGGTCGATCCTCAACCACTGAGCCACGCCAGCTGGGCCCATATGACCTTTTTCTAGGACTATGGCAAAGAGTCTCAGGCATACGATGTCATCGAGGAGTACTTCCAAATGAGAAATGACCAAATGAAGTTGGCTTTTGTTTCTAAAAAAAAAAAAAAAAAATGCTTTCTGTGTATTAATTCACTTAATCTTCACAACAACACTGGTGACACCAAAAACAAAGAAAAGAGCCCGGCCGGCATGGCTCAGTGGTTCAGTGTCGACCTATGAACCAGGAGGTCACGGTTTGATTCTCAGTCAGGGCACGTGCCTGGGCTGTGGGCTCAATCCTCTATCCCCAGTAAGGGACATGCAGGAGGCAGCCGATCAATGAGTCTCTCTTATCATTGATGTTTCTATCTCTCTTTCCCTCTCCTTTCTTCTCTGAAATCAATAAAAATGTTGGTGTTTGTGTGTGTTTTTTTAAAGAAAAAAATATCTGGGAATCTTAAATAATTTGTTCATTCAGGATAAGTAAATTGGTTTATATTCACACAATAGACTATTATTATACAACAATAGGAATGAACAAACTATAATTACATGCAACAACATGGGTGAAATTCATTAATATGTTGAGCAGAAAAAGACAGACACAAAGAGCCCTCACTGGTCCTGGCCAATGTTCTCAGTGGTTAGAGCGTCGCTGGCACACTGAAGGGTCTCACGTTCAATTCCCCATCAAGGGCATGTATCTGGGTTAAAAGTTTGATCCTGGCCCTGGTCGGGGCGTGTGCGGGAGGCCACCAATCAATGTGTCATTCTCACATTGATGTTTCTCTCTCCCTCTCCTTCCCTTCCACTCTCTCTAAAAATCAATGGAAAAAATAATCCTCCAGTGAAGATTAACAACAAAAACAGCCCTTACTGTACAATTCCATTTTTATAGAGAACAAAAACAGGTAAAACTAATATATGTTGTTAGAAGTCAGGATAGTAGTTAGACTTAGGGAAGGCTCAGAAGAGACCGACTGGGCAGAGGGGAAAGGAGCAAAAGGGCCCAAGGGGAGCCATGCCTGTGTAAGCGAAGAGAGTAATAAAAATCAGCCCTGGCCGGTTTGGCTCAGTGGATAGAGTGACGGCCTGTGGACTGAAGGGTCCCGGGTTTGATTCGGTCAAGGGCACATGCCTAGGTTGTGGGCTTGATCCCCAGTAGGGGGCGTGCAGGAAGCAGCCAATCAATGATTCTCATCATTGATATTTTTCTCTCTCCCGCTCCCTTCCTCTCTGAAATCAATAAAAATATATTTTTTTTAAAAAGAGAGAGTAATAAAATCAGAGACATAAAAGAGGCCAACTCATCTAGGGTCTCATAACTCACTGTAAAAACTTTAGCCCTTATTCTGAGAAAAACAGAGACAGCTTTGAGCAAAGGAGTCCTTTGAGGCCTCCTTTGAAAAAAGGCTGCAGTGTAGAAAATACAATAACTGTAGGAGCAGGTGTAGACTCAGACCAGTTAGGAGGCTGTTGCTGTAACGCAGGTGAGAGATGAGGATGGTTCAGATCAAAGTAAAAGAAGTGGAGCCCTGACCAGTTTGGCTCAGTGGATAGAGCGTCTGCCTGTGGACTGAAGAGTCCCAGGTTTGATTCCGGTCAAGGGCATGTACCTTGGTTGTGGGCACATCCCCAGTAGGGGGTGTGCAGGAGGCAGCTGATGGATGTTTCTCTCTCATGGATGTTTCTAACTCTCTATCCCTCTCCCTTCCTCTCTGTAAAAAATCAATAAAAATATTTAAAAAAAAAAGAAGAAGTGGAAGTGAAGAGGTTGGATTCTAGATATTTTCTCAGGATAAGATTTCCTGTCTGATTGAAAGTGGGCAGTGAGATAAACAGAATTGATGAGGAGTCCAAGGTTTTTTATTTTATCGGAGTTTTAAAATTGCCATCAGTTGAGATGGTGAAGGCTGTGCATAGAGCAGGTTTTGAGGGGCTAAAGATCAAATGTTCAGTTTTGAACACACTGAATTTGAAATGAACTATTAGATACCCAAGAGAGGAGATGTCAAGTACATAGTTGTGTATACAAGTCGGTGAAGATATACATTTGGGAGTCATCAGCACATAAATGCTATTTCAAACCATGAGACTGTTGTCTTTGACACCCAGTTTGGGTAAAGGTTAGGAGTGAATACTTGACTGGAGTGGGTTTAAGAAAGAATGAGAGGAGCCAGCTGGCATGGCTCAGTGGCCAGGAGGTCAGGGCATGTGCCTCAGTTGCAGGCTCCACCCCCAGTGTAGGGCTGTGCAGGAGGCAGCCAATCAATGATTCTCTCTCATCATTGATGTTTCTATCTCTCTCTCTCCCTCTCACTTCCTCTCTGGGGGAAAAAAAAAAAAGAAGAATGAGAGGAGAGAAATTGGAGAGTGAGTATGAATGGCTCTTCCAAGAAATTTTACTGTTGTAGCTGAAAAGGGAGAGGGCACAGGAGAATCACTAAGAAAGTTTGAGGACTTAAGTCATCTCAGCTATCTTAATGAGCCTCAAGATAGTATTTTTATCTGATTCTTGCTAATTTTTCTGCTCTCATTTTCCATAATGGTAGTCCCTTAATTTAGCCACACCAGCTTAGGCACAGGTCCCCAAACCATGTCTCCACTCATCAGTTCACTGGGCCTGAGATGTGCACCCTGGCCAGTCTTATTTCTCAAACCTGGCTAAATCTTATTTCTTCGTATCTCTTAGTAAGAGTCACGTTTTTCTAGAAGCATTTCAGAACCCCTCCCCCCCGCCCCAGGCAAGGTCTGATTTTATTCCCCTGCTTCTAAAATATTCTGTACATATCTCTGGCGCCTTCAAAACATAGTTTTAGAATGATTTGGTGAAGGGGTAGTAGGTCTGATTGGTACACAGTAATAAATAGGACAGTAAAAGGATACAAAGGAGGGAAAAGCATTGCATTTTGTAGAATGAAACCCATTGTGAAAAGAAAGCAAATTACCAACAATATCAGATATACAAACATCTTGAAAATTAAAGGTTATAAAACTAAATGTCCGTCTTGTCACTGATTGCCAATATTTTGATGAATAGGTCATTCCTAGCCTATCTTTGTTCAAATGATTTGCATATAATATGCAAATAAACAGAACTACCTAAAGATTGCCCGTGAGGCGCCAGGCAGCTGATACACTCCCCAGGACTCTTCGATTGGCCTGTCTACCCATCTCATTTGCATTACATGATTTAATAAATGAAAGGCCCCGCCCCTCTGACTCTTTCACGTCTCGCGAAAGAATGCGTGAGTTGAAACTCTTCCCCGGTTACGTATGCTCCGCCCTCAGCAGCTGATCCCTTCCGCCCGTCCTCCCGCTCCTCTCCTCTGCTGGAAGCACGAGGGGCTTGCATCTTTTCCTTCCACGGTTGGCGTCCCTACGTCTCTCCGCTCCCATCTTCCCACGAACACACGACGCACGCACCGCCTCTTCCTCCCCCCGTGCAAATTCTGAGCCCCAACCGCCGGGGCCACATCCCCGCCCCACCTCTCAACTGCCGACGCAGGTCCGCCTCTTCAGCCAATCGGTGTCCAAGCGCCTGTAAGTCCCTCCTTTTTATGCAAATAACTACGCCTGCTCCTCACGCCCCGCCTTTTTTTTTTTTTTTAATTAGAGCAGCCCTGGAAGTAATGAGGGATAGAGTAGAACGCGCTCCGCCCCTTATGCAAATTAAGAGGCGTGTCTAGGCGCGGAAGGAGGCGGGAGTGGGGGGGCGCTCCCGGGGGCGGCGGTTGCCCGGATGGGCCGTTAGTCGGAGCCCTGCCGCGGAG
>NW_005354596.1:612146-617107 GCF_000412655.1 Myotis brandtii | reverse complement strand
ACCTCCTACAGCCGGGACCTGCCTTGCCCCTCCCCCTCCGATACCACCTCCTTGGGACCGGCACTTCCAGCCCCTCGCTCAGGGCTATAGCCTGCCCCTACCACCCGCCTTCTTGACTTAATGGGGCGACCCCCTCTCCTGGACCGGTAACTCCCCACCCTCCGCCGTGCGGCTCTCACCCCTCTCGGTCCCCTTCGCCGCCGCTCCGAGGTGGGCCACGCCCGGCGTCCTGTTGGAGAGTCTCCTTCCCGTGCCATCGCCCAGCGCTGGGGCCCCCGCCGTGACGCCCCTCTTGGCGTCGAGTCGCTCCCGCTCTGCAGCCCGGCTCCGCTCCCGCGGCTCCGCTCCCGTTCCCGTCTCCCCTCCGTTTCCATTCCCGGCCCCATCTGCTCCCCAACACCCCTTCGCCCTGCTCTCGACACGGCCCCCGAAACCTGGCCCTGCACCTTTCCCTGCCGCTGCTGCTTACGTGTTAGTTCCCGCCTGCTTTCCTGTGCATTCTTTCATTTCAGTCTTAGTCTCTCCACGATTCTTCTATCCCCTTTTCCTCCACGGCTTTATTCTCAGAGATGGGCCTCCTCAGACACCTACACAGCAGTCCCCATCCTCTCCCCTAACCTGCCCTGACTCCCCGTCCCGCTCCCGTGCCCACCGCCCGCCCCACCTCCGTCTCTGCCCTTTCCGCCATCCCCGGTAAACGAGCTGCTCCCTCCACACGCCCGGCCTGCGGGGCTCGGCCTGCTGGGAGCGGGGCGCCAGGGAGAGACATGGCTGCTGGCGGCCTGTCTCACTGAGGGAGGAGGTGCAGTTAGCTCTGGCCGCGGCCTCGTGGTCACAGGGTGTTGGTGAAGTGGCTCCGTAACGCTTGGTTTTTCTCACGGCCTCGTCCTCGTGGGCCCGCGGGCACCTGCGGACTGGGACGGGTCTTCTCGCGGCTGGGCCTGTGCCTTTGTGGTGTGTGGAGCCCCGTCCCTCGGGAATTCTCTGGCGCTGGCCTCAGTCCGGCAGAGCCAGCGCCTGGAGTCCTCAGACTCCTGGCAGACCTTGCCGCACGCCTCCCCAGGTGGGGGTGAGGTGCTGGGAAGCAGCCGGGCGCAGTTGGGGTGCTGACTAAGTCGGGCTCTAAAGCTCTGTCCTTGCATGATGGAGCCGGACGCCTCTGGTTTTCTCTGGGGCTTGGACGCGCCCTGTTTTATTTCAGGTCTTAGAAATTCTTTTGGTGAAGAGATTATTGCTCGTGGGTTGTGAAGAGGCTGCTACCCTTTATAGACTGGCACAGGAGGGAGAGTTTATCCTAGGAGGCCACTAGACTTTTACTTGGATTTTCTTGGCAGGAGGTGAGAGGGAACATGGTGTTTGGGCTCTGTGGTTGCCTTGAAGGGACTGGAGAGTTTGAATAGGCTGAAGGAAAAGACACCAGAGGGCCACGGACCTGGGCTCCTAGTGAGAAGGAAAGAGCTACTGAAGTCTGTAAAGGGAGCAAAAAATGAAACACTTGGTGTTTGGCCCACAGGCTCCGGCACGTTTTGGGGGAGGTGCCTGTAGGACCCATCGTACTCAATGAGCTTCCAGCGCAATGTCCGATCGCTCGGGGCCGACTGCCAAGGGGAAGGATGGAAAGAAGTATTCCTCGCTCAACCTGTTTGATACGTACAAGGGCAAGTCCTTAGAGATCCAGAAACCCGCTGGTGAGGGTCCTGCAAAAATGCTTCTAATTATTGGAGGCTGGGCATGAATGGGCACGCACTTTAGAGCACTTGGAAGGGAAATGGCTACAATACAATTTGTCAAAAAACTAGAGGAACACTAGAGACTCCCCAACTTCATGTTGGATTCCATAGAGGACATTGGGCTTGGAGTAAACACCAATCACCCTCCTACAAAGGCGTGTCTGTGGTTCCCTGTCTTTGGACACGTAAGAATTGGAGGCAAAGAAATGTGGACTTGGAGAAGTCTGGAACCAGCTTGCTCCCTGCAGGCTCAAGATCAACCATCCCACATAGAGCCTTGGATGGAATGTCTCTCGGCCTGCCCATAGGATTTCAGAGATTGCTGAGGGCACAGGAAGGGGTGGTTTCTAAGAGAAGTTTGGTAGTAAGGCATGGAGGATATCTTAGTGGTACACAGAGTAGGACACCGTCAGGTCTCCCATGTGAAGCATTCTTCACCCTCTCTCCTTTTCTCCAGTTGCCCCTCGCCATGGCCTGCAGAGTCTTGGGAAAGTTGCCATTGCCCGGCGTATGCCACCCCCAGCCAACCTTCCAAGCCTGAAAGCCGAGAATAAAGGCAATGACCCCAATGTCTCACTAGTGCCGAAAGACGGAACAGGATGGGCAAGCAAACAGGAGCAGTCCGACCCCAAGAGGTAGAGAGAGGCTTGGGAGACCTAGAGTGATAAGTATTTTTACGTTGAACTTCGGGATGAACTGGGCTTGGTCTAGCCCAGCCACATAGCCAGAGTCAAAGAGGGAAGCCCCTCTCCTGCCTCTTTCCCGGGACTCCTGTTCGATGCCTAAGGAATGGGACTTTAGCTTTCTGTCCGAGGGAAACAGCAAGCAGAAACGGTGACAGCCTGTGCGGGTGCCATGGTTCTAGTATTTTGTCCTAATATGTGTAACTAATAGCAGAGGGGCCTGCATTCCATTCCTATCCTCCTCCAGCGGGAGGAGTAAGGAAGGCACCTCAGGCTCTGGGTAACCTTCCCTCCTTCCATCCCCTCAGTTCCGATGCGTCAACAGCTCAGCCGCCGGAATCGCAGCCACTGCCGGCTTCACAGACGCCTGCCTCGAACCAGCCGAAACGACCCCCAGCAGCCCCCGAGGTATCTGAAGCACCGGATGTTATTGAAGGGGTAGGAGCAAGAATGGCTTATAGCTCCCCACCTACGCCACCGTTTCTTTTCTCTGCTTCTCCAGAACACTCCTTCGGTTCCAAGCGGGGTAAAGTCCTGGGCACAAACCAGCGTCACCCATGGAGCACATGGAGATGGTGAGTGCGGGCACTGGTAGGCAGGAGCCCTGCCCGCACCTTCAGTGCAGTGTCCTCACTCCTGTTTGGCTCCATGTGGGGCCCGCCCTCAGTTCCGTGGCGCACATGAGCAAGTTGTGTCAGTCTTGTATGAGGGTGAGGAGGGCACCCAAGAACCGACTGTGCTTCTTAGGGAATAGGCACCTAATGCAGAGGGTGGGCTGGAAGGCAGGAAGCTGGTGACCTGGTACCTATCGGAACCTTCCCCTTTAGTGGGGCATCTTCAGTAAATGTACTTCTGTATCCTGTTCTGCTTTCCAACCTCAACAGGTGGAAGGGCATCAAGCCTACTGTCACGATTCTCTCGAGAGGAATTTCCGACCCTGCAGGCGGCTGGCGACCAGGACAAGGCTGCCAAGGAAAGGGAGTCTGCCGAACAGTCGTCTGGGCCCGGACCAAGCCTCCGCCCCCAGAGTGAGTGGCTGCCATTTGGGAGGGGGCTGTGGGTATGTGAGGGCTTACCTTTGGGCTGGGATATTACCTTATTCTATCTCGGAGCTAGTGCGTCTCGTCATTTTCAGCCCTGTTCGCTCTCTGCCTTTTCCAAAATCCAGATTCTACAACTTGGAGGGACGGAGGTGGGCGTGGCCCTGATGAGCTGGAGGGCCTGGACTCCAAACTTCATCACGGCCATGATCCCCGGGGGGGACTGCAGCCTTCCGGCCCACCCCAGTTCCCTCCCTACCGAGGAATGATGCCGCCCTTCGTGAGTTGGGATGTCTTGTTTGGAGTGGTTGCACTGGAAGATAGAAGTTGGGATTTACTCTCTGGAGGGTACAGCTGGAAAGCAGGGGCCTATGATATAGAGTGGGAATGGGGAGAAGGTAGGTTTAGGGAGCTGGCAGGCTCTTTGACCATCCCTCTGAGCAGTTGCTTTTGGGCCCTTTTGCAGATGTATCCCCCGTATCTCCCATTCCCTCCACCCTATGGACCCCAGGGGCCTTACCGATACCCCACCCCTGACGGGCCCAGGTGAGTAATGCCAGGTCAGGTCTGGGTTTGTGATTGGGGACGGGGGAGCCTGTTGGTGGAGTGATGATTTTCTAGCCAGGAGGCTGTCTTGTATACACTGGGCTATCTTTTACCTTCTCTTCCATTTGCTTTTTCATACACAGCCGTTTTCCCCGTGTGGTAGGCCCCCGGGGCTCAGGGCCGCCAATGCGCCTTATGGAGCCTATGGGTCGGCCCTCCATTCTTAAAGAGGATAATCTCAAAGAGTTTGACCAGCTGGACCAGGAGAACGATGATGGTTGGGCAGGCAAGTTAATTTTGTGTGTGTGTGTTAATCCTCACCCGAGGATATTTTCTTTTCCATTGCTTTTCAGAGAGTGGAAGGGAGAGAGAGAAGGAGGGGTGGAAAGAGAGACATCTATGTGAGAGAGACATTGACTGGTTGCCTCCCCCAGTCACCCAACTCGGAGGTGGGGAGTCAACCTGCAACTGGGGTATGTGCCTTTGGGAATCGAAACCAGGATCCTTCAGTGTGCGGGCCAACACTCTGACCATTGAACACACTGGCCAGGGTCAGGTAAATGAATATTAAGGATCAAGAATTTTGGTCTTAAAAGGCAAGATCTGATAAGGAAAAAATACACTGATGGGTAGGGGAGATAATGTGCAGGAAAGCCAAGTCCTGGAGATGAACTGCAAGGATTGAGAAGGACAAGACTCCAGTGGGTCCAGACTTCAGAGAGAGGGGTGGCATTGGTGGTGCAAGTCATCGTATAGCTCCAGACCACTGCCTCTGTCCCAGAAGCTCCCTGAGATCCGAAAGCAGAGTGGTGGAGTACTGCTCTTCACATTTCCCCCCAGGGGCTCACGAGGAGGTTGACTACACTGAAAAGCTCAAGTTCAGTGATGAGGAGGATGGACGAGACTCCGATGAGGAGGGAGCTGAGGGCCAGTGAGTTAAGGCCCTCTGGGGAGGGGAGGGG
>NW_005354596.1:602533-611845 GCF_000412655.1 Myotis brandtii | reverse complement strand
CTGGGCAGGGCTCCGTTTCTCAGGCTAGTACACCCTTAAAGGAGCTGGGTCTCAGCTGATTTTAAATCCACTGTTGGTCTGCTCACAGCAAAGAGTCCCAGGCAACTGCTGGGGAGGAACGGCCCCCGGAAGCAGATGGCAGAAAGGGCAACTCCGCTGGCAGTGAGCCGCCCCCTCCCAAGACGGCCTGGGCAGAGACCACTCGGCCTCCAGAGACAGAGTCGGGGCCTCCTGCCCCGAAGCCTCCCCCACCCCCCCCACCGCACCGGGGCCCCACTGGGAACTGGGGCCCTCCTGGCGA
Source organism: Myotis brandtii (assembly GCF_000412655.1). Taxonomy (NCBI): domain Eukaryota; kingdom Metazoa; phylum Chordata; class Mammalia; order Chiroptera; family Vespertilionidae; genus Myotis; species Myotis brandtii. The sequence continues at coordinate 611,544 of NW_005354596.1, read as the reverse complement.
TTACCCAGTGAGTGTCTACAATGAGCGTTTGAGAGGGTCAGTTGTGGCTGATAGTGTCAGCTGCATGATTGAAGGAGCAGTAATTGAGGAAGCTGGAGGGCGGGTCAAAATGGGCTGCAGGAAGTGGAGAGCTTGGGAGAATCTCTGACAAGATTCGGAGCTTCCTTGTGTTGGAATCTGGGTGAATTGGGGGGCTAGAGAGTAAGAATCAGGAGGCCTGGGTGTGTGTATGGATCTCTGAAAGGAGAAAAGAAACAAAAAGATTAGGATGGTGAGTTTGTCACTACTCAGAGGACATCAACCAAGGCCTGGTCCTGGCACCTACAGCTATAGACAGTGGGTCAGTCTGCAGAAGAGACCATAAGAAACATAATGACTGACACCTCTGGCCCCGCTGGGTCTGTCCATTGACAGGATCGTGGGGGCCCGCCCTGCAAGCCCCCAGCACCTGAGGATGAGGATGAGGCATGGCGGCAGCGGCGAAAGCAGTCTTCATCTGAGATCTCCCTGGCCGTGGAGCGAGCCCGGCGGCGGCGAGAAGAGGAGGAGCGCCGCATGCAGGAGGAACGTCGGGCAGCCTGTGCAGAGAAGCTCAAGCGACTTGATGAGAAGTTTGGGGCACCTGACAAGCGGCTCAAAGCAGAGCCTGCTGCCCCACCTGCCGCCCCTCCTGCCCCAGCGCCACCACCTGCTGTCCCCAAAGAACTCCCCACACCTTCAGCTCCTTCACCAGCACCAGCCCCAACACCAGAAAAAGCATTGGACGAGCCGGCACAGGCTCCTCCTGCCCAGGCCACCCCCACTCCAGGTGTGGCTCCATCTCCTGTCCTGGTGAGTGGTGGTGGCAGTACCAGTAGCACCAGCAGTGGCAGCTTCGAAGCCAGCCCAGGTATGGAGATGGGGATAGGTGCTACCAGGTGGCAGATCTCTCCTCTGCTTGGGTCAAAGCTGTGTGTAGGGAGGAAGTGAAATAGAAGACAGTTGTTTGGGCTTATTGGATTGTCTGGGTGAGGGGGAGGTTTTGCTACCTGAATTCCTTAACAGTAGAAAGACTCTACCGCCTCCTTAGTTTGTTGGTTTCACGGGATAGTAATCCCACCAGACCATTGGCTCTGGGGAGGTCATGTTATACATGGGAAGGACTTGCCTTGAGAGAGGGAGGGAACCAGAGGTGAGAGCTGAGGTTGTGGGGGTGGTCGTGGAATGTCTGTGATGGGCTAGACCACTCTGATCAGTGTTTTTTCACCAACGCAGTGGAACCCCAACTGCCCTCAAAAGAGGGTCCTGAACCACCAGAAGAGGTTCCTTCTCCTGCCACACCTCCAGCCCCAAAGGTGGAACCCAAGGGTGATGGGGTTGGTCCCACCCGGCAGCCCCCCAGTCAGGGCTTGGGCTACCCCAAATATCAGAAGTCGTTACCTCCTCGTTTCCAGCGACAGCAGCAGGTGAGATAAAGTTACTTCTTCTCTTAAGGGCTGCTTTTCTGTCTAGCTCCAATGTTTACACTACCTTTTAGTTCCCTCTGGGTCCCTCTACCAGTTCTGGTCCAGGTATATGTCACATTTGTTTTTATACCAGTTCCTTTTCTGTCTGGGCGGGAGCCTTGATGCCTCTCTTGTCCTCTCCAGGAGCAGCTCTTAAAGCAGCAACAACAGCAGTGGCAGCAGCATCAACAGGGCTCCACGCCCCCTGCCCCAGTACCCCCATCACCACCACAGCCTGTGACCATAGGGGCTGTGCCAGCTCCACAGGCTCCACCTCCCAAGGCCCTGTACCCAGGTGCTCTGGGTCGGCCCCCACCCATGCCTCCAATGAACTTTGATCCCCGCTGGATGATGATTCCTCCTTATGTGGACCCCCGGCTCCTCCAGGGCCGACCCCCTCTGGACTTCTACCCTCCTGGTGTGCATCCCTCTGGTAAGAGGCCTTCAGTCCTGGGATGTGGGTACCGCATCTTGCTGTGGGGTAAAGGCCCCCAGTGAAGAGGGCAGACATGGTCTTAGCACTGCTGAGGGAGCCCTTTGGGACAAGGATGGGCTTGGGGAAGTAAGAAACAGTGGTGTTTCCTTGGCCAGGATTTACTGTGACTGATTGATGGATTTACAGGGAAGCTGAGTGGGTGCCCTGCTTCAGGAGAGCAGGCCAGGCCCAGTCTTCCTGGGAGTGGGCAGTCGAGGAGCTGATGTTGACGGGGGAGATGCCTTTTGGGCTGGAGAGCCTGTCACATGAGAAAGGGTTTTCGTTTCCTCAGGCCTCGTTCCCCGGGAGCGCTCAGACAGTGGAGGCTCAAGCTCAGAGCCATTTGAGCGCCATGCAGGCCCCCTCTTACGGGATCGGGGCACCCCACCAGTGGATGCAAAGTTGGCCTGGGTAGGAGATGTCTTCACCACCACACCTGCTGACCCTCGCCCGCTTACCTCACCGCTGCGACAGGCTGCCGATGAGGACGACAAGGGGATGAGGTGAGTGAGCAGTGAGTGTAATGGGTGAGTTCCTGGTGGAAGGACCTAGGCTAGGAGGAAAGGTGCTGGGGATAAACATGGCAGGAGTGTCTGGGTTCAGATGAAGTGTTCTGTTTCCCCACACAGTTCCAGTTGTCTTCATTCTGAGATGTTCTTTTCTGTCTCCCTCTTCAGGAGTGAAACCCCTCCAGTGCCTCCCCCGCCACCCTATCTGGCCAGTTATCCCGGGTTTCCTGAGAATGGAGCCCCTGGGCCCCCCCTCCCTCGCTTCCCTCCGGAGGAGCCAACTGCCCCAGGGCCCCGCCCACTCCCCTGGCCCCCAGGCAATGACGAGGCAGCCAAGATACAAGCTTCACCACCCAAGAAGGAGACCCCCAAGGAGGAAACTCCACAGCTAACAGGGCCAGAAGCCAACCGAAAGCCGCCCCGAGGAGTTGGAGGCCAAGGCCCCCCGCCAGCTCGCAGAGAGAGCCGCACTGAGACCCGCTGGGGCCCGCGCCCAGGCAGCAGTAGGCGTGGAGGCCCTCCAGAGGAGCCAGGGGCCCCTCCCCGCCGCGCTGGGCCGATAAAGAAACCCCCACCACCTACAAAAGTCCAGGAGCTGCCTCCCAAGCCCCCTGAACAGGGGGATGAAACCCTCAAGGTCCCAAAGCCAGACCCACTCAAGACAGCAAAGGGGAAGATGGGGGCCCCCAAGGAGACTCCACCTCCTAGTGGGAACCTTTCCCCAGCGCCGAGGCTCCGAAGGGACTATTCCTATGAAAGAGTGGGTCCTACCTGCCGTGGGCGGGGCCGAGGCGAGTATTTTGCCAGAGGGAGAGGTTTCCGGGGGACATACGGGGGTCGAGGACGGGGCGGCCGGAGCCGAGAGTTCCGCAGTTACCGAGAGTTTCGTGGGGATGACGGGCGTGCAGGTGGGGCAGGGGGACCCAGTCACCCATCTGCTCCCCGAGGCCGCACTGCCAGTGAGACACGAAGTGAGGGCTCCGAGTATGAAGAGATCCCCAAGCGGCGCCGGCAGCGGGGCTCAGAAACAGGCAGCGAGACGCACGAGAGTGATCTGGCCCCGTCGGACAAGGAGGCCCCCCCACCCAAGGAAGGTGTACTCACCCAGGTCCCTCTTGCTCCCCCACCGTCAGGAGCTCCTTCACCAGCCCCAGCCCGTTTTTCTACTGCCCGAGGTGGGCGCGTCTTCACTCCCAGAGGGGTGCCATCACGCCGAGGCCGAGGGGGAGGGCGGCCCCCTCCACCCATTTGCCCAAGCTGGACCCCTCCAGCCAAGTCTCTGGCCCCCAAGAAGCCTCCAGCTGGTCCTTTGCCAAGTAAGGAGCCTTTGAAAGAGAAGCTCATTCCAGGGCCTCTGTCCCCCATGGCCCGAGGAGGCAGCGGTGCAGGCAGCACCCTGAGCATGGCTGTGGAAGATGGGGAGCGGCCCCGAAGGAGGCGGCACGGGAGGGCTCAGCAGCAGGACAAACCACCTCGCTTTCGGAGGCTGAAACAGGAGCGGGAGAGTGCCGCCAGAGGGGCCGAGGGCAGGCGCTCCTCCCCGGCCCTTCCATCCTCCACACCCGGACCGGAGGAGGCCCTCTCAACAGTGGCGGTTCCCCCGCCACCTCGCCGGGCAGCTGCCAAGTCTCCTGATCTGTCAAACCAGAACTCGGACCAGGCCAATGAGGAGTGGGAGACTGCATCTGAGAGCAGCGACTTTGCCAGTGAGCGCCGAGGGGACAAGGAGGCTCCTCCACCAGCACTGCTGACCCCCAAAATGGTGGGAACTCCTGGGGGCGGGGGCAGCGGAGCCGGACCAGGCATTACCACCATGTCGCGTGGAGACCTGAGCCAGAGAGCCAAGGATCTGAGCAAGCGGAGCTTCTCAAGTCAGCGGCCAGGCATGGAGAGGCAGAACCGGCGCCCAGGCCCCAGCAGCAAGGCAGGCAGCGGCGGAGGAGGAGCTGGAGGGGGTCCTGGAGGCAGGACCGGCCCAGGGCGAGGGGACAAGAGGAGTTGGCCCTCTCCTAAGAACCGAAGGTGGGTAGGGACAGGCTAAATGTGTTCTTAAGCTTAAGAAATGGAGGGAGGGGAGGAGACCTGAGGGAAAGTAAGGGTGGATGTGGTGGAGTTTGGAGACTTGGGGCTGTTAGAAAGGCACCAGGATGTTCTCTCTGCCTGAAGGAGCTGGGACGGACGCAGTGGGTAGAGTCAGGAACACCCACCCAGCCCCATTCTCGTCCACCCTGTACATCTGTACACAGAATTCCTTAGAAATGCCGGAAAACACCTGCATTTGCACAGGGAAGAGAGGCTGGAAGAGGGTACTGGAGGGAAAGGGTAACTGTTTGGAGAATGCTGGAGCTGGTCTGTTTTCTTCAGCCGCCCTCCGGAGGAGCGCCCCGCAGGGCTTCCTCTGCCTCCCCCACCCCCGAGCAGTTCTGCTGTCTTCCGCCTGGACCGGGTGATCCACAGCAACCCTGCTGGCATCCAACAGGCCCTGGCCCAGCTCAGCAGCCGCCAGGGGAGTGCAGCTGCACCAGGGGGGCACCCAAGGCCCAAGCCTGGGCCTCCCCTAACTCCTCAAGGCCCGTCCCCTCGGCCCCCAACCCTCTATGACCCTCAGAGGGCCAACGACAATGGCATTGGCATCGGTTCGGGTAAGCTGGAGGTGCTACGGGTGGGACTGTCTACTTCCCCAGAGGCAGGCGTCGAAGGGGGAAGGGTCTGGCTCGGGGACCCTGGTGCTGGTGTGTGCACTGAGGTGTGGGAGGATTGGGATGGAGGAAAGTAGGGGCAGTGACAGTGAGGCTGGTGCTGACAGATTTCCCCTTTTCCCCAGACCTCCACTTCGAGGAGCCGGGGCCGATGGTGAGGGGGGTGGGCGGGACTCCCCAGGATGCTGCCGGGGTTAATCCTTTCCCCCCCAAACGGCGGGAGCGGCCTCCCAGAAAACCGGAGCTGCTGCAGGAGGTGAGGGATGGGGCTTGAGATTGTGCTTCACTGTTCGCTTCAAGGGCTCTCTGACGTTTTCTTCATTCTTTCCTGTTCTCGCCCAAATTCTCAGCTTCGGTCACTGCATGCCTCCTGTCCCTGTCCCTCCTCACCCACACCTCACTGTCCCAGTCCTTTGCATTCCCCAGTTCCCAGCTCATTCTTGTTTTGCCTCTGGCCTTTCTCACCTTTAGGAATCTTTGCCACCTCATAGCTCTGGATTCTTGGGCCCCAAACCCGAGGGCCCAGGCCCTCACAGAGAGTCTAGAGATGCAGGGACAGAGGCCCTGAGCCCTCACATCTGGAATCGTTTACATACTGGTGAGTAAACGGTAACACTGAGCGGCAGGAAGGGCCGTGAGAGCCAGACGGGCCACAGCCGTGTCCTCACCGCCTCTCCTGTCGGTGCTCTTCCCAGCCACTAGTCGGAAGAGTTACCAGCCTGGCCCCATGGAGCCCTGGATGGAGCCCCTGAGTCCTTTTGAGGACGTGGCTGCCACGGAGGTGAGTGGGGCCAGGAGGGAGTGTCTGAGTGGGTTTCTCCAGCGCTGGCCGTGCGTCTCCGCCTCCTCTGGGTTGGGTCTGGGGTTGTTCCCTCACATCGTTTCTCCTTTCCTCAGTGTGTGTGTGTGTTGCACCAGTCAGGGATGGGGATGCTTCCTGCCCTACTTAACTAACGCCTTCTCCACTCCTCTCAGATGAGTCAGTCTGACAGTGGGGTGGACCTGAGTGGGGATTCTCAGGTATCGTCAGGTCCCTGCAGCCAGCGAAGTTCCCCTGATGGAGGACTCAAGGGGGCAGCAGAGGGGCCCCCCAAGCGGCCTGGAGGCCCCTCACCCCTGAATGCTGTTCCTGGTGAGGGTCCACCTGGCTCTGAACCCTCTGAACCTCCTAGGAGACGGCCACTTGCCCCCCCTGATGGGGACAGAAAGGTAAAAGGCCAAAAATGGGTAAGAGGAGTGTTTCTGGGACTCCGGCTGTAGCTACCTTTGTCTCCCCCTTCTGTGTGTCCTGGGGATTCCCGTATTTGGCTTCTGTTTCCTTACCCCAACCCCACTTTACTGTGTTCCCCAACCCAGGAGCTGCCCCGGGAGCAGCCTCTGCCCCCTGGTCCCATTGGCACAGAACGACTGCAGCGTGCAGACCGAGGCCCGGAGCCTGGCTCCCTGCGGCCATCCCGTCGACCCGGTCCCCCGGGCCAGTTTGGCGCCAGTGACAAGGTCTGCATGGGTCAGATCTGGGGCTCTTGGGCTGGGTGGAGAAAAGGGAAGGACTGGCGGTGGGGCATGGAGGACACCTGAATCGCGGGACAACCTTCTCTGCCTCATGATCACAGGACTCAGACTTGCGCCTAGTGGTGGGAGACAGTTTAAAAGCAGAGAAAGAGCTAACGGCATCAGTCACTGAGGTACGCGGGGAGAGTGGGTGGAAAGGTCTTAGATTTCTGGAGAAGACGGCCCCGAGAGCCCTCTCGACAAGTCTGCTCCTCCCCAGGCCGTTCCTGTATCCCGAGACTGGGAGCTGCTCCCTAGTGCTTCTGCCTCCACTGAGCCACAACCACAACCCAGGAGCCTGGGTCCTGGGCACTGTGGCCCAGAGCCCAGCTCCGCAGGCCAGCGCTTGTACCCTGAGATCTTCTATGGCAGCCCTGGGCCTCCCAGCTCACAGGTAGGCCTGCCTGCCTGTCCTGCGACCCGTTACAGTAAAGCCTGCTGTCCGTTACAGTAAAGCCTTTCCAGTCTGCACAGTTGTAAACTTGTTTTTGCTGTTTCGTTTTTCTCCTTGCTTTTACTGTAGGTGGTGGGGTGGGTGAGCTTTTCTTGACCAGAGAAAATGGAGCTAGTCCAGCTTTGCTCTTCTGTAGGTCTCAGGGGGAGCCATAGACTCTCAGTTACATCCCAACAGTGGAGGCTTCCGCTCTGGGACACCAGTGCACCCTTACAGGTAAGACTAGATGCCTGTGGGTGTCAGAAGGAAATGGAGCCATATTTCAGGGGAGAGGGAAGTGGGGAGACATTTCTAGGTACCAAAGGCTAGTGGACTTCAGGAGGTGTTCAGACTAAAGGAGTAAATGTTTCTGGCTCCCTGACACCTTTCTTCCCTGTCGCCCCAATGTCTTTGCAGGTCACAGCCCCTGTACCTCCCCCCGGGCCCGGCACCCCCCTCAGCACTGCTCTCAGGGGTGGCTGTCAAGGGCCAGTTTTTGGATTTCTCAGCACTGCAAGCAGCGGAGCTGGGGAAGTTGCCGGCTGGAGTTCTCTACCCTCCACCTTCCTTCCTCTACTCTCCAGCCTTCTGCCCCAGCCCTCTTCCTGACCCGCCCTTGCTTCAGGTAAGAGGTGGGCAGGTGCTGGGCTTAGGGAGCTAGGGGTGGAGGAGAGTGCTTTGGGGGAGTTGACATACTTCTTCCCATTGCCCAACAGGTGCGCCAGGATCTACCATCCCCCTCAGATTTTTACTCTACTCCTCTGCAGCCTGGTGGCCAGAGTGGCTTCCTCCCCTCGGGGGCTGCCCAGCAGGTACTTTATCTGTCCTCTTCCCCTTCAGTCTCTTTCTGTCTAGCCTCTGGCTTTTTAAAATGGTTTTGACTCTAGCTCAGGTTTTCTGACATTTCTTTCTGCCCCCAACACAGACCCATATTTCTTGTTACAGATGCTTCTACCCATGATGGACTCCCAGCTGCCTGTGGTGAACTTTGGTTCCCTGCCGCCAGTGCCGCCTCCTGCCCCACCCCCCCTTTCTCTGTTACCTGTGGGCCCTGCTCTGCAGCCCCCCAGTTTGGCTGTGCGGCCCCCACCTGCTCCTCGGGTGCTGCCTTCACCTGCCAGGCCCTTCCCCCCTAGCTTGGGGCGAGCAGAGGTAAGGTACAGGAACTGTAGTGCTAGGCAACTCCAAGAGTTAGGGGTAGGGGTTCATTATCTGAAGATGAATGGGTTGAGAAACAGGAGGCTCATGAGTTTTTTTCCTTCAGCTTCACCCAGTAGAACTGAAGCCTTTCCAAGATTATCGAAAACTGAGCAGCAACCTTGGGGGACCCGGGTCATCATGCACTCTCCCAGCTGGAAGGCAAGAGAAGGGACTGGGAATACAGACTGCCCAGCCCCAAGGCCTTCGGCTCTCTCTAAACACTGTTCCTCCTTTAGGTCTTTCTCTGGCCTCAGTTCCCGTCTCAAAGCCACACCCTCCACCTATAGCGGTGTCTTCCGCACCCAGCACATTGACCTTCACCAGCAGGTGAGGGAGAAGCCCCCATATCCCCGAGTCAATTCTCGTGTTACCACCCGAAGCTGCCCTTACATTCCTGAGCTCCCAGTATGAATGGAGCCCTACTTCCTCTTCCACATGTGCCTGCCCCCCAGGCCTCCCCGCCTGATGCCCTACGCTGGATGCCGAAGCCTTGGGAGCGGACAGGGCCACCTTCCCGAGAAGGGTCTTCCCGACGGGCAGAAGAGCCTGGGTCCCGAGGGGACAAGGAGCCTAGGTTGCCTCCACCCCGCTGAGGGAGTTCCCCTTGCCCCTACCCCCCCAGGCCTTGTATATAGATTATAAATATATAAGGGAAAGGGG
>NW_005354596.1:598239-602418 GCF_000412655.1 Myotis brandtii | reverse complement strand
GTTGGTTGCTTGTGATCTTGTGTCCTATGCAACATAGTGCCTGCCAAGTAATCTGTAGAGTGGGTTCAGTCAGGGAACTATCTGTTTGTTACTCCCTCCCAACGTCATCATTTTATTGTATCTTCAGGTTTTGGAGCCGGGCTCAGCTAGGCAAATCTTGTGCCAGCCAGGGGAGTCAGCTGCTTACCAGTCTGCAGCTCATAGCTGGGCTGGTCCCATAGAGCTTCCCTCATGTATCTGGGACCTTGGTGGGGCATTTGGACTTGTCACGTGACTCCTCCAGCTAGATGTTCTAGGAGTCATCGGGTTTCTTAGGCCCTTGAGCCAGTGTTTCAGACCCCGGGGGGATACGCAAAGCTTATGGCCTGGTCTCTGCCATTGAGTGTCTCTGCCATTTCCTACTGGCCTAGCACTAAGCTAAAGTAGGGGAGGGGACAGCAACTACATCTCAAAGGCAGAAACAAAGAATTTGTAGCCGTGTCCATCACTTTGGTCCCACCTACAAACAGTGCCTCTATAGCTGTCATGGGCTATGTCAACCACATGAGCAGTGGGCTCCTTGAACTGGGTAGACAAATTCTAGCACTGGTCAGTCTTGGTTGAGCTGACTGGCGGCTGCTGCTGCTTGAGAAATGGGTTTTTACTGGACAGTTTCAAAGTCCTATCCTAGCATGCACCTAGAATATATTTCTTCCATCTCATAACTCAGGTATTTACATGCAAAAGTATTTTGCATGAAAAATTGAAAGCAGACTGTCCAAGACAGGCCTGTACATTTAAGTGTGCTACGTAAACAGTAAAACGTGTACATCTGCTCACGGCAACATGTTCAAAGCTATCTGGTTCCTAGGGATTATTCCATTTTAAAAGTCAACTTCAGAGATTTAAGGGGCCCAGACTACATAATGAACACAATTTACAGACAAAAGGGCCAGGAAAATCTGACTTTTATTTCTTAAATACTGTGAAGGAAGAGGGGGGGAAATGGTCCCCTGGTGAGGGAGGGGCAAAGAGCTAGGGATCCTCAGCAAAGGCCCGGTGGGCACTAGGGAAGCGCTGGGGGCTATAGTTGGGGTCTTCCTGCAGGCGCTTCTGTATATCAGCCCGGAGCTAGAAAGAGAACAAGCAGGTTGGAGGGCTTGGCCAAGGCCCTAGGATCCCAACAAACACGCAAGGCCATCCCTCAAGAGCTAACACTTCCCCACCAGCTAACACTGTCAGTAGCCCAATAAGGATCACTGAGCCTTCCCAGATGCTACTAGGGGAAAAGATCTTAAAAAAACGTCAAGTAGTAGCCACAGACCAGTTCATCTCTGAAGGGATGTGGGGAAGAGGGACCCTAGCCCAACCCCTCCCACTAGACCATCCCTATTCTGCTTCAAGGTGGGGGCACCTGCTGCCTGTAGCTCTCCTGAACCTCTGGTGCCTCCAGGTCCCGGCTCAGGCTCTCAGGGCTCGTCAGGGGCCGAGCTCCGGCTGCCTTAGCTGCCCGGCTCACGGCCTCTGAGAGAAGCAGCTGGGGGCCCTCACCCTGCATCGTCTGGGGGACGGGGTTGGGAGGGAAAAGAGGATCAACGTCAGATCCAGTACCACCACCCAGCTCACCCTTTCCACGAGTCAACCAGTATCCACGCCAGGAGAAAGAAGGGAAATAGTCCCATGTGTTTAACAGCAGAAGTGCTGCCTTAATATTGTTTGGCTCTGGCCAAAACAGCATTTGAATGTGTTGGACTCGCTCTTCAAAGCTATCTGGTCCATCAGAGGAAACCCACGGTAAGGAAACTGGGCCTTAGGGATTAGGGAGTTTCGGGTGACAGGGCTGCTGGCAAAAAGACTAATGGGGCAGCCACGAGCAAGTCTGAGTCTACAAAGGTTTCCTCATCAATTAAATGAGGGGGCTAAACTAGAACTCCCTCCTTCCAGCTCAGTTTGTTTGATTCTAAGCATGACGGGAATTTGGATAAAGAGGGATCCTCAGGGAAGAGGCAAACCCACCTTGCGTCTCTTGGCGGGCATACCACTGAGGTAGGCATCGCTCAGGGGAGGCTGGGGTTTCACCTTCCGCTGGCTCTGAATGTCCTGCTGGATAATAGGGACCCACTCCTGGGGAAGAAAAAGATTAGGAAGTCACTGCCACAACTTTCAGCTGCCTCGGCCCACCGATCACCTGACACTTACTGGGGGGACTGCAGCTGCCCAAGGTTCTGTCTCAGCTGAAGCTCCATCCTGTTCCTCTTGGGAGCCCCCTTCAGGGGCAGGAGGTGGGCCTCGGGACATTGCCTCTTCCGCTGTTGTTCCCGGGGCTGGGGAAGCATTCTCCCGCTGCGGGTCAGACAGCAGGAAGAGTCAGAGTTCTCAACCCCCAGACCCCCACCCCCATCCCTCCATTCAGTCATCTGGTCCCTCAACCTCTCTCTGGTACCTGAGGCTCAGGGGATGTTCTCTCTGATCCCTGAACTTCCATTGGCTCCTCAGAAAGTGGCTGTGAAATTGGACAGAGGAGAAGACAAAAGGCCCTCTTAAGTCTCTCCAGCTCCCTGCAGTCCCCGGATCCCACAGCCCACCATCAGGGCCTTTACCTGTGGGGGATCACCAATCCTGCGGACATATCTGAGGATGGCATCTGGGCCCACAGGCATATGCTCCAGCACTACCTGAAGCCTCAGTCCCATCATAGTGGTCAGCCAGCTCACCAAGGACGGGTTCACCCCACGAGACATGCGACGCTGAGGGGCAGAAAGCAGACTCAAACACAAAACCCTCAACCAGCTTTTGAAAGGTATCAAAGGGTAAAGGATGGCAGTTTGGAGAAGAAAAATGAAACTGCAGGATACCAAAGAGAATGGAAACCTGAGGAAACAAAAGGCTGGGGGATCTGGGCGGGGTGCTCACAATTCGGCCATTGATGACAGCAGCTAACTCCATCTGCTGTCCCCCCAAGCAGTGCAGGTTCAGAGCCAGGCACTCAAACAGGCCCTGGTTACACAACTCCAGCAAACGGGCCCCAAATCCACTGTCTGTGGGCAAGACAAGGAGGGCGTGCTGGCTCTGCAGCCCTGCACACCACCACACCCTACTCCCCCGACCCAGCTGGCCTGACCTGTGCAGTGCAGAACGTGAGCAGCAATGCTATTGAACTGCTCCTGCAGAAATTCCAGATTCGTCCGGATGATGTCCACACCTGGCTGAACCTGCACCAAAGACTGAGAGACAAAACAGAGAACCAAAAATCAGGAACCCCAAGACACTAGGAGGCAGGAGGAACAGAAGCTATCCTACCAGACTCAGGAGAGGATGGGATGGGGAAGGGTTACTCACAAAACTCTCCCGAACATATTCTTCTAGCCCAGTGATCAATGTGTGAGTTGCCATCTATGGGGGGGGAGGGGGGACACACACAGCACAGATTTAGATTCAAGTCCCAGTCCTCAAGACACTTCCTCCTCCACCCCCAAGACCAGGACTGCTTGGGCTGGGATAGTCACAGTTTAGGTGACAGATACACTGAGTCAGGAATTAGGTACTGCAGGTGAGGAGGAGGCGGCGGAGGAGGAGAGCTCTGGGACCCAGGCCTTCATTTACCCTGATGTTACCAGGTGTGGGCTCCTGGCCACCCAGGTAGTGCTGGTGAAAGAAGGATCGCAGCTGGGGCTGGAGCCGCTGCAGTGGCTGGAAATGCCCATGGAGAAGCATCACCACATCCACCATGGAGAAGTTCTGGCACAAGAGAGAGAGCAGGGCCCCAAAGAACCCTGTGGACAGTGGCAGAAGTTAGCAATGTCTTTATCACCAACCTACCCACCCACCCCAGCCCAACACCCTCATCCCACCTTAGCAATACCCCTAAAGACAGGTCATCTACCTTCCCCTGGCTGCCCTTTCCCGGAGAAGGCCAAGGCACCCTCCCCGCCATGCTCACCAAGAGCCCCATCAGCCCCAGGCTCAAAGATGTTGCTGGACCCACTGAGGCGCTGTATGAAAGCGGCGATACTTTCACTGCTGCCGGCCCGAGCCCCTAGGGAGCCCAGCAGGGAGCTCAGCACTCCCTGCACCACCGAGGTAAAAAACTCCGGGGACAGGCTTTCAGGACCCAGGCCTCCAGGACTCCCTGCACCACCAGAAGGGGACCCTGGTGGGGGCATGGTCTGCTGCTCCGGGGCCAGAGGTGGAGGTGGGGGC
>NW_005354596.1:582957-598142 GCF_000412655.1 Myotis brandtii | reverse complement strand
GGTGGAGGGGGTGGAGGGGCCGTCTGTGTTGCCTGACAACAGAGAAGACATAAAGAACAGAAGATGAGGTGAGAATGGGTACAAGGACATAAAATGGCATCAGGAGGGTACAAACCAGAGAGGTTTGGAAAATGGGGAGCTCTACTCTGGTCTCGACTCCTTACAGCAGAACATGCATGGGCAGTACTGAGCAGCAGAAGGAGGCCAAGCAGCGCCTCTCCCCCTCTGAATGAGTTAGGTCAGAAAGCAGTGACACGAACGCTCCAAGCCCATTTTCCTCATCTCCAAAATGGGGGACTCAGCGTTAGTGGATCCCCAGGGTTCCTTCCCAGTGGTGACATAATGGCAACAAGACACCAGTGCCTGGCTGGGCAAAGAGAGGAAGAGCAAAGAGCAAGCCAGCCACTCACCTGCAAGAAGTCAGTCATGCCCTGGAGAAAGGCAGGGACACCAGGCATCGCCACGGTGATGGTGGGAGAAGCCATGCCAGGCCCTCCAGCACCTGGCCCTGCAGGCCCCAGCAGGTTCCCCAAGAGCTGAGAGAACTGCACATCTGTGGTGGAGGGTTGAGTGGGTGGAGGCTGGGTGGGGCCCCCGGGGGCAGGGCCAGCTGTGGTGGCCGTGTTCGTGGTGCCAGCACTGGCTGACGCAGTGGCAGGGGCTGGAGGTGGAGCCATTCCTGGGGTCCCCTGAGCTGTAGGGACCAAAAGCAGCAAGGTGAGATCTAAACAGAAACAAGGCCCACAGCACCTCCACTCCAGTCCTCTAGCAGGAAGGTAGGAATAAGCAACCCCGGCAAGAACTGGGAAACACCAGTGAGGAGGTCAGGGAGGGAGGGTCGCCACGGAAATCTCTGAAGTTTGAGGGAAGAACGAGGACTCACCCACAAGGACAGGCTGCATAAGAAGCTGCCCTACAAGGCCGCTCACCATCTGGGCCAAAGAGGCGTTGGTACCCAGACCAGCACCCTGCTGAGAGAGAGGGGCTTTTGGCCCTGCCCTTTCCATGCCCCACCACAGGACTTCCCCCCAGGTACCCCTAACGAAACTCTCCCACCCTTACTCACCAGAGTCCCCGAGACGGGGGGCCCCCCAGGATGGGAAGGCCGAGCCTGTGGAGGTGTGGGCCGGGCAATCACCACCCGGGTCGGGGCTGCCGGGAAACCTGGCCCCTGCTGTCCTGTGCGTGGCACAGGGGAGAGACCAAAGAGGGCTGAGGGCCGGGCCCATGCTCGCCAGCCAACAACACCCGCCACCATGGACCATGGCCCTCCTCCCAGGCCTCCCTTTCCAGGTCATTACCTGTGGCCGCGGAGGCAACAGCTGCCACCATGGCCTGATGAGTGATCTGGTGGGCGACGGCGTGCATGAACTCAGGGGGCAGGGAGGGCAGCTGGATGAGGGTGGAGCCTGGGGGGCGGGTCTGATGTAACCTTGAACCTGGACCCCTTCAACCCACCCAATTGGCCCTACCCCTTCTCTACCCAGAGCTCAGCCTGCTCTGATGCCCTCACTCTTACCCAAGGTCTGTCCATGACCAGGGGGTCCCAGGGGTCCAGTGGGAGCACTTGGAACTCCACCAGGTTGTGTGCCAGAATCTGGGAAGGGAGACAGAGAGAGTGGTTCTGAGACCAGTGGGGCCAAGGCCTGACTGTACCCTCCTGAGATGGGAGTCCTTCAGGCCCCCATTCCCTGCCTAGAATACCTGCCTGCCTTTCCCACCATCTAGACGGGGAGGAGGTGCTCTCTTCTCCATGTAAACAAATTTCCAAGGACAAGCAGTCCCTGCTCCCCCCTACCCTCGCCACACACACACCTGCTCTGACCCCTCTGCTACCACCAGCAGCCCTGGCCTCCCCCTTCCTCACCCTCACACCCTCGCACCAACCCTAATTCACCTTGAATGTTCATGTGCATCATGACCACGGGTTCCACGCTCTGGTGGGAAATCCGGATGACTCTCGGGTGGCTGGCGGTTGGGGGAGGAGCCGGCCCTGGGGGAGGCGCCCCCTCAGTTGACTCGACAGTGGCAGAAGAGGGAGCCAGGGGTGAGGCCTGCCCTGGACCAGGGGGAGATGCCTCCGCACTGGGAGTCGGGGGGGGCCGAGTCCCATTCCCCGTCATGGTCACAGTGGTCCCCACGTTGATCTGGAGCAGACAGACAAGTGGGACAGAAGTGAGAAAAATACAAGAGGGTAACCCAGAGCACCACCCCATGACCTATTTCTAAAATCTCCCTTATCCTTCGTCATCTGTTTCCAAAGCCTCCTCTCCTCCTAACCTCCTTCAAGTCCAATAGCTATCCCGGGTCATTCCACCAATAGCCCTCCATTCTCCCTCGGGCCAGGCTGGCCCAACCCACCTGGATGGGGATGGCTGCCTGCTGGAGCACCATGGGGGTGGTGTAGTGAGACATAGGCCGGACCACATGCAGGTGTCGAGGGGGTGCACAGGCCAGATTGCAGCGCAGGTCAGACAGTGCCACAAAGGTGTTGCCCAGCAGCCGCAGGCTCTCCCCCACCAGGTTGATTAAGCGCTGGTCTTCCTCCCGGCCCTCTTGCTGTAGCCCCGGCCAAAGGCAAGGGGGAAAAGAAAAACACAAAAGGCAGAAAACATCAGGCTGGAATCCACCTTACTAACCAAAGCAACACCTAAGAATATCACACCCTCTAAACCAGCGGTTCTCAACCTGTGGGTCGCGACCCCTTTGGCGGTCGAACGACCCTTTCACAGGGGTCGCCTAAGACCATCCTGTATATCAGTTATCTACATTATGATTCATAACAGTAGCAACATTACAGTTATGAAGCAGCAACGAAAATAATTTTATGGTTGGGTCACAACATGAGGAACTGTATTTAAAGGGCCAGAAGGTTGAGAACCACTGCTAAACCTTTAGGTGTAGCCTTGGAAGCTTCTGCAGATACCAAATCTTTGAAGAATTCTATTGTATACACATAGTTTCCTATTAAAACAGACCTTACAGTGAATCAATGTCATCATCCACTAATCTCCCTTACTTTATAAACTTGCTAGCCCTAGCCAGTTTGGCTCAGTGGATAGAGCATCAGCCTGTGGACTGAAGGGTCCCGGGTTCGATTCTGGTCAAGGGCACATACTTTGCTTGCAGGCTCCTCCCTGGCCTGGGCCCTGGTCGGGGCTTGTGCAGGAGGCAACCAATTGATGTGTTTCTCTCACATCAATGTTTCTCGGTCTTTCCCTCTCTCTTCCACTCTCTCTAAAAATCAATGGAAATATAGCCTCGGGCCCTGGCCAGTTTGGCTCAGTGGATGGAGCATCGGCCTTCGGACAGAAGCATCCCGGGTTTGATTCTGGTCAAGGGCACATGCCTGGGTTTCAGGCTCAATCCCCAGTGGGGTGTGTGCGGGAGGAAGCTCAACGGTGGTTCTCTCTCATCACTGATGTTTCTGTCTCTCTCTCCCTCTCCCTTCCTCTCTGAAATCAATAAAAATATATTTAAAAAAAGAAAAAGAAAAATATCCTCAGGTGAGCATTAAAAACAAATAAATAATAAAACAACTCAGGGGACAGAGAGAGTGGGTCCTGCAAAGATGATCACCTATCCTGAAAGGGAGGGGAAGGTCACTTACAAATCTAGGGAGAAATCATCATCTTGCAGATAATGTCTTTGTGGGGAGAGGGAGATGTGTGTCAGCAGGCTCCACCTGGGGAGAGCTGGGGTGAGGGTGAGGGGGCGGGCGGGCTCACATTGTTGTTGTAGTCCGTGCTGGCAGCAGCACCCAGAACCTCATAGTAGCGCTGCAGGAAGGGATGAAGGCGGCTCTCAAGTCGCTGGAGCTCCTGGAGCACCTCGATGTACTCCGCAGGGGAAGGATGGCTGTGGGCAACCCCAAGAGGCAGTGAGCCAAGGCTTTCCTCCGTTCCCCCCTCACGGCTGACAGGGACCACATGTGTTGTCTCTCCTGGCCTCCCAGAACCCTGGCCCAATCCCTCCCTGGCCTAGCAGAGCCTGTTCTTTATCCCCGCCCATGGGAAGATGGGGAGGAAGATAAACTGTCTCCACCCTCCCCACTGCACAGCCTGCACCCACAATGGCAAGATGCTGACTCTAATAAAAGATGGGGCCCCTGTGAACACAGGGGAGAGAACCGTGATCAGGAAGCAGCACTTGGTTTTCCTTGCCCCAAGGAGAACAGTGCAGGTCAGCTGCCCAGTCCTACTCTACTCCAGAGCCCCTCCTCGACCACAACCACCTCCACATAGACCTCCAAGAAATCCTTCCTTCCCCAT
The DNA here is from genome assembly GCF_000412655.1 of Myotis brandtii. NCBI lineage: Eukaryota > Metazoa > Chordata > Mammalia > Chiroptera > Vespertilionidae > Myotis > Myotis brandtii. The sequence continues at coordinate 593,871 of NW_005354596.1, read as the reverse complement.
CACACCTCTCCTGTTCCTCATCCTCCACTCAGGACCCCAACCCCCTCCCAAAGTGCCCTCCATCTCTCACTTGGGTGCATTGGTCTCTGGGACAGGTGTTGGGCCCGCTGGGGCTGGGCCAGGAGTCAGCTCGGGGCTCTGGGCTGGGGCACGCTCCTCCACTTCTGCCTCCATGGGCTCCCGAGAAGGCGCTTCGCTTTCACTCGGATCTGATGGCTGAGAGCTCAAGGCTCCTGGTTCCGGGGCCACAGTCGGTGTCTGTGCAGGCGGCTGACTGGGCTGTGCTTGGGGCCCCCCTCGACACTGAAGGTGGGGGAGAGTCAGGGTACCAAAGGCAGGATGAGCCTGCTGCAGAGGACTGCTAGGTCAAAGGAGCCTGAGTGGACAAAGTGCTCTGGAGGCAAGGCTTTGCATGTGTATGTCGGATTCCCTAGCAATCACTCTAAGACTTAGACAAGTCAGAGGCCTAATACCTGAAATTCTTGCAAATGAATTACTAACAAAAAGTAGAGATTACGGTTTGCTAACCTCCACAAGGAGAGAAGAAAAAGCCACAGGTTGCAGACACAGCAAAAACTAATGAAATTTGGACATTTCAGTATCAAATATCATAATTAAGAAATTAAAGGTCCTCCCTTGGCCAGTGTGGCTCAGTTGGTTGAGCATCGACCCACACACCCAGAGGTCCCCCGGTTGATTCCCGGGTTGCGGGCTCAATCCCCAGTAGGGGGCATGCAGGAGGCAGCTGACTGATGGTTCTAATTTTCTCCCTCCGTCTCTCTAAAGTCAACAAAAACATGGTTTAAAAAAGAAAGTAATTAAAGGCCCTGGCCGGATATTTCAGTTGGTTAGAGAAACCTCCCAATACATCAAGGCTGTGGGTTCGATCCCCAGTCAGGGTACATACATATAAGAATCAACCAACCGCCGAAACCAGTTTGGCTCAGTGGATAGAGCGTCGGCCTGAGGACTGAAAGGTCCCAGGTTCGATTCCGGTCAAGGGCATGTACCTGGGTTGCAGGCACATCCCCAGTGGGAGATGTGCAGGAAGCAGCTGATCGATGTTTCTCTCTCATCGATGTTTCTAACTCTCTATCTTTCTCCCTTCCTCTCTGTAAAAAATCAATAAAATATTTTTTAAAAAAAAAAACTGGTAAAATATACATAATGAAATTTACCATTTAAAAAAAAAGAATCAACCAACAAATGTATAACTAAGTGGACCAACAAAATGATGTTTTTTTCTCTCTCTCCCCTTTCCTCTCTCTAGAATCAATAAATAAAAGTTTAAAAAAATATATAAAATATGAAATCCTTTTTTAATTGAAAAAAAAAAATGCCAGGAGAGTTATCTGACAAGTGTAAAACAAACTTCCCAGATACCAGTCACCAAGAGGATTGGCAGGAACAAGATAGCCTCACATAGATACTTTTTTCTGCCCAAAGAAAGAAGACTGCAGAGAAGAGACCAGATTAGAAAGGAAGCGGCCAAAAAAAAAGAAAAGGAAAAAAACAAAAAAATGAAAGGAACCAGCCAGTCATGCTTTCACTCCCAGGCTGAGACAAGGGGTAGGGAGGATGGGGAGAGAGTGACAGACCACTTACCTCCATCCGGGATAGTAAGGTCTGTATATCCCTGATCATGTGCTGAGCCATCACCAGTCGTACCCGGGGTTCACTCTATGACGAGAGGGAGAGTTAGGGCAAGTCTGAAATACAGCCACGAGCTCCAGAGCCCACTGAACCAGGTCCCAGCATCTCCTCAGCCAAGTCCAATCCCACCTCATGGCCTCCTTCTCCCAGATCCCCTTCCCTGACCCTCCCAGGCCCCGTAATACCTGCACTGGGGCCTGCTCCATGTTGATGTGAACATCCACAGCAGAGCCGTCACTCTGGGGAAAGGGTAAGGGAAGTTGCTCTGGGAGAAGCCAAATACTAAGACTCCCACATTTCCAATTCATTCTCTGGAGACACATCCCTTTTCTCACGTCTGAGGCCATTCGTAGACCACAGGGCCCTCCAAACCCAATCTAAATACTGAGCTCTTGGCTGCTACCACAACCAAAACTATCCTTCACCACAAAAACCACCCCAGGTGGAACACAAGCTTACAGGAAGATTGAAGGTTCCAACCATGACATAGCTGTTGGCATTCCGGTCATGAACAGAGGCCCCAGGCCCCCGAGTACCAAGTGGGGGTCCCCCACCATGGGTGGCTGAGGCAGACCCTGTCCCAGAAGATGCCCCAGAAGGGAGCTGAGTCTGAGGAGGTGCACGTTCTACCAGGTGGATAACCTTGCCCCCAACATCTGCAAAAAAGAAAGAAAGAAAGAAAAAAAAATATATACCATGGTGTGTATGGATGTACATGTAACATCTGATTTGACTGTAGCAGCAAGAAGTTGGTCTTTTGTGACTTGATGTGATTTCGAGACACCTAAAAAATTAAAGTATGGTTCTTCAGCAAGAGATGAATAAAATATCAGTGTTTTATTGGATATCTCAGGTAAACCCATGGCTTCAGCTCACCCCTCTTCACAGCTGCCTCAAACTCCGAACTGCCTCCCCCACCCCCTTACTGTATTCCTGGAGCTTCTTATCATCCTGCAGAACGCGTCCCTGATAGATGAGCCGCTGTTTCTCAGAGGGGATGCTGACAGAGGCAGCAATGTGCTCCTTAAATTCCTTTACATTCATCTGCACAGAAGGGACAAACAGGTGTCAGGGAATGGAGGGAGAGGAGGGACAGAGGAGGGACAACTGACTTGTAGGGGTGAGGGGTAAAAACACCTCATTATAAAATCACTACCCATTTCTCTTGATTGTGAGATAATGATGTGCAAAGCCCCAAACTAAGACAACTCCCTGTCAAAATACTGACAATAAACTGTATCTTCTAGGCCTAGGAGAAAATTACATGGCTGAGAAACAGAAAAGCCAACTGATAATCTGTTCACTCCTCTGCCTGGCTCACAAGGGAATGTGTGTCTAAAGATACGGCTCCCCAAACACAAAATGATACAACTCTAGGCTCAAAGATAAAAGCGATGACGAAGAAGATGGGGTGGACAATCAGGTTAAGGAAGGAAGACTCAACCAAGAAGGAGAGAAGGGAGCAAAAAGAAGACTATTTTTCCTAACCAGACAACTTCCTCTTGGGAAGATTCAAGTGTTTACACACATCTAATCACAAAAGCCTATATGGTTTTCTGAAATACATGTATTGTCATGTTTTAAAAACCATGGGCCAACCCCTCACAATTTTGCCTCCCAGTATTACAGGCGCAATGACATTGATAGTTGTGCCAATGCTGTTAAACTCAAATGATTAAAATTATACCACACATATTAGTAACTCCACTCAACACTCTATTAGGCCTCTACCTGCATTATGGGCTCTGATTTCTCACCTTTAAAAACACAGTATAGACCTAACCAATTTCTGTTTTCAAGACACACTTGCGTTTGGAGTCTGTGTGTTCTATTTTCCTTCCCAAAGGCCGGAGCCATGTCTATCCCTCTGAGCTGCAGTTCACTCGTGATGATGGCATACAGACTCCTCCTTCCTCCACATTTCCCTCTGCATTGAGTTTTATTGAGGTGGAGGAAGGCAGCAAAACCTAGCTTGTTCAATAGAAACCATAGCTTCTTACTCAACAAGACACATCAAAAAAGTTCTGTCTAGAATATGAACAAAGAAATCAATGGAAGAGAAGTTGAGGACCGGAAAATCAGGCTGTTCTCTCAGGTTAAAGGGCCTACAAGAGGAAAAATTAATGGATGTCTTCCAGAAGTACCGGGGTCTCACCTGGGCCCCCACAATGAAGGTCCGGGTCTGAGAGTCCAGGGTCTTCACCAGCACCTCCAGGCTGTCAGGCTCCTCCATGGTGGTACTGGTACTGTTATTGGGCTCCATGGCCTACAGCTCTCTACGGAAGAACAGAGGAGAGAGGCCCGCTGTCGCCCAGAGCGGATTTTATATACCCAGAAGCCTCCCCGGCCCGAGTCTCCGCCCCAGTGCCTACATTTCTCCCACACTAGCACACACTCACACCCACCCCATCCCCCTTCTGATTCCGGGGCAGAGGGAAAGAAATGCAAAGGGTAGGAGACGACGCCAAAGGAAGCTGGAGGACGGGAGGTGGGAGGGGCCCCACGATGCCAATCCCAAGAGTGGGCCACTCGGGCTAGGGAGCAGGGAAGCAAGGAAGCAGGATTCCAGTGTCATCACCGGTTGCGAAGGGCCCAGAAACGCTGGGACAACGCGAGAAAGAGGGGGGGAGGGTCGCATTACACTCTGCGAAGAAAGTGGTTTCGCGCAGGCGCGCCACGCCCACGGAGCCCGCCTAACTCACGACAGACCCAAAATGACGGACACTCACGGGGGGCCAGACCGGTTAGCTGACTGCCCCCCTCTTCCGCCTTCTTTCGGAGTTCCAGCAGAGCGTCGCAACCAACACACATCAAATACACACACCACCCCGCGGACCCACCCCCGACTTCCCCACGGTGCCGTCACTTCCGGTCACCTCCAACCTGCCACCGACGGCCACTTCCGTTTCCCCGATAATATTTGGAGATCGCGAGGCGGAACTTCCGGCTCCCCTCAGGTCCCCAAGCTTCACTTTCGTTGGGCACGACAAGAAAGTCCACGGCCCCAAACAGTGAGTTCCTGAGGGCGAGACGGGCCGGGGCCGGCCTAGATGGGAGGGAGCCGAGCACCCCGAGGAGCCGCCGCCGTCGCCCGGGGGACCGTACTGCGTCTGCGTGCGTCGCATTACGCATGCGTACACACAGGCACCGCCCCACCCTCGCTGGCGCCGTTCCTTCCTTGCGCGCGCTGGAGCTATAGGAGATTGAGGTGGCCACTGTAAATGCCTGGAAAAGAATTTCCAGATGAGACTCTATGACTGCCTCGAGAAGCTCTGGACGGTGATATAGGTGTTGGAGTTTGGGGACTAGAGATTGTGCCTCGTTAATCTGTGTTAAGGTCTTGGCCCGCAGAGACTTTGAGGCGGCACTGTCCTGGCCACCTAAAATCCCGTCCCCGTCCCCGTCCTCGCCCGCGCCGCGCCACTCCTGCGGCGGCTCCGGAAGTCACCCTGTGCTGGGCGGTTGGGGCTGGCTCGCGAGCTGTCTTCGGTCCGGTCGTGTCGTTGGGCCTAATTTCGGTTCCGTCCGGTGGGCGTTTTGCGGAGTGCGGGTGCTGTGTTTCTCACCGGCGGTGCGCGGCCGAGGGAACACGCTGTTTTTCAGAAGCTAAGCGTTTCCTACCTCTCAGGACTTCTGTCCCCCAAAAACGGCACCTCCGAGGTTGGGAGTTGAGAGCAAACGAAGTCCGACCGGACCGAAACACCAGATTCCGGCCGTGGGGACTTGAAGGGGCCGCCACAGGGTTTCTGCAGGCCAAGGTCCGGGGTTACTGCTCCGCCGCCTTCGCCCCCGGCCCGGCCCTTCTGGGGTTCTTGGTTTATACCCGGGTCCCACTACTGTTTCAGTCCAGGGTTCCACGTACTGTCACGTTTATAAGTCATTCAACAGGAGATGGTTATTACATCCCCTTATACAGTGAGTACAGCTAGGGAACTGACAGATGCAGGCCTACCGGACTCCCTGGGTCAAGCACTGCGTTACTGCCCCAGTACATTTTTTAGTTTTTTTAAATAAAAAATGTCAAACATTACCCCAAAAGAAAATAGCATACTGAGCCTTCAGATACCCCAAATCTTAAGCCTCACCTCTCAGGACAAACCTTTTTTTTTTTTGGCAGTCTATAAGTTATAATTAAGAAAGTCCCACATTTCATTGCATTAACTGCTCAACCCTCTTGGTACTATTATTTGGGACTGTATTACCCACCAGAAACTAATAATCACTTTACAAGCATCACTTCAGCGAATATTTACTTCGGACTTGCCAGGTATAGGCTTTTGCAAAGGGTTTTATATGCATTATCTCTTAATCCACTGAGATTGATGATTTGCTCATTTTAAAGATGAAAAAACAGGCATAGAGATGAATAAATAGAGTTGGGGCTTGAACCCACTCTGCCCAGCACCAGTGTCTATCTGTCCCCCTTAACCACTAGATTATGTAGTTTCTTATAGTAATAAACATGGAATGAACTGTGTCAGTGAGCTTTTCTGGATGGTGTACATATTATTTCCCCAATTATAAACCAGAGAAAAAGCCACCCATCAGGCATGCCCCAGAACCTGGTTCATACCTGTCCGAAAGCACTTATCAGGTTGTATTACAATGATTTGTTTACACAGCTAGTTCTCCTTAGACTGACTTCTTCAAGGCCAGAGACTATGGCTTATTCATTTTTATGTCCCCAGGGCTTAGCCAATTCCTGGCAAACAGCTGAGACTTAATAAAAAGTTTGCTAAGTGAATGAATGAATCCACCTCTCCAATGCTGCACAACACAGCAGATACCCAGCTCAGATAAAGACCACCGTCTCTGCCTGCAGGGCTCAGCTCTTCTGATAATTCCCAAAAGACCCTGGCCATGCCAGGGTGTGTTGTAGAGTGGCTGCATCTAGAAGAGGGGGAGGAAGGGCCAAACACTGTAAGTAATCAATGTTTGGAAAACAAGGTTGAAGTTACTCATTAGCAGGAAAAGGGTCAAGGGTCAAGGCAAAGGGGCTGGAAGCAGAGTGGACTGACCAGCCAGTGGGGAAGAGAATAGTTAAGGCACCAGCCACTCCACGAGGAACATACCAGCTCCCTGTTGCCTGAAGATGTTCCACCAAATTTGGGCAGCTCTGCTTTACCTCTATGGCATTCTCCTTAATTCCATCTACCAGTGCCCTGAGCTGAGTCAACTGACAACTCAGGAAGTGGATGGGAAAGAGGTATGGACTGAAAATGGGGGGGAAACTTACAGTGGGGGCTCTGAGGGACTTGAGTGGGTGGCCTAGAGTGACCAGAAGCTACATTGTGAAAGGAAGGGAGGAAGAAGGTGTGAATATTGTGAGGATAAAAACAAGGAGAAGTAAAAATATATTAGTATTTCGGCCATCAATGTGGAGACATGGTAGCATTTGGGGTTGGAGGGGTACTCAGGTTATTGAGGGCAGGAAAAGAGGAAAAGTCATTTAATGACTCCCTGTTGTGGACCCAAGTCTAGTTGGAAAAAGGCAGCCGATACCTCCACACGAAGTCTTGTTGTCCTGATAGGTTGGATGGACCCTGCAGTGGGACACACCCTCTCTTGCTCCCCTTGTTGTCTCCCCAGTTTCCAGAGCCCCACCTGGGCCAGTGGCATTTTATTGCAGGGGCAGCTCCCACCAAGGAGGAGTTGGCAACTTTTGACCCTGTGGACAACATTGTCTTCAACATGGCTGCGGGCTCTGCCCCCATGCAGCTCCAGCTTCGTGCTACCATTCGCACGTAAGTGGTGAGGAGGCAGAGGTACCAATAGGTACAGTCTCTGCCCCAAGTGTGAGCACCTACCCACAAAGAGTTGGGCTCATTGGCATATCCACTGTTCTTGGCCCACTGAGTTCGACGGTTCTGTTAGTTTTCATCTGAAGAGATGGGCCTAACCCTTGGTAGCTTGAAACCCAAGGTGACCCAGGCTTCAAGAAGGAATAAAAGGGAATAAATAAAGGTTGGTACTGTGTGGTTGGGGTGTCATTCAATCTTTCTTTCTCGCCGCCACCACCTCTGCAGGAAAACTGGGTCCTGTGTGCCCCGGGAATGGATCTACCACCTGACTGAAGGGAGCACAGATCTCAGAACTGAAGGTTGGTTCTCTCCAGCCCTCCCTCTCTCCAAGTCCCCTGGCTGGCTTGTTTTGCATCTCTGTCCTCACACTTCCCCCCAACCCATCCTGACAGGCCGCCCCGACATGAAGACCGAGCTCTTCTCCAGCTCATGCCCAGGGGGAATCATGCTGAAGGAGACGGGCCAGGGCTACCAGCGCTTCCTGCTCTACAGTGAGTGAGGTGGCGAGGCAGCATGGGCTGGAAGGAAACCAGGAGGGACAGGAGAGCCCCTCACTCTGGACCCTGTGATATCATCCCAGGAAGGGCTGGGTGCTTCCAGGTCCTCCCCAGGGGTCTTGCTAAGTAGAGGTGTTGATGGGCCTGGCCCTGCTGTGCCCTTTCAGACCGCTCACCATACCCTCCGGAGAAGTGTGTGGAGGAATTCCAGTCCCTGACCTCCTGCCTGGACTCCAAGGCCTTCTTACTGACTCCCAGGAAACAAGGTAAGGGGACAAAGTCCCACAGAAGAGAACTAGGACTCACCAAGTCTGCTGCAGGTGCTGGAGGAAAGGGACTCGTGATGTCACCAGAGGGCAGGACCAAAGGCTGATACTATCAGGGTGGCTGTGTTCATATCCTCCATTTGTGTTATAGGTTGTGATGGCACCAGAGGAAGCCTGGATAGGCTGTGGGCTACTCAAGAGAGGTTTCTGAGTTTGCAGTAGATGCAGGGGGGAGAGTCAGACACAGAGGGAAATAGGCCGCAGAGGCCTCTTCTTTGACAGGGGAGGATGAGGGAATGCATTCTCCCCCACCCATTACCAGCAAGCTTGCATCTCTTCCTGGATTTCCTTCCTTCCCATCCTCTTCTTTCTCCCTCCTCCCACCAGAGGCCTGCAAGCAGTCCAGTGACTGACCTGTGGCTTCATCTGTGCCCCCAGATGTATTTGTGGGACTAAGATTGTGGTGAAGAGAAGCCGGAGGTGCCCTTCTAAGAGTAATAAAGACGATTTTTCAATCCTCATCACATGTTGGGGTTTTTTTCCAGACATCAATCCCACTCCCATTTCAAAACTCCCCCTGAACTTCCTACCACCTGAACCCCTAGCTGGGCGGCATCAGGAAGGACACTGCATGGCAGTTAACTCATTTTAGTGGTATATTTAGGATTCGGTGTGACAGTGATTTATTGCTGAGTGAGCAACCCCTAATCCCTGCACGGGCCGCCCCCCCCTGACCCACCCCTCCGGCCAGTACCACCTACACCATCCCCACTCCCTCTGACTCCCAGAAACACCCACTTCATCCCTGCAGGCTCCCTGTTACCTGTGCGCCCCATCCAGTCCCCAAATCCACCCACCTAGCAGCCCCATTCTACCCTAGATGTCCCAAGATCCAAGGGACTCCTTGGGTCTCCCAACCACCCTCTTACCCCAGCCAGAGTTCTGTCTGTCCCTGGGGAGTCTTGAAAGGTAGAGAGGACCATTTAGTCTTTATTCTCCACCTCCACATTAAAAAAAAATATTTGTTGGCTTTTAAAACGTGAAGATGAGGAAAAAAACTTGAAGGTAGGAGAAATATAAAATCAAAAAGTAACAACAGCTGGTGAATTCAAGGGCTATGCCCCCACTGTCCATAAACCCAGACGCCCTGAACAGCTGTTCTCTTCCTGGGTGGGTGGGTACCCTCATACTCTGGGGTTTCTTCCCCATCCCTGAGGTCCCTGTGCTTACAATCTGGGTCATCCCCCCTACTCTCCTAAAGGCCACACTGTCTTCACCCTTGCTCCCACCCCACTGAGGGGGGGGGGCCTGGTCACACCCACTCTGAGGTCACAGCCCCTTTCCTGGGTCTCCCCTCTGCTCCTCCCCCTCCCTCCCCAACTTGTTACCCTCCAAGTCAGTGGCCTCCTCATCCCCACTTGGCTCCCGGAGGCTGACAGCCAGCACCAGAGCCTGTAGGAGACCAAAGAGGCAGGCGAAGTGCAGGGGGTGAGCAGTAAGTAGGCTCAGCACGGCATGGAGCCCGTGCAGGGCAGCCAGGAAGGACAGCAGCCCGTGCAGCCAGAGGCCCAGAGGCCCGCTCAGGCCCAGCATGTCCAGGGCTGCCCGCAGGGGCCGTGAACACAGTCCCAGCAGGGCCGAGGCCAGCAGCTCCAGCAAGTGCAGGGTCAGGTTGGTGGAGATCTGCAGACACTCCTCTGGGCCCCCCAAGTACTTCGAGGGAGCCCCTGCTCCCCCACCTGGTTCCCCCCGCAGCCAGCCCAGCAGCTTCTGACGGCGGCCAGGCTTCTCCACTGGCGCTTCAGGCCCGGGGGGGCTCAGTCCCCCTTCAGGAGACACTTCAGATCTCCTGGTGCCACCTGAGTCCACAGGGTCCCATCCCACATGGGGAATGGCCTCTGCTGCCTCCAGTCTCCCAGACTCTTGAATGCCAGCACCAGTCTTGTCCCCCTTGAGGGAATCCATCCTTTTGCTCCCCAGTTGCTCAACTTGGGGCTCCCTGCTTGGTTGGGGAGCAGTCCCAGAACTACTCCGGGCCCCTGAGTCCTTCCTCTGGGAAGGCCCCACATCGCCCATGGTTTCTGGGGCGCTGTCCCAGTCGCTCCCTGAATTTTCAGAGGAGCTATCCAGCCGTCTGGGTTCTGGGGTGGGCGGGTCAGGCCTGGGTTTCCGGCGGCTCCAAGGGCCAGGTAGCCAGCCACCAAGCCGTCGCAGGAACATGGTTGGAATGTGCAGTGAACCCCAAATCCTGGCACTGTTGAGGCTCAGCAGCACAGGTATCTGCTTGGTGAGTGCGTTCACCACCCCACACACAAGATTCCAAGTCTCAGGATCCGACCAGGCCTCCGTCACCTGACAGCGTCCTCCCTGTTTCCGGGTTTCTTCCCAGCAAACAGCACACCCAGTTTCACTCACCGAGGCCACCCAAGGTGCCCCCAAAACTGGAGAGGCGGCGCTCCATCCAAGAGGGAAGGAAGGTGCTCCGATGTAGGGTCCTAACTGCCGACTTGGGGAGCTCAGCGCTGGGAAGTCCCCTGTGGGAGGGTGGGGCAGGTGTCAGCGAACCTCGCCAGCAGGTTCATCCCTTGGATTCCAGGGCTGTGAGTCCCACCGGGCGGCGGGCGGGCCCCAAGCGCGCAGCTGAGACGCGGCCTCGGGAAGGTCAGGCCAAGACGTCCTCGGAGACCGCAGTCGCGA
>NW_005354596.1:564816-582733 GCF_000412655.1 Myotis brandtii | reverse complement strand
CCGTCAGGGCCCGTGTACTAGCTCCGGCCCCCGTTTTCGTCGCCCGGAGGCCCCGGCGCCCGTGCTCCCCAGAACGCGCCTGCCCTCTAGCCCCTGCCTTGGGTTCTCCCCCCACAACCCGTTTTGTGTCCGTGACTTCAAAGCCATGAGGAGTCCTGGGACTTAAGTTGTTCCCTGTCCCTCCCAGCAGATTCCACCGCCGGGCACCTGGTATAAGCCGCACAAGGCAAAGGGGAGGATGGGGAAGACAAGTGTAGTCGAACAGCATACGCTTCCGCCTTCCTATTAGGATGTTCCAGGTAGTGAAACACCATGGCTTCAAGTTGAGATCTGAGAGGCCAGAGTACTGGTGCCAGTCAGCTAACAGAGTACAGGCTGCATCATCTGAGGGCTGCCCACCACACTGGCCTCTTCCTACAAGCCCCTACCCACTCTCATCACTCTATTGGGGTGCTCTAGGGCTGGCAGGGAGGTGACCCTATCATGCCACCTGGAGGGGCTGCCCTTTCTGGCTCAGGTGGGACTTGCATGTGGCCCCCAGACTCTGTGGCTTCTCCATAACAGCTTCCAGAAAAGTGAATAAAACACACCAGTGGTGCTCATGGTTGAGCATCCCCCATACACCAGATCACTGGTTTGATTCCCAGTCAGGGCACATGCTCTGATTGCAGGCTCGATCCCCCATAGGGGGCATCAGGAGGCAGCCAATCAATGTTTCTCTCATCACTGTTTTTCTATCTCTCCCCCTCTACCTCCCTCTTTGAAATCAATAAATACATATTTTTAAAATAAAACACAAAACAAGTGAGATGATTGATTTATTTCTCAACTCTCAGCCCCTCTCTCAAAGGTAGGGCCTGTGGACCAAAATCTGAGTGTCTGGGACTTGAGCAGACACCAGGAGTGTAACAAAGTGCCCAGGTCAGATGCACAAGCTCAGACTTCAACAGAGTCCAGTGTCAGACTCGGCAAGGTCAGAACTCAAGGTTCATGTATGTCCTCAGATCCCACTCCCAGGCTCTGTCCTTGTCCCTCTGCCTTCTCTCCTCCCTTCTGCTCAGTGTGGCTGCCTGAGGGGCTCTCTCCCTCCCAGCCACTGCCCGGGTATCCTGAGCCAGGAAGTGTGTGACTCGGGGTTGGGATGCTGATCCGTATCCTAACCCTTCCTGATCTCTTTTGAGGACAGTAGGGATGGGGTTGACACGGCCCTTGCCCCAGGGTCCCAGACCCATTCCAGGCTCCCAGCCTGCCCTCAGCAGCAGCTTGAAGCCTGGGCTGGAAGTAGGCATCCCAAAGTGCAGACTGGGGTTCCGGAGGTCGCGGGACAGTGACAGCAGGTGAGCAGTAGATGTGCAGTGGTTGGAGTCTTGGAAGTAGGCATCACACGTCTCACAGTACTGGGTGGACGGGGACTGGGAACTGCAGAAGAAGAAGAGAAAGGACTGAGGGCAGAGAAAGGGTGGAGGTGGGGGAGGGGGGGATGACAAGGTCCTTCCAGTCTTTCTAAGGAACAAATTGCCTTCCTCCCCACTTAGCAATGAAAGACCAGAGGGGGAAAGCTGGGTAAAGAGATGGTAACCAGAACTCGCAAGGAAGGGATACAATAGCTATAGTCAATATTTACACAGTGCTTACTATGTGGAAAGCTCTAACACTTGACATATACTAACCCATTTAATCCTAACAAACCTATGAGAAAGGTGCTCTTATTACCACCATTTCTCAGACAAGGAAACTGAGGCACCTAGACATTAGGTTGCTTCCCCAAGTTAAGCAGAGTTAGCATTTAAACCTAGAGCTTGTGCTCATGATCGTCCCAGTACACTGCCTTATCTATCTACACTGGGAGATGGGGAAGAGAACCCTTCAGCTCTTTGCTGGTGTGGAGTGGCTAGGAAGGGCAGAACACACTGAAGATGGGCATGGGCGAAGGCTTCCCCTTACCGGTTCCCTGGACTCCTCATCTCTCCATGGCTCTCTCTGACCATGCGGGCCACCTCAGGGAAGCCTGCTTCTTCAGCCAGCTGAGCAGCATCCCTGCCACCCAGCTCACAAACTCCAACCCAGGCAGCTCCCCGGCCCAGGAGATAGCGCACAGCAGCCCCCTGGCCTGCTCGGGCAGCACACATCAGGGGGGTCCACCAGAAGGCATCCCGAGCATTGATATTCCCCCCAGCTCCCCCTGCTTCATGGGGATCCAACAGCCTTCTTAGTTCTGCCAAGTCCCCCTCCTGGGCTGCCCTCAGTATCCGATGAGTCATCTTGTCCTCAGCCTCAAGGGATCTCCTTTGACCATGTCCTCCTGATGCTTCTATTGCAGCCTCTCTCATCATTCTTCTCTTCTTCCTCTTTCTCTCACCAGCAGGTTCAGGTTGTGATCTCTGAGGTTCAGGGGTGCTGCTCTCATCTCCAATCAAGGCCTCATAGAAAGCCCGGGCCGCAGCCCCATCCAAGGTAGGCTCCAGCTCTTCAGCCTGTGACTGCTGCTGCCCATCTTTCCAGAAGTCACTGGGGTCAGTGGCTGGGGTGAAGGTGATGAGGGAGGGTCTGGACATGGCTTGGGAGAGCTTCAAAAATGAGACTAGGCAAGGGGAAGATGAGACCAGCAAGCCACTCCAGAGACCTGCTGGGATGAAGGAAAGCAGCCTTAGAGTAAAAAAACCTTTCCCGCCCCAAAAGTGATGCCACAACCTAGATCCCTACTGGGCCTGAGGCAATAGATCACGTGGGAGAACAGGGAACCCTGTAGTAACAGGCCATGCCCAAGAGTAAAGGTGAGCAAAGACTCCATGAGGCAGTTGCTCAGAGGCCCTGCTTTCCACCCCCACTCCCAGCTTCATCAACAATAAGTAGTGATTGCCTCTCTCTGGAACTACTTCATCATCTCTAAGACAAACGAATAAGAAAACCAATCAGCCTGGCTCTTCAATCTTCCTCCATCCTATTTTGAGTGTCTATTTCGAGTGCCGTCTTCTCAGACAAAAACACCTGACACTTCTCCGAAAGCAGGAAGCAGATTTGGGGAGAGGCTGCAGTCTGCATCCCTACTGCAAAATGGCGCTACTCTAAGCAAAGGAGTTCACGTAATCAAATAGCCAGACTATTCGAAGACGCAAGCGGCTGGGAAAAAACCCACCAAGATTACTTGAGGACGCAGGCGTGCAGAAAGCGCCTGGTTTCCCGCCCTGGAGCCTTTCCAACAGAACTCACGCAGAGCGCCACGTGCCTAGGGAGCGCGAGGACAGGGGAGGATCTGTCAGTTGGGGTCTTGCTTTTACCTAACGCCCCACAATGCCCTTCGCCTCCCTCAACGTGGCCCCCTGCTCTGAGCTCATTTTCTGGAGCTGGGAAACCACTCTCTGGGTTAAGAAAGGCCCTGGGAAGGCGGAGGGAAACCTATGGAATGCCCCGGACTGGGAAATAAAATAACGTCACGCTGCCCCTCACCATTACTGCAACCAGGGTTCGAAGGTCGCACTTAGCGCCCGCAGCAGAAGGCCCCATTCAAGCCCTAAGAAGTACAAAGAGACGAACAGCAGAATGGCTGGCACCGCCTCAGGTTAGCGCACTAGGCCGCCCGGTTCTCTCACCGCCCAGCGCAGCCCAGCGCATCCCACCCAAGTCCCTCAGCAAAATATGGGCCCCGTCGGGGGTCCCCAGAGCGCGCCCGGCGCGGGCAAAGGGTGGGCCAGGCAACTGGACGCGGCGGGTTGGCTGGGATGAGCGCAGTCCCCTGCGCAGGGCGCGCGGGGGCCGGAGGCCAGCCTCGTCCCTTTCCCCACCTCCTGCCGCCCCCGGATCCCGGGATCACACAACTATATTTCCCATACTTCCCGGCCCAGGAGGTTACCGGGCTTCCGCTTCCGGTGGCGCCTCGCTGCGTCCCGCCCCCAGCGTCTTCCTCAGGGGCCTCGCGACACCAGGGTCGTGCGCGAGTCACCTTGGAAGTCGTAGTTCGCCTTGCCCTGGTTTCGCCAGTTTCTCCCTCTCGGGAACTCTATCTCCCGGCGTCCACCGCGGCGCCTGACCCTTGGCGCTTGCGCGTTGCCCTCTTCCCCGCACTCCCGTTTACACCCCTCCACTCCGCCTGCCGCGATCGGGTCCGCGGCCTGCGCTGTAGCCGTCGCCGCCGTTCCTTGGAAGTAGCGACTCCCCTCCCCCACCCTGGTCCCGGCCCCCGTCCAGACGGTGAGTCTTATAAGGCTGTCGCCGCGCCGAGTACCCTGTCCCTGGCGCGGCACATGGGGGTCTCCGCGCCTCGCTATGCGGGTGGGGAAGGAAGTGAAGAGGGTCGGCACCGAGAGAGGAAGGAAAGGGTGGCTTGAGGGGCGGAGGCGGGATGTGAGGAGACCCGCGAAAGGGACCTTGGGGCCACCCCCAGGCCTTGAGAAAAGGAGGGGCCCAGCTCTCGCTTGGAAAGGATAAACTTGAAACCTTTGGGAAAGGCGCTGGGACCTGCAGAGACCTGCGGGGGTAGGAGCCGAGCCGGGGCCGGCCTCCGGGGGCGTCGGGATGTGGATGGGACGGGTAGGTCAAGGCCTGTCGGTTTCCGGTGGGACCCCAAAGAGTCCTGATCTCAGAGAAAGGGGCTGAGGTGTCGATAAGAGGAGGTGAAGAGAGGTGCTCCAGAACCTGGACCCTTAAGGAACGGTGGCCCCGCGCTCTTTCTTCCCTGGTGGAGGCAGCGGGAGGAGGGAGGTGGCGGAGCAGCGGAGCTTGGGTCCCACTGACTCTCTCTGCAGCTGACGTGAAGATGAGCAGCTCAGAGGAGGTGTCCTGGATCTCCTGGTTCTGTGGGCTCCGTGGCAATGAGTTCTTCTGTGAAGTGAGTTCTCCTGCCCTTCCTCCTGGGTCCGACACAGCCTGCCCAGATACTCCCCAGCCCGCTCACATGCCTCCATGGAAACTTGTTCCTGTGGAGGAGGAGTCCCCTCAGTGGCCCAGGCCGCTCCCAGCCCTGCCCCTCCAGCAGTGTAAGATGGGACAAGTGAAGCTGTGTCTTTTTGGTTAGTGGAAAAAGCCAAGACGGTAGTGCCTCTCCAGCGACAGCGGTGTGCCTCAGTTGGTTGAGTGCAGTCCCGTGCGCGGAAAGGTCACCGGTGCCATCCCTGGTCAGGGCCCACGCCGGGTGCTGGCTCCATCCCTGGTCAGGGTGTGTGCAGGAGGCCACCATCCGTGTTTCCTTCTCCCTCCCTTCCCTCTCCCTCTCTCCCTAAAATCAATAAAAACCTATTTAGGCCCTGGCCAGGTAGCTGGTTAGAGCATCGTCCTGATATGCCAAGGTTGAGGGTTCGATCCCCAGTCAGGGCACATACAAGAAGCAAGCAGTAAGTGCATAAATAGGTGGAACAAGAAATTGGTGTTTTACTCTCCCTTTCTCTTTCTCTCCCTCTCAAATCAACAAATAAAAACTTTTTAAAAGTTAAAAAAAACATTAAGTAAATAAATACATGTCGTCTTGGGGTTTTTTAAGCTAAAGCTTTTATGGGAGGGGGTGTGTGAACTGAGGATAGAGATTCAAGTACCTGTGCTGAGTTGGGAGGGGAATAGAGCGGTTGTCCTGAGGATAAGGCATCAGTGGAGCCACTTGTCAGGTCAAAGCCAAGAATTCTGTTACGAGTTCCCTCTTCACCTCCACATCCTGACAGGTGGATGAAGACTACATCCAGGACAAATTCAATCTCACTGGGCTCAACGAGCAGGTGCCTCACTATCGACAAGCTCTAGACATGATCTTGGACCTGGAGCCTGGTGAGGCCCCCTCAGGGCTGTTTTGTGTGTGATGCTTTTTTTTTTTTTAATCTTCAAATCCCTGTTCATCTGCTTCTTGATTTTCTAAATTTCCTTTTGGTTTCTGACTCCCTTAACCCCAAATCCCATACTTCATTTTGATCTCTCACCTGACTTTTGCCTAGTTTAGTGACTTATACCACTTGTGCTCATACTCTGATTCTATAATTCAGCTCTATTCCATAATGCCAGTTTCCCCAGGGGTCTCCTTTTTGCTTCTTTCTCCTGCCTTGCACCTTCCGGGCTAGAGTTCCATCTTCCCTACTGATGTTTTTGCATTTATGTCTTGAGGGAGTTGGGAGGAGGAGAAGACGGCAGAGGCTGGAGAGGTATGGAGAGAAGGTAGAGCTGCCTTGGGTTGGTGGAAGGGTCAGAGGCCCAGGTTTCTGGGTCAGAGGCCCACATGATGGGTGGGGTGAGGCTCAGAGGTGGGTGTTGAGTAGCCAGCAGCTCCTGGGGATGGGCAGGGCACCTAAGAAAGCGGTAAGACAAGTGGTTGCCGTGTTTCAGATGAAGAGCTGGAAGACAACCCCAACCAGAGTGACCTGATTGAGCAGGCAGCTGAGATGCTGTATGGATTGATCCACGCCCGCTATATCCTCACCAACCGTGGCATCGCCCAGATGGTGAGGCCTCTCTGCTTGCACTTGACTCCTCTGAGGCAGTAAGGGAAACAGGTTCCTGCAGCAGGGAGTCCGGCTGAGGAGCGCCTCAGAACCCGGGCCTGGGAACTCGGTCCTGATTGGGAATTGTGCTGAAGGGGGTGTTTTCAGGAAGGGAGGTGTGACCTTGGGCTGGAAGTGGTTAGAGACTCTCTCTCAGAATGAACAGTGAATGGCTCTGATGGTCTGAGGGCCTGCCAGGCCAGCGAAAGGCAGGAGGGATGGGGGACAGAGTGATATGGGTTGGGCAGAGGAAGGGATTCCCCCTTCTCTTCACACCCCCCCGCCACCCCAACGCTTGCCATTTTATTCACCTCAGTTGGAAAAATACCAGCAGGGAGACTTTGGCTACTGTCCACGTGTGTACTGTGAGAACCAGCCAATGCTTCCCATCGGTGAGTGTTGGAAAGGAAGGAGCTGGGGCTCAGCAAGTTGGACCCTGTGTTTGGGAGTGAGTTTGGGCACGGTCAGGGGAGCCCGCACACTGAGCCTGACTGTCTCCCAGGCCTTTCGGACATCCCAGGGGAGGCCATGGTGAAGCTCTACTGCCCCAAGTGCATGGACGTGTACACACCCAAGTCCTCGAGGCACCACCACACGGACGGCGCGTACTTCGGCACTGGTTTCCCTCACATGCTCTTCATGGTGCACCCCGAGTACCGGCCCAAGCGGCCTGCCAACCAGTTTGTGCCCAGGTAGGGAGCAGGGACAGTCACCAAGGGTCAAAGGAAAGGCCCGGGACCCCTAGAGAGAAGGGAGGACTGGGCATGGTCCTTTTTTGAGGTCTGCTTCTCCCAAAGCTAGGGCTCTCCTTGCTGAGGGTGAGGGACCTTAGAAGAGTTCTTTGATTGCCTGTGTCTCAGTTCCCTTGTCCATAGTGGGATGCTGATGGTACCTGCCTGGCAGGGTATTAAATATGTGAAGTGTTTAGAATAATGTTTGGCACTTAGAGCACCGTTTAAACAACAGCTGTTCTCGCATCACCTGGGATGTTCTGCCTTTGCGAGGAGATCCTCAGACCACAGTTCAAGTGTGGTTTATCTTCCTAAGCATCATCTTTACTCGGGGGGGCGGGGGGGTGGGCTCAGTTTTATAGTGAAGCAAGTAGTGATACAGACATAGCCTAGAATTTGAGTTTTAATGGGTATTTAAGATACAGACCCAAATACTCGTGTAGGGAGGAGGTTGGGAACCGCTGCCCTTAAGCACTGAGCAGGCCCGTGGAGGAGCTGGGTGGGGAGATCGGAATGTAGGCTGCTGGCAGGGCTGCATGTGGCTCACCTGCTGTCTCTCTGACCCATTCCCTGGCCCAGGCTCTATGGTTTCAAGATCCATCCGATGGCCTACCAGCTGCAGCTCCAAGCCGCTAGCAACTTCAAGAGCCCAGTCAAGACGATTCGCTGATTCCTCACCCCCGTCCCCATTCCTTTGCTGCCACCCTGTCAGCAACCCTCTATGGTTTTTAGTTTAAATTAAAGGAGTCATTATTGTGGTGGGAATATGAAATAAAGTGGAAGAAAAAGGCCATGAGCTGGTCTGCTGGTGCTTGGGGTTAGGGAAGGGAGGGTAGTGTGCTGGATGCCAGGGGCCCTCATGGCCCGTCTCACCCTCCCCCCGTTGAAAGCTGGCACGGATATGTGCCCGGTGGATTGGTGATGTTTTTAGTAGCAGAGCAGAATCCTAGGACTGGATGTGGGGGTGTGCAAAGTCCCAAGGAAAAGACCCAGAGAAAGGTCAGACTTCAAAGACTAGAGAAATGTTTGCTTTGGTCGGGAGGACACCTATGGCTGTTTACACTGTAAGGGTCATAACACTCTCAGTTTTGGTTTTACAGGGAAAGTGGTTCGAAAATAAGGGGTGGAGAGAAGAGGGAAAAGGCCCAGAATTGCTGCCGGTGTGGTCCTGTGTGCCCCCCGCTGGGGAAGCGGAGACATGCTCATCTCAAAAGGACAGGGAGGCCGAGTTCCTGGCCAGAGTTTCAGCACAATGGGGACTGGCTCTGATGTGAGGGAGGGCGGCATGTGGAGCTGGACACAAGCTAATTCATGGACCCTGAGGGCCAGGAATAGGTGTTTGGGAAGCACACTGGATACAGGCCCAGGTCCTGCCCGTCTCGGCCACTGCGCCCACATTCAGAGAGCAGGCCTCGTGGGTGAGGACACACTGTTCCTCCTGCCAGGTTAATCACTTCCTCACCCAGCCCAGGTCCTGCCCCAGGCAGGAATATAGCTCTGCCCACGGCAGCTCCTGCCCAGACTCAAAACCCCCCTGCAGCTCAGGACCCAGGAGCATGGTCCTGGGAAGGTGGAGTTGCAGGGCACCCCTCAGGCACTGTCCCTCTCCCCAGAACGCCATAATGAAGGCACATATGCTTGTCGGTGTGCTGGTCGCGGTAGGCTTCGCAGTGGGAAAAGGTGAGTGGGGCCCAGGGGCAGGAAGGAAGGGGGTGGGGTGGGGCAGGGACCTTGGAGTGAGCTCTGCTCCCATTCCTCTGTCTTCCTCAGTTCCTGTTCCTGAACTCCGGACCTGCCACCTCTGCCTCTTAGAAGACCCCTCTGCAGGATGCATTTCTGGCTCAGAGAAATGCACCATCAGTAGTTCATCCCCATGCATGGTGATCACCATCTATTACAGTGAGTTCAAGACTCAGGAAGGGGCTGCTGGTGAGACGGCCCATTGCTTGGTCTCCTAGATGAGGGCTGCTTGGGGCACAAGAAGGAGAGAGGAGGATCCCGGAAGGTGGGGTCAGGAGTTGGGGGGGCGGGTAACGAAACTAAATTTCTGAAGCTGTCTGGGGTGGAAGTTGGGTCTGGTGAGGGATGGGGAGAGTTCTTGGTAGGGGTGCCAAGTTTGGAGACTACGGGAGGCAACAGCTTATGAGCTGTTCTCTTCCTCCAGATACCAGGGTTCGCTTCCTCATCCGAGGCTGTGGACAGTACAATTCTTACCGCTGCCAAGAAAAACGCAACACCTACTTCTCAGAGTACTGGTACCAGGCCCAGTGCTGCCAGTACGATTACTGCAACTCGTGGTCCAGCCCTCAGCTCCAGAGCTCCCAGCCTGAGCCCCCTGGTGGGGCCCTGGGCCTGCCTCTGTCCAAGTCCCAGATCCAATGGTTCTACCAGGCCCTGAACCTCTCACTGCCCCTCCCCAGCTCCCATGATGGGAAGGAGCCTAAAGGCCTGGACCCCCTGGCTGCCCTGCCCTTGAACCTGGGCTTGTCTGTTGCCGACCTGCACCGCATATACTTGTTCCTCAACAACTCGGGGCTTTTGGTTCTTCCCTGGGCAGGGCCCTGACCCCTTACACTTCTTGAATTGCAGTCTGTTCAGCATCTCTCCCAACACCCAGCCCCCTGCTCTGGCCTCTCAGAACTCACCTTCTCTGCTCTGCTCTTTCAGACCTTCCCTTTGTCCTCCGTGTCTATATGGCTTTGGTTCCATTCCCTCCTCAGAAACCCATCATGCCCAGTGCTCTCCTTCCTCCTGGAGAATAATCTCAAGTGCAGATTCTGCTAGGCTGGCCTGGGGAAGGCAGCGGCTCCCTTGTCCTTTTCCCACCTGAGTGTGCCGTCACCCCATCTTCCTCGTCCCCTCTGGTCTGGTCACCTGCCACCTCCATTTAGTTCTGGCTGTCTCCCATCCTGTGCCTGTCTCAGACGCAGGCCAGGCTGGATTTGTAGCAAGGAGGATGCAGATTCCTGACTGGGCACCCTGGTGTCCCTGCCTCACTGTCTACCACCCCACTCCCACCCGGGTCTCCTGCTGCCTTTCTCAGCTCTTGTTCTGGTCTCTGTCCTCCTCAGCCTCACTGCATGTCACAGAGTCCTGATACCCACTTCCATAGGTGCCCAAGGGAGGGGGGAGGGTCTGTCCTGCTCTTCTCCGTGTCCCCCGATTTCCCTCCACAATAAACAGACAGGGTTAAGTCTGAGTCACATTGTTTATGGGGTTAGGCTCAGGTGTGGGCAGGTGTAGACAGGTGAAAAAGTTAATTGGGTGTGGGGTTCAAATGGTTGCAGAGCCCTGCCCACTCCACCTGGTTTTGTGGCTTCTGGCCTGCCCCAAAGGCCACGTCCATCCCACCCTCTGCTCAGCGAGAGATCAAAGCTTGAGGATTATGGTGCCTCCCGGCCTTAAACGTACCCTACAAAACCTAGGAAGTTCAGTCCAGGTGATGTCAGATTTTTCCACCTGAAAGAGGAGGAAAAACTTCAGGAAAACTCAGGAGCAAACCTAAGGGTCCAAGTCTGCACCTCAGTCACCTAGTGCTGAGGGACCTGTTTCCTGCCTGTCTTCTTTTAATTTTGTATGTGTATTTTTTTCCAATTGATTTCTTTAGAGAAACACTGATGGTTTTAACTGCCTCCTGCATGCCCTCTACTGAGGATTGAGCCAGAAACCGGAGTGTGCCCTGTCCTGGAACCCTAGGGTGACCTGGTGCACGGGGCGACACCCGGCCAACTGCCCATTCTTTTTAGGTTCCTGGTATCCAGGACCCCTTAGCTGGGGGCCTTTTATTTTATTTTTGAAAATGGCAAATATCCTGAAAGCAATAATGAATAGTCGTAACTCCCTTTTCCTTACATTCAACAAACTACACACGCCCGCTCTGTGCTGGGCCCAGTGTTGAGCACCAGGACTCAGAAGGTACAGCCAGGTCTGCCCTCCAAATCTCAACCCAGTGCTGGGGTGGTCAACCCATTTCTGAGAAGTAGTGCAGCCTCGCGGCCGGGACCCCGATCTCAGCTCCTCCACGTGGGTAAGCTGGTCTCCTCGGGGCCATGGCGAGTGCATGTGCACGTACACACACACACACACACACACACACACACACACACACACACACACACACACACACACACACACACACACACACACACACACACACACACACACGCGCGCGCGGCTTCGCGCGCACACACATGCCTTCGGGACAAACGGACTTAGGCCTGTCTGTTTTTAAACCTCTGGCAAAACATATATAAGATGGGCTTTTGAAAACCACCCACCTGTGTTAGCAGTTTTAAGCTGGCATAAAGGCCTCTGGTACCCAAAGCTGCTTCTAGGCACTGCCCCCAACTCGGCGTCACCTCTACCCCGAGCTGGAGCAGCTCGGCTGGGTTTTGTCTGCTGGGTTTAAACGGCATCATACAGCATATACTCATGTACACAGCACTGACGCTGGCCACGTGTTAACTCCATGGCCTGTGCTCTGGTGGGAAACACCAACGTCAATGTTTAGGTCAGAAGGCAGTTGGAGGGACAAAGGTGTAAACCTGTGTGTCCCCCTCTTGCTGGGCCCACTATTCCTTGTACCTGATTTCGGTCTAGGACAGAAAGGCCCGAACTGGAAGACAGCCTCAGAGGCTGAGGACCCCAAGGCCCGAAACAAGCGTAGAGCCATGGTCCTGAGGGAGCTGAGCCTGGGACAAAGCCCCGGGCTCCACGAGGCCCAGCCGCTCGCACCCTTCTCCTTGGACCTGCCTTGCACAGCCCACGCCCACCGACACCTCCCTGCAGTTCCCACACGGCTCTGGGCTGACAGCACTAACGGGTGCCCACTGCCCTTTGGCTGGCACTGTATCTCCTTCCAATTCCTCTTCACCTGTTTGTGCTTAGAGCTGAATCAGACACCAAGACAGGTGAGAGCAGAGCTCAGAAGAGCTGGGAGCCCCTTACCTGTCCCCCAATGGGGCCGCCAGGCAGGACCCCCCCTCAGCCTCCACCTCCACCAGAAGAGAGAGAAACCATACAGATTGTACACCAATTTATTCTGCAGGAACACCTTGCGAGAGAGGCCTTGGTGGGAGGAAGGGAGAAGGCCAGAGCAGAGCAAAGGCTGCCTAGAGGTGGGAGAAGAGGCGAGGGAAGCTGTCAGACTGTGAGGACTTACAGGGAAAACTCCAGAGATGTCTGGAGAGGGAGCTTGGGGAGGGGCAGAGTGTGAATGGGGGTGCTGAGGGGCGGCAAGCAAGAGGCAACGGGGGCTGGGTCAGGTAACCTGGGGGAGGTGGGACGACTGCTGGGGGGGCTAGAAGTTGTCCTGGCTGCGCCCAGGTGGGAACCAGGAAGCTGGCTGGACACCGGCAACATTTTACTGCAAAGGTCTCTGCAGACTGCAGACGTCCTATGGGACTAGAGCGCTCGGTTCTGTGGGCTATTGCAGAAATCCTGGAAACAGCATCGAGAGAACATCCAGAAGCCAAACACGGGGGAAGTGCGGGTGTGTGAGCAGTCACTCATCCGCTCCTTGCGGCAACAGTCACTCACCATGATGTCAGACCCACTACCTGCAACAGCAATACGGTCCGGCAGAGCCCCACACCCTCCCCTCCCTCCCTCCACTTGGACTTACACTGCCCCACACCCTTCCCTGCACCCCCAAACGCAGAGACTCCTGGAACTGGGCAGGGCAGGGAGTGCCAAGGAGAAGGAGTCTTATTAACTCCGTTTTACCCCCCTCCGCCCCGATATTAGAGGGTGAAAAATCCCTGCCTGAGAGAATTGAAGAGCGGAAGTCACCACGGTCCTACAAGTCCTACAGCGGATGACAGCTGGGCCTGACGCCCAGGCGAGGAGCGCTGAGCGCGGGTTGGTGGGGCACGGACGCTGTTTACAAACCGCTAGGGAAACGTTACGTTCCCATAACTGTTAAGTTTAAAAAGCAAGTGCAGAACAGTGTCTACAGGGCTATGTACTGTTTGCGGGGGAAGGAGTAAAGGTAGAGTACATGTATATAGGGTGGGATGCCCAAAAACATCACAGAAAGGGGAATCCAGACATAAAAAGAGTGGTTTTTGTTTTCGTGCGTGGGAGCTGGGGACTGGGCCAGGAGTGGGCAGGAGACTTCTCTGAGCCCCGGAACGCTGCAGTGTTGAACCACGTGTGCGCAGCTATCTGGGAAGGGTGCGAGGCGATGTGAATACAGGCAGCTCCGTGCAGTGGTGGTTGAGTGCCATCTCTGGAGCCACCACAGGTTGTGGCTCAGCCCTTGGAGACTCGGCAGGTGTGGGCCTTTCCCCGCCTCTCTCCTCAGCTGGGAACACCTCAGAGGCCTGTAAGTGCCTAGCACAGTGCTTGGCCCAGAGGCTGTGTTAGGGTTTGTTAACTAAGAAGGTGAGCGGCCAGGTAGAAGAACAAAGGGATGGACAATTTGGGGCAAGTGGAAAGTTGAGGGGAGGTGTCCAGAGGGCAATTTGATGGGCAGTGTGGCCACCGCTCAGACTCTGTGATGTGGCTGTGCGGACGCCAGGGAAGCAGATAAGTTCCTCTGGGAGAGTGAAGCGGGAAGATAGCCAAAGAACATGAACCCTTAAGGGTGAAGGAGAACGAGGCAAGACTCTGTGAAGGAGACTGGAAGAGGTAGCTGGCCATCTCAAGGCTGGCGCCTGCGGAGGGTGGGACACTCAGCTGTGGGCTGAGAAGGGCAGGCGGTGGTGGTGGCGGTGGCGGTGGCGGTGGCGGTGGAGACAGGGACTGGCTCTGAAGGAGAGAGTCGGTGCTGGGCAGTGTCGGAGAGTTGGGGCTAGGAAATGTAGGGACTCAGTTCTGGGCCCCAGACACACAGAAGGCAGCTTACTGTTCTTGATGAAGAGAGTCATACAGCTGCTGCCAGGAGAGGCCAGGCAGATGTCAGATCCCAGCAGGCACCCCAGCTCCTTGGTCTCCAAGAGGCACCGATAGCAGCGCAGGTATTTGGGGAACTCAGCTGGATAAGGGGGCTCTTGATTGACAGGATCAGTTTTACCTAGAACACGGACAAGCTCTGACCCCATGCCTCTGCCTGCCTATTTTCCAGGTCAACGCCACTGTTTCCCTCCCCCATCTCAGAAAACCATAAAATCACCAATTCTTTAAAACCATCCGGCCCAGCCAGTGTGGGTCAATGGTTGAGATTCGACCCATGAACCAGGAGGTTTGATTCCAGTCAAGAGCACGTGCCTGGGTTGCAGGCTCGATCCCAGGTGCGGGGTGTGCAGGAGGCAGCCGATCAATGATTCTCTTTCATCATTGATGTTTCAACCTCTCTGTCCCTCTCCCTTCCTCTTTGAAATCAATTAAAAACAAACAAACAAACCCAGAAGTAAAAACAAGAATACATCATCACAGGATATGAAGAATCTCTGCTTTGTGCAGACAAGAGATTTCAAGCAGCCCAGGCCCACATTCTTTGTTTGGTGGTCCTATCACAGGACAGACTCATTTCTCATTTTTTTTTTAATATTAAGAACACACTTTTTTTTTTTTTTATTGATTTCAGAGAGGGAGAGCAGAGCGAGAGAGAGAGAGATAGAAACATCAATGATGAGAAAGAATCATTAACCGGCTGCCTCCTGCACGCCCCCAACTGGGGACCGAGCCCACAACCTGGACATGTGCCCCTGACCCTAACTGAACCTGGGACCCTTCGTTCCACAGTCCAATGCTCTATCCACTGATCTAAACCAGCTGGGGCAGGACAGACTCATATTAAACTTTGTCCACCAAAGCCCTCCCAACCACATGCATATATAGTTGTCCCTTGGTATCCACAGGGGATTGGTTCCAAAGTGATACAAAAATCTGCTCAAGTCCCTTATGTAAAAATAGAGGCCTCATGCAACGGCGGCAGCTGCCTCAGCCCTCACAGCCCTGGCTTGGTCCGGAAGGTCGTCTGGAAGGATGTCCGGAAGGTTGTTTGGCTGTCTAGTCTAATTAGCATATTACGCTTTTATTATTATAGATGATGTAGTGTTTGCATATAACCTATACACATCCTCCCAAATACGTTAAATCATGTATAGATTACTTGTAATACCTAATACAATGTAAATACTATATACTAGTATATAGGTGTTATACTATATTCTTTAAGGAATAAAGACAGAAAAATGTCTGTACATGTTCAGTACAGACACAACCATCATAGGCCTAACTACGTAGTACACATCAACAACAATATCATTTTAAAAATATTTTTCATCCTCGGTTGAATCCAGGGATGCGGAACCCGCACATATGGAGGACTGACTGTACATCTATCTCCCTCTTCCTCTGGTCCCTGGCCAAGACCACAGGTTAATGAGTCCCCAGTCCCAGCAGAGCACTTGGTGTAGACAGATGCTGACAAATTTTTGAATCCTGTTTCTATGGCGATGGTGCTTTGCAGCCAAGTGAGGAGGCTATCAGGCTGCTTCCAGCCTCTTTCTACCCTGAGGATCCTGGTGCTGTCATCTAGCTTGCTCCCCAAACCCTCCCTATTCTGTGTTGTCCCTTCAGTAACTCCATTCAGGTCATTGCTGTTGAGTGAGACAACCCTGGGGTGTCACAGACAACTCCCTCAGAGTGGCCATCAGTGCATTGGCAGTGCCCAGGCATTATCCCAGCAAGCCCACTCATCCCATCTTTCCTCCTGCCTGGGCAGATGTCCCCAACACCTGGTATCTGTGGGTTCCTCTACCCAGCAGGCCTTCGGATCCCTTCGAGCCACTTACCAAACACCAAGCTCATCACGACCAGCACTGTTAAGAGGACCATGCACAGAGCGTGGGGGGTGCTGTGGAGGCCCAGGGGCCCCAGACTCCGGCTGTGTGTAGGGCCTGCCATAAAATGCATGACTGCCCACCAGCCTCCAGCATGCGCTTATATTGGTCAAAGAGAAGTTGGCCAAGAAAAAGGAGAGGGGCAACACCCATTTGGGGTGGAAATTAGAGCCAAAACATCCAGAAGGACAGAGTGTTCTCGCCCACGGCCACTCTGGAACCTAACATCCTGGCTTGGAACAGGAGCCGCAACAGGGGAATGAGACGAGAACATTCTTTAAATATATATATATATAGGGGGGGGAGGATGGGGGTTAATGGGGGGGAATGAGGACACATTTGTAATTCCTTAACTAATAAAGAATTTAAAGATTAAAAAAATATATATCTATATATAGATATAGATAGATAGATTGATTGATTGATTGATTTCAGAGAGGAAGGGAGAGGGAGAGCAAGATAAAAACATCAATGAGAGAGAATCATGGATCAGCTGCCTCAACCCGGCATGTGCCCTGACTGGGATCCAACCGTGAGCCCACCAGCTGGGCGCACCATGTTTTAATTTTCAGTCTAGTAGTCATAGTAGTTGCCTCCTGGTTATCTTTGCAAACATTCCTTTGGGAAACTAGGCTGCTTCAGCGCAGTGCAAAGGTTATTTTGCCCGGTTTTAACATCCGAAGGTTTGAGGCATAAGACTGCACACAGGCAGTTCCCCTGGGACGGCAGCTCGGGCTCCGCTGTAAACGGCTCCGTGGTTATTCACACGGCCTTCTTATCGGGGAGACAAAGCAGTAAGCACTGATGGGGCGTGGAAACCACCGGCAAAGGGGTTCAGCAGAGGAGTCACAGGACGGCTTCGGTTTATGAGATTCTGAGGCGGGAACCAGTCAGGCGGCTGTTCCCGAGCCCAGTCACTAGATGGGGGCCTGGTCCTGCAGAAGAGAAGCGGGGAAGCCAGAAAGTGAGTGAAGCTGAGCGCGCTCATTTAAATGTTTATTTTAGTTACAGTTCACTTCAGAAAAAATCGTTATTGTTGAAAGTATTACTTATGTCCCCCTTCTCCCCATCAGCCCCCTCCGCCCACCCCGGCCCCAGGCCTCACCATCTAATGGTCCGTGTCCGTGGGCCACGCATAGACGCACACAAGGTCTTTGGGTGATTACCTCCCTCGCACCCCCTCCCGCCTTCCCTCCGAGATTCCCACGCGGCTCCGTGCTTCCACGTCTCTGATCCACTCCGTTGGTGAATCGATCGGCGAGCTCAGAAGGAAGCCGACAGTTAGTCAGGCTGAGTGGGCGGGGAGGGGAGCGGGTAGACCGCACCGCGGTGACCGGTGGTGCGGTTTTCCAAGATGAGAAGGCGCAGGGCCCCCGGGTCCAGGAAGCTCACCCTTCCCCACGCCCGCTCCTGCCCGCCCCGCCGCGCTGGGCTGCGGGCCAGCGGCCTCATCTCCGGTGCCCACGGACTCCGTGCGCTCCTCTCCGCGCCTGGCTGCCCCGCCGCGCCCCGGGAAGAACCTGGGGAGGCGCCCGCCGGCGGTGGCGGGGCCAGGCGGTCCCTAGACTAGCGGTGGGTCGCGCAGGGTCGGTGGGCGACGGAAGTCCTCGGCGCCAGGTTCCGGCGGGAGGTCTGGGCGGGCACAGATCAACCCCGAGCCCCGGGATGCGCGCTGATGGAGGGTGAGGAGGCGCACGGGGGCGCGCAGGCGGCGGACGAGAGAGGAACGGAGGGGCACGCCGCCGCCGCGCGCCCCCAGAGCCGGGATGAACGAAATGACGGCTGCGTTAACATTGCACCCTTCATTCGCCCCGGGGTGCCAGCCGAGGGCCTGGCACCCACATAAACGCCTGCTGGATGGGTGAGAGGGACAGACGAGAGAATCGGCTTCGAGGCCCCCTCGAAGCGGACAGGGCGAAGGGGAGGCGGGAGGGACCGTCAC
>NW_005354596.1:558984-564577 GCF_000412655.1 Myotis brandtii | reverse complement strand
CGCCCGCAGGGCCGCGGGAGCGCCCCTCCCAGCACCGGGGATGCTGAGGGAGACGGAAGCGGTCGGGCCTGAGGACAAAGTTTCGGGGATGGGGCAGGGCCACCGCTGCTCCTCGGCCCCCGCGGGGTGAGGAGGAAATGGAGAGGGACCTTTAACCCGAATGTAAACAATGCCTGGGTTCCCGAGGGAGCGGGGACGGCTTGTTGATGGGGGATGGACGGACCGGTGGATGGATGGACGGACCGGTGGGTGGATGGATGGATGGACGGACCGGTGGATGGATGGATGGATGGATGGATGGATGGATGGATGGATGGATGGATGGATGGATGGATGGATGGATGGATGGATGGATGGATGGATGGATGGATGGATGGATGGATGGATGGATGGATAAGGGAGTGGGCTGTCCCCCACGCCTGGGCCCCCCACCCTCTCACTGTACAGCTGTGAGGGAAATACATGCTCCTCTCCGGGGCCTGGAGTGAACCTCAACCCAAACCCGCCGTCAGCGGAGTCCAGCACCGCCCACTGGGAGCCACGGGGGGTGGAGCCTGGGCCAATGGACAGGGTAGGATGAGGGCTGGCCCGCCTGAGGCCCACCTCTTCTTCCCCGGTTTCCCACTCAGAAGCTACCTCTCCTTTCTCCCAGCCTCCAGCCTCTCTCCCAGTTTGCCCAACTACTCGGACACCTAGGTGTCAGGCCTGGCCTGGTGCCCAGCATAGCAACGTCTAGAGCCCCAGCAGGTACCGGGTCGCATCTCAGCTGGTCTTGCCTGAGACTGCTGGAAACCTGCTACATAGGGTGAGGGAGCTGGCTGCACCGGGGGTGGGGTGAGTGGCTGCTGGAGCCTTATTAGGTGGGGAGTAATTGGCAGTAATTAGAGGAGGAAGACTGAGGCCCATGGGTGGGGTGGCCCAGATTCAATGTTGAGCGTCCCCTCTACCCCCAACCCCCTCTGGAGGTGCCCAGGGCTCCTCCTGGCATTCAGGGTTCTCTGTAGTGCAGGGGAAGGGGAGGGGAGGGGGCGGTAGGGCCGGTCAGTAGAGCTCTTAGTGGCCAAGGCCAGGAAGGGGAGTCCTTTCTCTCCAGGGTGTGGGAGGTGCGGCTGGGTGCCCATTTGCATTTAAGGAGGTTCCTTTAGCTGAACAAAAACTTGGATTCCAGGGGATTAACTTCTGGTGGATCTGGGAGGGCCAGGTTCAGAACCAGGCACTGGTCCCAGGTCCCACGGCTTCCCGCTCGCACTCCCCACCCTGTTTGCCCCTGGGACAGACGGAGGAAAGGGTGCCACTCTCAGCTCTCCCATATTTGCTAAAGGTGGAACATTTTGGAGCTGTGGCCACCTCCCCTCTTTTAACCCCAAATATCAGGCGCAGTCACCTAAGTCTCAGATGACGCCTCTAGGAGGCGCAGAGTGCCCTCCCGGCCACACTGCTGAGCTGGCGGGAGCAGACCCCTCTGCCCGGGCTTCATGCACAGGGCTGGAGGAGACACTGCAGTTAGCAAGAGGCTGTAGAAGACATGAGAACA
Source organism: Myotis brandtii (assembly GCF_000412655.1). Lineage (NCBI taxonomy): Eukaryota > Metazoa > Chordata > Mammalia > Chiroptera > Vespertilionidae > Myotis > Myotis brandtii. The sequence goes on along the minus strand of NW_005354596.1, from coordinate 563,043 downwards.
CTGTCACCCACGTATCTTGTTCAAACAGTGCACCCAGGGTGGTCTAGGGGTGTCTCATCTGGGAAAGAGGGCTGATGGGTGAGAGGGACTCGTTCTGTTCCATGAGGTCCAAAGACTGGGAGTAGGAGAGAAGCTACAGGGAACGGATTTCCTCAGGTTCGACCTAAGAATGTTCTAACAGCTGCCCAAAAAGTGTGGTTCTGGGAGGACATGAGTCCTGGGCACCCAGCCCCTGGCAGGCCCTGTGTTTGTTGACTTGCAGAGGGTGTGAGGAGAGAGGCATGAGGGCATGGTGAGGAGGGGGTGCAGGATTTGCTGCATAAGATGGGGGGAGCAGACTGTTCCTCACTCCCCATGGAAGTAGCAAGAGCTGAGCAAGGAAAACGGGATACTGATGGTGAAATCATGCCAGTTGGACCTGGAAATCGGTAGAAGAGCTGAGTAGGTAAAATCAGGCACTGGAGAGCACTTCTTGTAAACAACAGCTTGTGAGTTGAAGTAATAGGCCACCTGGGCTCCTGGGTGGGTGTAGGCAGGGGGGACTGTCAGGGCAGAGGCTGCAGCGGTGAGAACTATAGGCACACCAGGGAAGGGTGAGGCTTGGGGGCCTGTTGCCTGAGGAGCAGCTGAGATGGAGAGGGTTGAACTGGCTGGATGGGCTGGGATTTCCCAAAGCCCGGCCCTCAAGGCTTCAGCACCTTGTCCCTGAGTACTTGGGCAGTCACACAGTTAGCCAGCCAGTAGAAAAAATACTTTTTATTAATTATTAGGAAAAATCCATTCATTTAAAGCAGGGCGTGCCAGGAGGTCAGGTACTGCAGGATGGATGAAGGACCCATGCAAGAGGAACAGTGAAAAGGGGGTGGACTCCACGCTCCACAAACTCAACAGCAACATGAACACAGAATCACAAACACGAGGGCCCGTCCTCAGGCCTCCTCCCACCAGTCCTTCAGCACGAGGCCCAGTGCTGACTTTAGAGGGCTGGTCCCTAGAGGTGCCAGGGCATCTGGAAGTGCTGGACCGGGAGCGGGGTGCAATGTGTGGCTTCGAAGTTGTGCAGATGTTTCTGGGCCTAAGGGAAGAGGCGGGACAAGTGGGGTGCACGGCACTGCAGTGAGTGGCAGCCACCAGACATCTCCCCCCGCCCCCCACCTCGAAACCCACTACCCACTCTATAAAAGCTGCCACTTCCAACTGTCCCCAAGCCCCACATGTGCCCCTGGCCACTCAGGCACCCCCATCTTACTTCCCTCCCCTTAACTCACCAGAAACAAAGCCAGCTGCTGCCTTTCACGTGCACTCATGTCCTCCCCTGCAGAGAGGAGGTGCTCAAACATGGCCCATGCATCTGGGCATCTATCCCCTTCCCGGGCTCTTCCCAACCCCCTCTCCTGCCCCAGGACCGCCTTACCCACACTCCAGGGGAAGTCTGGCCCGTGTTCCGCCTGGTAGGAGCGGAGGACAGACAGACACCAGTCTTCCTCTACCTCCCATCGGCTGTAAATCGAGGCTAGTCAGGGAGAGACATGAGGGCCCGTCAGCACCTGGCTTTGCCAGCCCCACCCAGAGCCTCACCAGATCCCCTCTCACCTTCCTCCAGCTGCGAGGAGGCCTCCAGCCACTGCCTCACCACTTGAAGACCCTCTTCTGCCATCACATGGGGATACCTGCAGGGGCGATGCCAGATGGGAGTTAGACCCATTCGCTTCACTCCTCATCCCTGAGCCTTCTTCCCTTCCTCCTGGTGCTGGTGTACACACATGTACACATATGTACAGGTAGGTACACACACACCCTGGCTCTCACCGATGCTGCAGGAGCTTCAGCAGGAGATCGTTGCCTCGGTTGGACATGATGTCCTCAGGAGCCCTGGAGGTGAGAACGTACACTGGAGGGGAGGAAGGGTTTGGATACCTGGGTTTCTAGTGGGCAGAGGTGAGCAGGGCAACTGTCTGGCTCTCTGGGACCCAGGAGGTAGAGGTTCCCAGGACTCACGTGGTGGTGATGATCTCATCCTTGGTTCTTCGGATCAGCAGCACCGGGCCCTGGTACCTTCAGGGGACAGAGCAGTGGGGCGGGAGAGCTCAGGGAGGCAGGTGGCAGCTGGCCACCTCATCCTGCACTGGCTGTATTCCTAGCCCCTGCTCACCAGGGCCCATGGGCTAGACCAGCCGTGGGCAAACTACGGCCCGCGGGCCGGATCCGGCCCGTTTGAAATGAATAAAACTAAAAAAAAAAAGACCGTACCCTTTTATGTAATGATGTTTACTTTGAATTTATATTAGTTCACACAAACACTCCATCCATGCTTTTGTTCCAGCCCTCCGGTCCAGTTTAAGAACCCATTGTGGCCCTCAAGTCAAAAAGTTTGCCCAACCCTGGGCTAGACCCTCACCCAGGGATGAGTCAGAATATTTAAGGGCCTGCGTCGACCTATGAACCAGGTCTTGGTTCACTTCCCGTCAGGGCACATGCCCAGGTGGTGGGCTCGATCCCCAGTGGGGGTCGTGCAGGAGGCAGCTGATCGATGATTCTCTCTCACCATTGATGTTTCTATGTCTCCCTCTCCCTTCCTCTCTGAAATCAATTTAAAAAAGAAGAAGAAGGTGGAGGGTCCCAGGGACCTGGATTAGGCCATCTAGGGTGGGGGCAGGGTCACTCAAGGGATTTGGGGCGGTGGTCACTTGCCAAGTTGCACTTTAGTACTAACTTCAGCGGTTGCACCCCCAGCAGAGCTGTGAGGGGGCTCAGGGGGGCAGGTGTTACCTGCACAGCTGCTCTGCGTTGTTTAGATTGAGGTGCTGCCTCACGGTCCTGGTCACCAGACCCCCTAGAGTGGGACGAAAGTGAAGGGAGAGCAGAGACAAAGCCCTTGCCCAACACAAAGGTCTTCGCTATTCATGGGGGAGTCTGCTTCTCAGCAATGGGCCACCCACTCCGCGCCATGGAAACGGGAACCATCGCCAGCTCACAGCGCCAGGGCAGCCCACCCCCTGCAAGGCAGGCCTGCGCTGTACTCACTGCAGCTGTCTGGCATGACTTTTAAGGCCAAGGGCACCAGGTCATCAAAGGAGGCATCCAGGATCACGGCACTAATGTCTGGGTAGGACATGGCTGCCCACGTGGCTGGTACCAGGACCGGGAAGAAGGGCAAGGACTGAGGGACTCCCGCCCACCACCCCAGCCTCCTCCCACTGACCCTGTAGGCTGACCCCACCCTCCCTACTAGGTTAGCCCCAGGGCTCTCCTGGCCCTCATGTCACTCGTGGGCACTGCCTGGAGGACGGAGCGAGACGATGACAGTGCACTGAGACAACCCACAGGAAGCTTCGCCTCCCTCATCTTCCCAGCCCAGGCCCCAGGTCTACTTGTGAAAACGGGGTGTCAGTGTGGAAGGAAATGTGAAGTGTATGTGCACAGGATACCTTCGTCCAGACCAGCCCGAGACCCTCTCCTTCCTGAAGCCTCCACCCCACTCCGGGCCACTCCCCTTGGGGGAGGGGGAGCTGAATGAGCGTACAGTGTGGGGAGGAGGGAGGCTGGTACCAGTGAAGCCGCCGATGGACCAGGCATAGAGGATGATGTCCTGGGGCTGGAAGCCCAGGCGGTGAACAGCAAACTGGACCACCACGTCCATGGCGTTGGCCTCATTCTGTGGGAATGGCACCCCCTGCAGGAGGAAGGGCAAAGGCAGGAGTGGGTCAGCACCACCGGCCAGCCGGCCTGCCGCCCACACCCTCCCAGAGTGGACCCCCCCTGCAGCTACTCTGCAACAGAGGAGTAAAAGGGGGGGCTCTCCCCAGAAACCAGCGTGGACAGAGATCCACCCTCTGTCCACTGCCTTCCCTCCTGCAACCCCCCTGTGAGGGGCTCCCCATGCCTGCAGCTCCCTGCCCTTGGCACCCAGGTCACAGATGAGTGGGAGCCCCACAGAAATATGCAGAGGGTCTCACCGTACTCCCGGCAAAGCCTGGATGGTTCCAGCCCAGGACTGAATACCCAGCTGCAACACAAGGTGGGGAGGGGCTGGGGCCTCCTGGCCTACACCCCCACCTC
>NW_005354596.1:556320-558908 GCF_000412655.1 Myotis brandtii | reverse complement strand
CCCAGCAGCAGGGCACCAGAGCGCTAACCACGCCCACCAGGGGTAAATAACACTGAGCCTTCCCAGGATGGGGAGACAACACCCACCAAAGGTTCCGAGGCAGCAGAGGGAGATGTGTGATCGTGAGGAGGGATAAAGGTTAGGGACACAGCCCAGGGCAGGGACGTATGGTGCACAAAGCAAATGGGGGGAGGACTTTCCCCACAGTGAAGGTTTCAGACTTTACCCACGGAAAGTGGTCAGGCCAGGGGAGATCACGTCCATGTGGGAAGATGGGGATGTTCCATTCCAAGGGGCAGAGACAAGAGGGCTGAGCCCTGGGCCTACCTTCCAGAGGTGTGGAGACGCAGCCCACCTCGTAGAAGCCCGCATTCCCCTCGCAGCAGATCACCTGCGGAAGGAGGCAGGAAGGAGGCTGGGAAAGGGCCAAAGGGGCTGAGGAACCCATGTGGCAGGGAGGGCAGCTGTGGGAGCTTCGCAGGGAAGAGGGAGGCGCATTCCTGTTCTCTCCACGGGGAATAGAAACAACAGTTTCACAAGGTCCCGGAGCTGAGAGGCAAGGAGCAAACATCCAGGAAGAACGTTCTAGTTGCCCCACTCAGCTGTCCTTGGAGACACTGGCGGGGTCTCTCGGGGATGGGAGTTGGGGTTTTTCATTTCCAGGTTTGGGGTCTATTTTTTCTGACTGCCTTTTGTGTGGTATGTATGGCAATCCCTTTTCCTCTCCCTCTCTGAGCTCAAGTCTACACCCCCACACACTAATTCCAAGGTGCCCCAGGCCAACGCCTCCACGATGGGGTTTCCGTGGGCTCCTGCAGTGGGTAGAGCCGGGACTGGAGCCTGCTCCCCCGCCTGCTGGCTTAGTGCTGCTTCCAGGGCTGCTTCATGGAGGCAGGGGCTCTGGAGCCTGGTGCAAATGCCGGCTCTCCCACCAGCTAACTGTGACCCGGGAAGCTCCTGTGCCATCTGTAAGGGCCCAATATAAACGACCTCTTCCCGGGGTTGTGGGGACTGAGTACAGGTGTTGCACGTGGTAAGTGCTTTCTTCTCGGGGACGATTACAATGATGACTTTTGGTCTTTGAATGTCAGCTGCACTTCATCTAGTTCCCTGTGGTGGGCTTCCTGCACCAGCAGGTCTTTAGGTGGAGCTGGGGGTGGGGTACCCACAGGTGCGCTTCCTGAGACCCCCAGAACCTCACTGCCCTCCCCACACTCTAACTCGGGCCCCTACCCCTGCTCCCTCTCACCAGCTTCTGTCCCTGGGGCTCAGCTGTCCCCCGCCGGTCCACAAACATGGTGTCAATCTCGTTGCCATCACAGGCCAGCAGCTTTGCCCGGCGCCCATCACACTGAGTGGGGAGATGCAAGGCCAAGTTAAGGGCAGGAGGCCACCTCCTTCAGGGGAGAGAGCTGTGGGGGGAGGGGCAGGGGCAGGGGCCTCACCTCTTCCACCAGCCGGGCCTGGCCCTGCAGGAGCACAGGCATGAGGGCCTTCTGGAGCAGGTACACGGAGCCGGGGTACAGCATCCGGCGCCCCAGGGTGTGGGCCACCAGGTAGCTGTGGGAGCATGGAGTTAAGGGGGCCCAGGCCTGTCCCAGACCGAACACAAACAGCTTCACTGGCCTCTTTCGGGACTTAATGAGATATATATACAAGGCTGGTGTTTTTCAAACTTTTTTTACTGCAACCTTTGTAAGATACACATTTTATATTGTAGCCCAGTATATACAATTCTGAAAGTCTTATGAGATAATATATAATACTTTATATACTTAATAAGTAAAAGCAAAGTTATCAAAGATGAATCTGTTCATGTATAAATGCAACTTAATAAAAGTCCCAAAATAAATAATACTTGGGAAAAAAATGACGGTGATTCACTAAATTAATTTCAAGAGTCACTAATAGGTCCAGATGGGTAGTTTGAAAGACACCAAATAGACTGCAACTCCTTCGGGGCAGGGACCTGGCTGTTTTGCTCACTTTTTTAAACAATTATTATTATTTATTGATTTCAGAGGGGACGGAGGAGGGAGACAGAGATAGAAACATCAATGATGAGAGAGAATCATTGATTGGCTGCCTTCTACTGAGGATCGAGACCGCAATCCAGGCATGTGCCCTTGACAGGAATCGAACCAGGGACCCTTCAGTCCGCAGGCCAACAGTCTATCCACTGAGCCAAACCAGCGAGGGCTGTTTTGCTCACTTTGATATGCCTGATATCTGCCCGTAGGAGGTGCCAGAGCCTGGCGCACAGTAGGGCATAATAAACTTTTACTGAACAAATGTGCTAATCTAGACATGCAAGATGTAGTAGGCGCTGCTGCTGACAAGGACAATTAACCACTTCCAGTTCACCCCCGAGTAGGGTTTGTCCCCGAACAACACTGCATGACCCCTTCCAGCATCCCCCTGAGAACCCCAACTTTGCTCGCCCCTCTGACAGTCAGCACTGTCAGCACCAGCCACCACGGCCGCCCTCCCTGGCCTGGAACGTGCCTCTGGCGCCACCACCAGGAGCTCCACTGTTACTCCAGCATCATCAGTGCCCACGGCTACCATTTCCTTGGGCTCTACCTCAG
>NW_005354596.1:554242-555403 GCF_000412655.1 Myotis brandtii | reverse complement strand
GGGGGCTCACCTCTTCCACCAGCCGGGCCTGGCCCTGCAGGAGCACAGGCATGAGGGCCTTCTGGAGCAGGTACACGGAGCCGGGGTACAGCATCCGGCGCCCCAGGGTGTGGGCCACCAGGTAGCTGTGGGAGCATGGAGTTAAGGGGGCCCAGGCCTGTCCCAGACCGAACACAAACAGCTTCACTGGCCTCTTTCGGGACTTAATGAGATATATATACAAGGCTGGTGTTTTTCAAACTTTTTTTACTGCAACCTTTGTAAGATACACATTTTATATTGTAGCCCAGTATATACAATTCTGAAAGTCTTATGAGATAATATATAATACTTTATATACTTAATAAGTAAAAGCAAAGTTATCAAAGATGAATCTGTTCATGTATAAATGCAACTTAATAAAAGTCCCAAAATAAATAATACTTGGGAAAAAAATGACGGTGATTCACTAAATTAATTTCAAGAGTCACTAATAGGTCCAGATGGGTAGTTTGAAAGACACCAAATAGACTGCAACTCCTTCGGGGCAGGGACCTGGCTGTTTTGCTCACTTTTTTAAACAATTATTATTATTTATTGATTTCAGAGGGGACGGAGGAGGGAGACAGAGATAGAAACATCAATGATGAGAGAGAATCATTGATTGGCTGCCTTCTACTGAGGATCGAGACCGCAATCCAGGCATGTGCCCTTGACAGGAATCGAACCAGGGACCCTTCAGTCCGCAGGCCAACAGTCTATCCACTGAGCCAAACCAGCGAGGGCTGTTTTGCTCACTTTGATATGCCTGATATCTGCCCGTAGGAGGTGCCAGAGCCTGGCGCACAGTAGGGCATAATAAACTTTTACTGAACAAATGTGCTAATCTAGACATGCAAGATGTAGTAGGCGCTGCTGCTGACAAGGACAATTAACCACTTCCAGTTCACCCCCGAGTAGGGTTTGTCCCCGAACAACACTGCATGACCCCTTCCAGCATCCCCCTGAGAACCCCAACTTTGCTCGCCCCTCTGACAGTCAGCACTGTCAGCACCAGCCACCACGGCCGCCCTCCCTGGCCTGGAACGTGCCTCTGGCGCCACCACCAGGAGCTCCACTGTTACTCCAGCATCATCAGTGCCCACGGCTACCATTTCCTTGGGCTCTACCTCAGCCTCTCAG
>NW_005354596.1:553649-554229 GCF_000412655.1 Myotis brandtii | reverse complement strand
TCGATGCCCTTCACAAACGCCACCCTACGTGCTGTCGCCAACCTGCAAGGTGGGTTACGCACGGTGCACAAACTAGCTTGCTCAGGTGGATGGCCAGGAGCCAGGACACAGCCAGGGCTCTGTGTCCCCTCCCCACCTCCCTCTAGGCCTCATCAAAAGAGCTTTCGTGGCCCTGGCCAATGTCGCTCAGTGGTTAGAGCGTTGGTCCATGCACCCAAGAATCACAGGTTCAATTCCTGGTTAAGGGCACGTACCTGGGTTGCAGTTCAATCCCCAGCCCCAGTCAGTAGGTGTGTGTGTGTGGGAGGCAAAATTTGATGTCTCTCTCTCTCTACTTCCACCCACCCACCCTCTCTAAAAATCAATGAAAAAAATATCCTCGGGTGAGGATTAACCAAAAACACCCAAAAAGAGCTTCGTGTCAGACAGAACAGTGTTACTCCCGGGCTCTCCCTCACCGCCAGGAGCCCTTTCCTTCACACCTGCACATGGATAAACATGACTTTGCCACAAATAATATGAAGCACGCAGCGGATGACAGCTGTCTTACAATGGAGCACCCAGTTCCAGAGCCCTGCCC
>NW_005354596.1:547581-553350 GCF_000412655.1 Myotis brandtii | reverse complement strand
GGACGGAGGGGCGAGCTGCGGCTCACCGGCTGCTGGGCTCCTCCCAGTGGAAGTCCACTGGCCAGCTCCTGAAGTCAAAGTTGTAGCTGGCCAGCTGCCTCTGTGGGGTGGGGAGAGAAGGAGCTGGGCCTCCAAGGGGCTTGAGAAGTAGAGGAAGGCCCACCTCCCACCCTCGTCATCCTGGGGCCTGGCCCTCAGGCAGCCTGGGAGGCGGCGGCGGCCGACCCTCCTGGCTCAGACGGCCGGACAATCCAGCGAGGGTGTCCTGTCGGGAACCAGCCCGCCGTCTGCCCGCTTCCAGCTGCGCTTCACCAACACCCAAGGCCGCTGGGCCCCAGGAGGGCGGCCGCAGGTGCGGGTGTTTCTGAGGGAGGGGCGCTGTGGCCAGTCCTGCTCCCTTCCCCACCTGGGTCCTGCGCCTCTGCTGTCTGGAGGCTCAGAAATCCCCAGTGGATCAGACTGGCTGCCCCAAGCTTGGGTGAGAGGGGAGGAGGGAAGTCATGTCCAGAGTGGCCCCTCCGAGAGGGGAGAGGGCGCCTCCTGAAGGAAGCCCTCTGCCTGCCCCCTCAGGGCCACCTCCCTCCCCTCCGTGTCCCTCCCCGCCCCCAGATCCCAGTGCTCTACTTTATGTTGAGAGTTGTTTCTTATTTTCTGTCAGAGAAATTTTTGATCAAAAATAACTTGACTCAAAGAGAGCAACAGAAATTTTGTACAAAAATATAAAGAGCAAAAACAAAACACAATAAAGAAAAGCACAGTCCAGGCAGGCTTTGCTCAGACTGGACTCAAATTCAGACCCAGCCACTCCTCGGCTCGGGCTCGGCCAGGGTCACCGTCCGCTGCCTGTTGCCTCCGATGGGTGAGTGAGGGTGGTGAGGCCCCTCATGCGGTTCTTGTGAGGATTAGAAAGCACACATGCCAGTCACATGACTGCAGGGCACGGCAAATTGTGGTGTGCTCAATGGCGGTGCCACGGCCTTTGGCCCCAGAAAGCCCTGTAGCAGGAAAGAGCTTCACAGGGTCCTGCGCCCTTCTCAAGGGTAATCACACTCCAGCCTGGCCGGCGGGCACCGCTCCCGGACCCTGTGCCCTGGCTTCCCCTCCTGGCGCCACGCTGTGCCCCGGGCACAAGAGTGGACATCCCTGTCCATCTTGTCCCAACCCCGAACAAAACTAGCACGGAGCTCAATGCACACAGCAACAAAACATATACTGACCTGAGCTCTGGGACAGAAACCCCGCCAATGTTTCTACATCTAGGCAATTCTTGCAGGTGGCGGGGGGAGGGGGAGGGCAGGAGACTGTTCTGGCAGAATACTCCATTAGAAGGGGAGGAAGGAAAAGTTCATGGCGGACAGTTCACGTGCAGAAAGGAGAAGTGACAGGTCCCTGGGCAGCGGGCACACCCTCCCCCTGGCAGTAGCGGCACCTGCTTGGCACCCGCCCTGGACTCTCTCACCTTGTTCTCCGCAGACTGGTTCCTATGTGTGGCCTCTAGGATGGTGATGAACTGCCGGTACTGGGGGTTGGTCCAGCGGCCGACGCCTGGTGGAGGGAAGCAAGATGAGCAGGTTTCAGGAAGAGAACAGGAGACGGGCAAGCAGAAGGCCCCGGAGGAGAAATGAGAGGAAAGGGTCCCAGATCTGGAGAAACGGAGGGCGAGCCGATCCCCCTGCACAGCCAGCACTGGCCGCAGCACGTCCCCCTCGGCCCTCAGTTTGTTTCTTCCCAGACTGCTGACCGCCCACCCTGAGTGCGCATTCTCCCAGCCTGAAGAAGCCACGCACCCTCAATCTCGGCCCCGCTAACACTGGGGTCCCTCTCCCATTGCCGTCCTTCGCCAACGCCTGCCGCTCGCTTTCTGCACAGTCTCGCTCCCTGCCATCTGCCTCACGGCTCCTGCCCCATAATTACTTCCTCACTGGGCCCAAGTCCCCTTCCTCCAGCCTCCAGCCCCTCACCTGGGTCTCAGCACTCTCCCTGTCCCTCCTCCATTCCTGCCACCTTCCAATTCCTGGACTGCTCCTCCCTGGTTGCCATGCTACCTCCCTCTCTGAACCAAGAACCATTCTCAATGCTGAGTTCCCTCTGCTCTTCACCCGGCCCCTTAGTGATCGCATCCGCTCTCCCTTCACTGTCAAGGAGCCTCAAAACCTGACACTTGTCCTTCCAATGACCCAACAGGTGACAGGTGCCAGGCCTTGCTCTGACATGGGAAAGACAGTAGTAAATGAGATGCAAAGGCCCGGGCCTCAGAGAGCTGCCACTTTAGTTGGGGGCTGGGTGGGGCTGGAGAAGGACAAAAAACAGTCAAGAAAATTTCAGAGAAGGATAAGTGCTACAAAGAAAATAAAACTAGAATGAACTAGAATGCGGTGTGTCATCAGAGGTAGCACCCAGCAATGCTGAGAGCGAAGCAAGCTGCAGGACAAAAATGTCAGTGCAGCCCTGGCTGGGTACTGAGCTGGTTGGAGCACCGTCACGACACACCCAGGCTGTAGGTTCGATCCCTGGTCAGGGCACATACAAGAATCAACCAATGATGCAGAAATAAGTGGACCTACAAATCAGTGTTTCTCTCCCCTTCCTCTCTCTCCTAATCAATAAAAACATATTCTCAGTGAGGATAAAAAAATGCAGGAAAAAACCACACCCGACGACAGTGGTTACTTTTGGGAAAGAGGAGCACAGGACCGGGGAAGAGGCCCAGGTTCTGTTCCAGTCTAAGACACATGCCGGGGTTGCCGGCTTAATCCCCAGTAGGGGGTGTGCAGCAGGCAGCCAATCAATGATTCTCTCTCATCATTGATGTTTCTATCTCTCTCTCCCTGTCCCTTCCTCTCTGAAATCAATAAAAAAACATACATTAAAAAATATATATATATTTTTAAAAGATAACAATGAAAAACAAGATAACAATGTCCATGGTTTTCCACTTACATACACTTCCCTTTTGAACTTGACATAAATGGAATCATACTGCATAAATTATTTGGCAGTCAGCTTCTTTCCTTCAGCATTGCATGTATTACTTCATCTGCATTGCTGAGTGTAGCTGAGTCTGTTCCTTTGCATTGCTTTAGTTTGTTGCTCTAGGACTATACTCCCTAATGCATCTACCCACCCTACTATTTGTGGCTGTGGAGTTGTTTTCAGTTTAGCATTATTACAAACATAGGTATGAGTATATGTGGAATAGTTGTAGGGTATATGCATCTTTTCTAGCTAATAGCAAACTTTTCTCATAATTATTTTTTCATATTTAGGACTCAAGCCCTTTAAGGAAAAGATCACGCCTTGACCATTCTCAATTATTCTCCCTCAGGGCCCAACACAAAACTGCAGAAGCTGCTGTATAAATATTTACCAATGATGAATAGATACCAACCAGGCTCTTTCTCCACCTACCTCGGAGGCAGGCCACCCCTGCCAGCAGTAGTAGCAACGTCCCAGCATAGTGAGAGAACGGTACCACTTTGGACAGACTCAGGTAACCTGGGAGGGGAGAGAAGCCATGTGAGAAGCTTTCCCCACTGCCCTCAGATGCTCTTCCCAGTCCCCCCAACCTCCAGCCCCACACTCCCTCACAGGGACAGCCGAGAGAAGACGGAAGCGAAGCCATCCTTGCAGGTCCCCTTTCTTCTTTAGGGGGTCGGTTCATCTGCCAACCACCTGCCCGTTTCCTGTCCCACCACCTTTGAAACCACACTGACCTTTCCTGTATAAGTAGAAGAAGGCGAAGGGAGAGGAGTAATAAGAGATGGACCAGAAGACTGAAGCCTGCAGCAGAAGACAGGGACAAGCAATCAATACACACACACACACACACACACACACACACACACACGCACTCCCCTGCCGTTTCCAGGCCTAGGCTCTGAGCAAAGTGGATAACCTGAGGGATATTATGTGACGTACCTATCCTGTGCATGACATCATGCACACAGTAGGTGCTCAATATTTGTTGAGGGCAATGTGTCAGAGCATAACAGGCTGGTAAAAGTAAGTACAAGTTCTACTTTCTTCCTGTTATCATCTCTAGACATAATCCATCACATTTAGAGGCCAAGCTTTCTTTCTACTCGAGTTAACCAAGTCTTTTAATCCATTCCTGCTCAGGACAGCCTGGTCCCCAAGAGATGCACAAACATCACCATAGGAACCCTGCCAGAGAGAACAGCTGTCCCTGCAGCCAAAGAGGTTAGTTGCCAGGAGGACAGGTCACTGGGGACTGCAGGACTCAGCACCTGCGGATGGTTCCAAGAGTAAACACATTTTCCTCATAGCTCAGGCTGGCCCCAGAGAAAGTGGGCACAGTCAACGGGAGTGCCAAGAAAGCACGCGCTTGATAGTGTGTCTGTGTGTGTTGGAGAGGTAAGCTACGAGCCTGGAGCAGGCCCCACCCCAGGGGCACTCCTCTCCCAGGCTGGGGAGGAGAAAGGTCAGGAGGGCCACTGGGGCTGAAAAGAGGCAGTAGTCCCAGGCGTCAGGGTAGACGTACCAGTGCCAGGATGCTGTCCGCATGTTTCTCCAGGGCCCGGGGCTGATAGTACGTATCCTGCCAAAACAGATGCCCACGTTAAGGATCCTGCCCCCTGACAAGTTCTTCCCCTTCCCTTTTGGAAGCCCTAATGTGTGTCCTCTGGCTTTAGCCTCCAAAACTGTCCCTCCTAGGACACCCCTGGCTCCCAAAGACCCTTCCCAGCCATGCTCTGAACCTGACCGCCCCCCCCCACCCCGCCCCGACCCCCAGACCATGAGAACAAACACAGGGGGCTGGACTTAGAAGCAAAAATGAAAGCAGCATTGGACGATTTTGGCTTGGTTTTCGAAACCCAGTGGGGTTTTTTTTTAAGTTTTTCTTTTCTTTTTTTCTATATTTTATTTTATTTCTTTTACAGAGAGGAAGAGAGAGGGATAGAGAGTCAGAAACATCAATGAGAGAGAAATATCAGTCAGCTGCTTCCTGCACACCTCCTACTGGGGATGTGCCCGCAACCAAGGTACATGCCCTTGACCAGAATCGAACCTGGGACCCTTCAGTCCGCAGGCCGATGCTCTATCCACTGAGCCAAACCGGTTAGAGCTTAAGTTTTTCTTTTTTTAATTGATTTCAGAAAGGAAGGAAGAGGGAGAGAGAGATAGAAACATCAATGATGAGGCAGACTCATTGATCGGTTGCCGCCTGCACGCCCCACACCGGGGATCCAGCCCGAAACCCAGGCAAGTGCCCTGACGGGGAATCGAACCATGACCTCCTGGCTCATAGGTCGCCGTTCAACCACCGAGCCCCGCCAGCCGGGCTCGAGACCCAGGTCAAATGGGCTGTGGACGTGTGCCTATGGGGAGAGTGGGGTTAGGGAAGACAGGAACGGGCAGCATGACAACTTTAAGAGGGAAAGAAGGACATCCGAAATAAGTGGGCTGATCAACGAAAGGAAATGTGGCTGGGGTGGGCAGTTACAGGAGACCGGAAACATCATTTGAGATAAGAAGGAGGAGAACTTAGGGCACAGCCTACCGCCGTGCCCAGGTCCATGCGCGCAATGCCCCCGGGTCTCCGGAGCAGGCTGCGGGAGGCGGAGCGCAGCCGGCAGGGCGTTTGTTGAAAAGTCCTGTGGACATGCAAAACGTACCACAGGGAAGGGAACACGGAGCCGGAGGCACCCAGGGGCACTGAGGACGAAGAAATCGACAGTTTGGGGCAAAGCCATCCAGCGCCCGAGCCCGCGCAGCGTCTGCCCAGGACTTGGGAGTCCACCGGGCCGG
>NW_005354596.1:528985-547534 GCF_000412655.1 Myotis brandtii | reverse complement strand
AGGCGCCACTTTAACCCGGAAGCACCACGCAGGCTGCGCGCACAACTGACTTGACAAGCGGGCTCCCCCGATTTCCGATAATGGGCGCTTCTGCGGGGCAAGGCCGCAAAGGGGCGCGGGCCGTACCATGTCCCCACGGGGGGAGTACGCGACTCACCCAGGAGCTGGGAGGGGGCGCAGTGACCGACGCTGGAGTCTCAGGGGCGCCGGACCGCGCCCTTTCAGAGTCCCTTTCGCGGTAGATTTTGTAGAGCCGGGGGCCGAGGACGCAGCTGAGCAGCTTCGCCATGGCCCCGGCTCGGGCCGCCGCTCTCCGGCTGCAGTTCCCCGCTAGCCCCGCCCCCCGGCCTCCGGGGGCTGCGTGCCCCTGACGTCAGCACGCACTGGCTCCGCCTCCAGCCCCGGCGGGCGGCCTTCAGCCGGGGGAGGGATTCGGTGCCGGGGACCTACGGGGGCGGCGATGGTCAGAAATTAGTCGGAGGAGCTTGGAACGCGGAGAGTTAGCAGGTGACCGGGCAGAGTCAACCAGCTTTTTCACTGGAGCGACATTGGGCAGGATGTAGGATTAGGAACACTTGACAAAAACAAACAAAAAAACGGTTAGGTGTCTAGGAATGCAAGATTTTATGAAGAAAAAACATATAAAGTTTTTGATAGAGGTAAACGATGGACAACTACACCATGACCATGGATAGGCTGAGTATGGTGAAGGTGTGTGAAAAAGAAAATGGTTGAATTATCTCTAATGTCGAGTGAAAAAAAAGAAGCCACAGATTACATACAACATGCCAGCATTGTATAAAGTTCAAAAACACGTAAAATGTAATGAACAACTGAAAGATAAAGAGCAAATTTGGAAAAGTGTTACACAGCATAGTTAATTTTTAGTTGAAATGGTAATATTCTGTTTCTTAATAGAACACAGGTTTTATTTTTCCTTGTACCTTACACCTACATAATATATATACCTGTTAGCTTTTTTTTTTTTTAGTGTATTTTATTGATTTTTTTTTTACAGAGAGGAAGGGAGAAGGATAGAGAGTTAGAAACATCGATCAGCTGCCTCCTGCACACCCCCTACTGGGGATGTGCCCGCAACCAAGGTCCATGCCCTTGACCGGAATCGAACCTGGGACCTTTCAGTCAGCAGGCCGACGCTCTCTCTGCTGAGCCAAACCGGTCAGAGCCCTGTTAGCTTTTTAAATCCTCACCAGAGGATATTTTTCCATTGACTTTTAGAGAGGGTGGAAGGGAGGGTGGAAGGGAGGGGGGGAGAGAGAGAGAGAGAGAGAGAGAGAGAGAGAGAGACATCAATGCAAGAGAGACACATCTATTGGTTGCCTCCCTCATGTGCCCCAACCAGGGCCAGGGATTGAGCCTGCAACCGAGGTACATGCCCTGGACCAGAATTGAACCTGGGACCCTTCAGTCCACAGGCCGATGTTCTGAGCCAAACAGGCAAGGGCCACCCTTTAGCTTTTTATTACAGTAAACGCACACAGAAAAGCGCACCAATTGCGTAGATCCATGCCTCAGCAGCCAGATCAAGAACAGACACATCATTACCACCTAGAAGACCCTCTGCATGTCACCACCAGTTGCTACCACCCCACAAAGCGTAACCACAACCTTGATTTTCTTAGATTACTTTTTAAAAAATATATAATTTATTGATTTTTTACAGAGAGGAAGGAAGAGGGATAGAGAGTTAGAAACATCGATGAGAGAGAAACATCAAGCAGCTGCCTCCTGCACACCCCCCACTGGGGATGTGCTCGCAACCAAGGTACATGCCCCCGACCGGAATCAAACCCGGGACCCTTCAGTCCACAGGCCGACGCTCTATCCACTAAGCCAAACCGGTCAGGGCTTAGATTACTTTTGCCTGTTTGTGTACTTTATGACTTCTTTTACTCTCGTTATGTTTGTGAGATTCAATCTGGTTGTATATCACAGTGGTTGGTGCATTCTCATTGCTATCGAATGGTCCGTTGTCTAACGATGCCACAGTTTATTTAGCTATTATACAGTTGTACATTAGATATAGTCTTTGGTATGCATGGACTGTTAGGGTCACCAGAGGAGGAACTCACGAGGCCAAAGTGGTAAGGGATTGTAAATTTACTAGAGGCCCAGTGCACGGATTTGTGCACTGGTGGGGTCCCTCAGCCTGGCCTGCGGGGATCAGTGGACCTCCGCACCGCTGCAGCCCAGCCCTACCCACCAGCTCATTGGGCTCTAGCCTCCTGGCTGCCTTGATCCCGCACAGCACGAGGTAGTGTGCGAAGCTGCAGGTGGCTGGGGAGGAGCTGCAGGGGGAGTGTCCGAGGGAGAGGCTCCCGCCTCTGATGCAGCTGAGCTCCCCATGAGCTGGCCAGGGGGCTTCTGGTGCCTGTCGGTCATCTGAGCCACACTCCTGCTATGGGAGCACACTGACCACCAGGGGGCAGCTCCTGCATTGAGTGTTCGCACCTTGGTGGTCAGATTGCTTCATAGCTACCGGCTGGTCCACCAATGATCCAGTTGCGTAGACTTTTATATATATACTAGAGGCCCAGTGCATGAAATTCGTACATTGGAGGGGGGCGTCCATCAGCCCGGCCTGCACCCTCTCACAGTCTGGGACCCCTTGCTCCTTACCATCTGCCTGCTTTCTCCTTACCGCTCAGCTCGCTGCTCCTTAGTGCTGCTGCAGAGGTGGGAGAGGCTCCTGCCACCGCCGCTGTGCTTGCCAGCTGTGAGCCTGGCTTCTGGCTGAGCAGCGCTCCCCCTGTGGGAGTGCACTGACCACGAATGGGCAGCTCCTGTGTTGAGAGTCTGCCCCCTGGTGGTCAGTGCATGTCATAGCGAGCAGTTGCGCAGCCTTAGCATATCATTAGCATATTACACTTTGATTGGTTGAACGGAGGACCAGATGACTGGACACTTAGCATATTGGGCTTTTATTATATAGGGTTAGGTCATCTGGAGACCAGATGGGCTGAGCCCCAAAATGGTGCCAGCACCCCCAAAGACGGGGAATTTGGGTTTTTTCTGGGCAGAGAATTCTCTGTGCAGGTCCGGATCCTGGGAAACTCCGGAGGGGAGAGATAATGGTCTCAGCAAGTGGAATGTGGTCTAAGCAAAAGGGAATGTCCATTGTGAAGTGGCCTAAAGGTCAGTTCCCACAGGAGGGGATATCGATTTAATTATTTGATTAGACTTAACATAGACTATTTTATAAAAAATTTTTTTTAAAGAAGTAGCCTTTAAAAATAAATAACACATTAAGACTGTAGGCCACTTGAAGATCTGCCTTGAGAGCACTGCCTGGGGCCAGTGAATTTTCCAGGTCCTTGCTACTCTCCTCCTTGAGCAATAACTTCATATACTCATCAGAGGCTGATGAGAAGAGGTCTGTGGCGTGGCAGGCAGCCCCAAGGAAGGCCATTTTATTTACTTATTTATTTTTTAAAAAATATATGTTATTGACTTTTTACAGAGAAGAAGGGAGAAGGATAGAGAGTTAGAAACATCGATCAGCTGCCTCCTGCACACCTCCTACTGGGGATGTGCCCACAACCAAGGTACATGCCCTTGACCGGAATCGAACCTGGGACCCTTCAGTCCGCAGGCCGATGCTCTATCCACTGAGCCAAACAGGTTAGGGCAAGAAAGGCCATTTTAAATAATTTCTAAGGTATTGACTGGGTGTATAGTCTCATGCTGGGTTCCATGGAGACCAACCTGGAGACTCAGTTCCTTCCTTCATGGCGGGCATCTCTTAAGGTGGAGGAGAAAAGGCTTCCAAACTGGCAGGACCCCTTCTGTGCAGGCTTCTCGGCACGGAGAGGCTTCTGTCGGAGTCCCTCCACCGACGTGGGGCCAGGAGTCAGAAGGGTGAGGAGGCTGTCTTCGGAGAGGCCTGGACTGGGCCTCTTTCCCATCAGGACAGAGAGGCAGTGGTCATTTTTCTGCCAGTGGACTTGCAACTAGGCTTTATCTCCCCAACTTCCCATCCCCTCCAGAGCCTGTCACTCCAGACCAGGGAGGGCAGGCCTTTATCTGGGCTCTGTTTCCTCCCCGGGGACACCAGGTCCCAGGCAAGAGAACTTGAAAGGCTCTCCCATGGCGGTCTTATTCCTCCTCCTTCTCCTCCTCGGGGGGCCTCCTCAGGCTGCTGCAGGTAAAGAGCAGGAGGTGGGGGCTCTGCAAGGCTGCCGCTTCTCCTTAGGGGCCTGGGGCAGGCATCTGACTCACGAAGGTAGATTTTCCCCAGCTGACCTCCCCCACCTCTAACACTGGGATAGACCCAGAGACCCTGAGGACCCAGGTCATGTGCAGTTTCCTTTAGAAAATGAGAATCGGTGAGTAACTGCTTCCAGAAAAGGAGATATGAGAGGAAGAAATACGGGTATTTGCCAACTATTCCACCTTTTCTCTCTTGCCCTCAGATTTCCTCATGCATTTGGGGAAAGGGAGGAAAGCCCCTGCCCTCTCTCTCCATCTCACCGTTTTTTGTAGCTGTCCCTTGCGAAGTGTGCTTATAGCCAGACCAGTGCCGGGAGACCTCAGGAAGGAAGGAAGCCAGGGGTTGGAGGTTGAGATGGGGGGTGGGGTGGGGTTTGATCTCATGGAGGTATCTGGCCTCACACAAGCCCCTCCCTACAGACAACATCCAGGCCATCTATGTGGCCTCGGGGGAAGCAATGGAGCTACCATGTCCCTTGCCACCCACCCTCCATGGGGACGAACTCCTGTCCTGGTTCTGCAGCCCTGCAGCAGGCTCCTCCACTGCCCTGGTGACCCAAATCCAAGTGGCCAGGCCAGCCCCAGACCCTGGAAAGCCTGGAAGGGAGTCCAGGCTCAAATTGCTGGGGAACTACTCTTTGTGGCTGGAAGGATCCAAGGAGGGAGACGCTGGGCGGTACTGGTGCGCAGTGCTGGGTCAGCGCCACAAATACCATAACTGGAGGGTGTATGATGTCTCTGTGCTCAGAGGTGAGTGGGGGCATGAGACCAGGGGCTACTGGGAGATGGGGAAGCCCGAGCAAGGAACTGAGGGCCCCTCTCTCCCACAGGATCCCAGTTATCTGCCAAGGCTGCAGACGGAGCCCCCTGCTCTGTCCTCCTGTGCTCCGTGGTCCCTGCCAGGCGCCTGGACTCTGTGACCTGGGTGGAGGGGAGGGGCCCTGTGAGGGGCCATGTGCAGGCCTTCTGGGGCGACGGGGCTGCCCTGCTCTTGGTGTGTCCTGGGGAGGGGCTTCCTGAGTCCAGGGGCCGCAGACCCAGGCTCATCCGCTGTGTCGTGCCTCAGAACAAGGGGGTCAGCTTTAGCCTGGCAGGTAACGGGGTGCGGGGGGCAGGGCGGTATGGGAAGGGTGTTCCTTCTGGCACATCCACCCTGCTGGCCAGGGGAGGAGGTGAGAAAGAGGCGAATTTGTTATTGGCCCGGTCAGGAGGGTGGTTTCTGGTGGAGCTGACCATCACTGCGGGAGGAGGGCCTTTCCCCCCTCAGCTGAAGCCGTAACCATAACCGAGGAGGGGGTGGTTAAGCCAACTTTCTGGTGGACTAGACAATAGCCAAGAGGGGGGAGAAGATTTCTGTGGAATATGTCATTGTTTAAAAATAGGCTAACCTATGATTTGTGTGAAATATCCCATAGCAGAGAGGAAGAAAATAAGAATTATTGCTGGGGTGATAATTGTCTTTTGAAGAAAAGATATATGCACGGATGTTATAAGGCCCATTGATAGTAAAGGCAGAAGGAGAAAAATATGTGATTGTTTTACCAGAAAAAGTCCATTATACAAAGAAAGAACGCTGTTGGATGTGGAATAACCCTTTACACGCGGGAGGGAGGAGCCCAGGGCCCCTACTTCCATCAGCAAAGGTCAATGATGGCAGGGGCGGGGCTTTACTGCCCCGACACCACTCGCCGACGGTGCCTGGCATGTGGTGGGCACTCAGCAAATGCTATGGAGTGAGTGACGGAAGAATGAATACATGCAAAGCACTTTTTTTCCCTGAAAGGGTGGATTACTGTGAGGGGTATGAGGAGGAATGACAGCATGGCTGGCGGTCTGCTCTGGAGTTAGCTGTCGTGTGTGTTGGGTGTGGGAGGCGTTGGCTCATGGGTCAGGGTGAGAGACCTAGAAAGGGGCAAAGTGGGGGTGGGTCCTGGGGACAGGGAAACTTCGGAAGTCTTCTTTTGGGAGAGCCCACCAGTCGATGTGGGAAGCCTCTCTTTGGGGCACAGGGACAGACCCCCTCACTGCCTCCCCCTTTCCTCTTGCCCTTATACAGCCCCCACGGATGCCTCCCCTGCCCTCTGTGCCCCTTCCACGGGCTGGGATGTGCTCTGGATCCTGATGCTGCTGTTCACAGTAGGCCAGGCTTTCGCCATCCTGGTCCTCAGCATCATGCTCTGGAGACGGAGGGTCCAGGGGGCTCAGTGCAGAGGTAAGGCCCCCCCCCCCCGCAGGGGGAAGAAGAGAGCACTTGGGTGGAAGCCGGAGTGGGGCTCGCATTGCCTTTGTACCACATCTTCTCCAGGGGAGGGGAGGAGAGGGAAGGCAGCTCTGGGCTATCTGGTGACTGTCTGCTTCACTCCATGTGGCTCCTTCTCCCCAGATGCCTCGGTTCCTCAGTTCAAACCTGAAATCCAGGTCTATGAGAACATCCACTTGGCCCGTCTCAGGTGAGGAACAACGAGGGGACAGAGGCTTACATCCCCGAGGGCACTGGGTTGGGGTGGACAGGAGTCCTGCTCCTGAGGCGGTAGGAATGGAAGTGTCCTTAACCCATCTTTCTGTTCCACAAAACCCACAGCCCACCTGCCCCCAAGACCAGATGATCTCCGTGGCATCTGCTGGAGAGTGACCTGCGGTCTCCCTGGCCACGTGGCACTGAAAGAGCCCCTGAAAGTCTTGGCGAGAGGGGTGGGGTTGAGCGAGCTACGTCACAGCCGCTGGTCTCCCACAGACAGCTGTGTGTGTTTTTTTTTTGGGGAAGGAGATTCATTATTTTGTGATGTTACCTTTGAAAAAGTGTGGTCTCCTATCTGTAGCAGCCAGTGGAGGGTGGCCCTGAACCCACAGGCATGGGACTGAGGGAGCTGGTGCAGCTGGCAGGGGTGAGGAGGGTGGGGTGGGCAGAGAGGAGACAGAGGAATCCAGGGCCTTGAGCCGGAGGGCAAATGGGGGAAACTGAAGGGGAGAGAAGGGAGGAGACTCAATCAGACCAAGGGATGAGATGATCAGAGGTAGAGAAAAATGGAAGCACGAAGCAGGGGGATTGAGGGACAGGGAGAATGGAAAGGAAACTCAAGTTGCCTCTAAATGAGGTCAACAGCTCCATCGTCACGAAGCAGAGGAGAGCTGAGAGAGAACGAGCACCTTCACTTAGACCCCAGACTCCCTCAGATGGAAGGGGAGGGAGCTGGGTCAATATGGGGCCCATGCTCGGCCCCCACTCTGCCACCCTCCTTATCCTAGGCACTCCGTTGTGGCATCCGGAGCAATGAGTCGCTTATGTCACCCTGACATCCTGGGATCCGAGTCACACACTATCTCCCTGGGCAGGAGTGTCCACGGGGCGGGACCGTGCATTCCCGGGCGGGGCTGTGATGGGCCCTGCGTGCAGGGCTGTCTGGGGAGCAGGGGCAGGTCTGGGCTGGTGAGGCAGGGACACTCCCAGCTCACCACGCGGGCAGGTCAGGCAGGAATGAGCTGGCCTCCCAGCCACACCCTCACAGCAGCTCCTCCAGCGCCCTTGTGTGTATCTGCTCAAGCCTGGGCCTCGCTGGGAAAAGCTTTCTTGGAGGCTTTCTCACCTAAAGCCTCCACTCTGCAGTGGCTTCAGCTCATCTGTCGGCAGGAAGGAGGCGCGAATGACAGACAGAACGAGATGACAATTATGGTTCGGGTTCCAGCCCCAGCGCAACCACCAAGAACTACAGTTTGCTTTTAGAGAAAACACGTGTGCACACACACACACACACACACACGCACGCACGGCAGTGTTACCAGACCCCCAGATAGCACTTTATTAAATTCGCCCTTCATCGTTCCCCAAGCCCTCCTTCCTAAGTTCCTGATCTACCAAATGGACCTTCCCTGGCAAGACACCCCTCCTCTCCATACATGGGGCCCCTGCCATCCCCTTGCCTGGGACCCACAGCTCCATCAAGCACCTGCCTTGCCAGAGACCTGGGGCTTGGAGAGGGCATCAGCCTCGGTATCTAAAAAAGACAAAAGACACAGAACAGCATTTTTATGAGGCCGGGCTCTGGGCAAGTTGTAGGGGCTGGAGGAGGGCCCACAGGAATCAGGTCTTGGAAGAGCTCTGCAAAGCTGTGGGGCCAGGGAGCTGAGGCCTGTCTGTCAAACCAGGAACTTGGCCACATCTCAAGTGTCAGGCAGGTGTCTCCAGGGCCGCGGAGATGGTGAGGGCGTCTGGGTTGAGGGCCGCAGCTCTGAGGAGGCTAGAGGAGGAGGTGGCCTCCGAAGGTGAAGCTGGCGGTGAGGAGCAGGGTGGGGACCAGGGGCCTGGGGGCCACGTTGCACAGGTCCTGGTCGCAGCAGTGGTGCCGCAGCGCGTAGGAGCGTGACCAGTAGGTGGCATGGCCAGGCAGAGGGCACTGGGCCCTGGGGAGGCAGCCTTTCCGCTGGATGACCTCACTCTGCTCTGTGGGAGGAAGGGGCGATGCTGAGGCGTGAGGCTGAGGCCGGGGTGGTCGGAGGTCGGGCCAGGGGTAGAGGGAGGGCAGGACAGAGCGGGTGGGGAACCATCTGGGGGAGGGCCATTGGACCAGAGTCCTACCTGAGGTGCCGATGCTGATGCCACAAGCTTCATCATCCCCACACTCGGTGGGAACAGGGTAGCAGGGTTTGGCGAAGCTGCAGGTGTAACAGTGGAGCCGCCGCGGGGCAGGGAGAGTGGTGAGACCTGCCGGGTTGGTGGAGATCAGGAGGGTGGAGGAGAGACACACAGGCCAGGGGAGAGGCAGAGCCAAGATCCCAGACAGGGGTGCACGGAGTGAGGTGCGGCTCAGTGGGGAGAGGGAAGCGCTGAAAGGGAGCAGACAGAAGTAGGAAAGGAGACACGGACCAGGGAGAGGTTACAGGGAAAGAGGAAGACACAGCCGTGAACAGAAGCCAAGAGAATCGGAGATGAACTTAGAGAATGACAGAAGCCAGGGTGGGAGGCGGCAGTGAGGAAGTTTAGCGGTGGTGCCAGGACAGATGAAAACATCGGAATTGGCATTTACCAAGGAGCCCAGCAAAGGAGCAAGAGGTGAGATAGGGACGGGGGACAGAGGCTCGTGCAGATGCCACGGGGAAGACGGTCGATCTCCAGTGCCTTCCGAGGGACCTTGCCAGGCTGGCCTGAGGCCACCCCCGGTAGCTCCTCTTTCTAAACTCCTACAACTCTCCTTGGCATCTCTCAGACCCCCTCCCCAGCCCTCAGGCTTTTCCATGAACCCCGCCCGCTGCCCCAGAGGACCCCCAACCTACCCTTACCCAGCGCCCCACAGAAGAACAGGATGCAGAGGACGGCACTGGAGGTGCCCATGGCTGGGTCCAGGGCCCAGGAGTCCGGGAGACTGTGACTGCACCTGAGTGCCCCAGGTTGGAGAGCAGGAGCATCTGAGACTGGGAGGAACCAGTAAACAAACACACCTAGGGAGCGAGCGGGTGGGAGCGGTGGAACCAGCCCACATTCACCAGCCTGAGCAGCGGGCCTCTGCTCCTGCACCCCACACCTCCCTGGCCCTGCAGAAGCCTGCCCTCTGTTCTCTCAGCTGCTCTGAGCTCCGGAGTTGTGTCTGTCACCTTCCCTCCTAGTCCTCTTCCTTACCCCCCCGCCCCCCTGCTTGTCTCAAGCTGTTTTCTGCTCTCTCAGCTCGTCTCCTTGTCTCGGCTTTCTCTTTTCCCCTTCTCTGCACTAATGCTCTCAGGGTCACCCTCCAAACAGCCTTGGCCCAGATCCATTAAGTGTGGGATCAACAACCTCCCTTCTACCCCAAACACAAAACCCAGATGCTTCAGGGAGGGCCTTCAGATCCCTTCAAGCCCAGCATCCCTACCCCATAATGATCTCTCCCAGCTTTGCTACTGGAGTTACACGTGAGGTCAGAGGGTCTGATGTGTCTCCACTGTGGTAGGTCAGTGAGGGGGGCCATGGAGACTAGGAAGAGGTGCAGGGGGATGGGGTTTGGAGGCAGGGGCAGGGGCAGCGTCTGGAAGACAGGGGTTAGAGAGACCGGAGGGGACAGCCAGCTGCAGAACCAGGCAGGACTATCCCAGGAGGACAGGACTGGGTGGGGCGGGCGTGGAGGCACAGCTCTGCTCAGAGCAGCAGTATTGGGGCTCTCCTTGCCTCAGGCCCTCTTCACACTCTCAAAAGTTACTGAAGACCCCAAGAGCCTTTCGTAGTGAGTTATAGTACCATTTACTCTATTAGAAATCAAAACAGAACATTTTAAATAGGTTCACTTAAAAATTAGAACAATAAACCTGCCACATGTAAGCCAAACATGTTTTTGTGAACAAAGATGGCTGGGCTTTCGCATCTACTTCCACACTCGGTCTGTTGGGTGCTGCTTTGGGTGTCCAGTGCCAGCTGAGGGAGACTCTGGCCTCCCTTTTCATTGCCTACAAAGCCCAGGGCAAGGGTTGTAAGGCTGGCAGGGCAGGGTGGGCGTGGGAGGCACAGACACAGTGAACCCCCTCCTTGTGGGGCTGCCCTGGGTGAGAAGGCAGCCAAGGCCCCTGCCACACAGGCTGGTGGCCCTCTGCCCAGGTCCAGCGCCTCCTCTCTGAGCCAGGACACCGCACCTGCGCTCTGACTGCAGTGCCCCAGGCAAAGCCGGGACACCTATGGTGAGGGCCTCCTGTGCATCCATCGCATTGGCAAACTCCAACTAGCCCCGGGGCGGAGCACGCTGTCTGGGAACTCGAGTCCTGGTTCCCCCTCCTCCCCAGCGCTTTCCTGCTGGCAGACCTTCCAGGGTCAGGCTGGGTCTGAGCTGTCGGTAGCTCCTTCTGTGCTCCTGGCACTGAGCCCCTCAGGACGCCCTGTCTGCTGCCCGTGTGTCCACCTGCCCCCTCTTTGCTCTCCAGAATCTCATAGACCCACTCACGCAATGCAGAGGTAAGGCGTTTAGTTAGTATAAGATAGTATAATCAAATTTCATTTTTTTTATTAGAGTGAATTTTAAACTTTACTT
This sequence comes from Myotis brandtii, assembly GCF_000412655.1. Classification (NCBI taxonomy): domain Eukaryota; kingdom Metazoa; phylum Chordata; class Mammalia; order Chiroptera; family Vespertilionidae; genus Myotis; species Myotis brandtii. The sequence continues at coordinate 536,321 of NW_005354596.1, read as the reverse complement.
AGAAGAGGAACTTAATTTGTGTGTGTGTGTGTGTGTGTGTGTGTGTGAGACCCTGATAAATAACTTGTAACGCCCTGCATGTTAACTCCTGACAAATAACTTGTAAACTCCTAACCAACAACTCCCTGCGTGTGCACCCCTGATAAGTACCTTGTAACCCCCTGCGTGTGTATCCTGATAAGCCCAGAAGGCCACCAGAGCACACTGATATGAGACACTGAAGAAGCCCACCCATGGGGTTTAAAAGAAGGCCTCTCACAGCAGCAGACAGACGTCTGTCTGCCCTCCACAGACAAGCCGTTCTCCTCCCCCCTGGAAACTGCCAAACTGCCAAACTGCCATTCCTGCTCTGCCTTTGAGCCCAGACTGTTAAGAGGCCTCTCTTCGAGTCAAGAGACCGAGCTCCTTGCCGCGGCGTATTAGACGACCTCCGTGTGTCTCTGTCAGCGAGCGTCTCCGGGTGGCCTGCCAAGGACTGAAACCCATCAGCTCTCTGGTAAATAAACCTGTGTGATTTCTTGCCTTGTTTATCCCCTGTGTCTTCTCTCTTCTTAGTTTTTGGTTAAGCTCGGCCATATTAATGAATAGTAAGTACCCTTTGACGTCTGTATTGGTATATCCAAATGAGGCGCTCTGGGTCACCTGTGCATATGTTCCTATAGATAATTGGAACACGCACACGGTTAGAAAACCTCAGTCCCTTGAAAGCAGGGACCAAAATATTAAACCAGACTTCAACTTTCCAACATCAGCTAAGGACCAGGGAGGTGTGTGTGTGTTTACATTTTTGTTCTGAAATGACTTTAGATTGACAGAAAAGCTGTAACAACAGTACAGAGAATGCCAGTGTGCCCTTCCCTGCTTCCTCCGATGTGACATCTCACAACCAGAGCACAGCTGGCCTTGCACACGTAGGGGTCAGAGGTGCCACATCCGCTCAGTCAAAGTCTGTGTATAACTTGTGACTCCCCCAAAACGACCTACAAGTGTCCCTTGGTATCTGAGGGGCATTGTTTCCAGAACACCACCCCACCCCCTTGCAGATACCAAAATCCCCCACGCTCAAGTCCCTTATAGAAAATGGCATTAAAAAATAAAATAAATAAATAAAATGGCATAGAACAATGCATATACACTAGTCGGCCCTGTTTTCAGCCTGCACTTGGTTGGATCTGCAGATGTGAAACCCGGAAAAGGAGGACCAACTGTATATTTATGGGGGAGGGGGGGTCTTTATATAAGTTTAAGTCCTTATTGTTCAAGGGCCAACTGTACAAAACCAGAAAGTAACACCGGTGCAGCACTTCTGACTGACCAGCAGGCCTTACTTGATTTAGCCAGTTGCTCCAGGGCCCATCCCAGAAGCCCACATTGCCTTTGGCTCTCGTGTCTTTTTTTTTTTTTTTTTCCAAATATATTTTATTGATTTTTTTACAGAGAGGAAGGGAGAGAGATAGAGAGTTAGAAACATCGATCAGCTGCCTCCTGCACATCTCCCAATGGGGATGTGCTTGCAACCCAGGTACATGCCCTTGACCGGAATCGAACCTGGGACCTTTCAGTCCGCAGGCCGACGCTCTATCCACTGAGCCAAACCGGTTTCGGCACTCTCGTGTCTTTTTAACTGCCCCCAATCTGTGACAGTTCTGAGTCTTTGTCTTCCTTGACCTTGAAACTTTTGAAGAGTCCTGGTAAGTTATTTTACTTTTTAAAAATATTTTTATTGGTTTTAGAGAGAAAGGGAGAGGGAGGGAGGGAGAGAAACATCAATGATGAGAATCCTTGATCGGCTGCCTCCTGTACACCCAACACTGGGGATGGAGCCCACAACCCCATCATGTGCTCTGACCCAGAACAGAACCGTGACCTCCTGGTTCATAGGTTGATGCCCAACCACTGAGTCATGCCGGCTTTATCTGGTATTTTCACACAATTAGATTGAGCTCATGAGCTCTTGGCAAGAATAGCACAGACATGATGTTGGTCTTTGCAGTGCAGCACACAGGGGGTCACAATGCCAGTGTGATAACTTTGATCACTTGGTTTTAGGGAGGTGTTTTCTGAGGGAGCAGAGAATCCCTTTGTGCTCCTTGAAATCCCATCTGCTCTGCCCCCGAAGGCAAGTCCTCCAGCCAGGAGGCTGACACCTCTGCCTCCGTCTCTCTCAGCCTCAGCAGCCATCACCGGCCAGCCTGTGCCACAGCACATCATTGCAATTAAGTGGAAACAAAGTTGGAGGGACTCACACCGCCCACAGGGCTGCTCCGGAGGCCTGTGCGGCAGCGCTGTGGCGAGAACTGTGGCCCCGGCCTGCATGTTGGCTGCAGCACACAGCGCCCTGGCCTGGGTCTTACCAGGACTGTGGAGAGGGTAGTGGGACTAGAAGACCGGAAGGGAGCAAGGGAATGAAGGAGATCTGAGGTGAGAAGACACACACACCTCTGTGAGCCATTAAAATCTATCAACCAGCCCTCGCTGGTTTGGCTCAGTGGATAAAGCATCAGCCTGCGGACGGAAGGGTCCCAGGTTCGATTCCTGTCAAGGGCACATGCCCGGGTTGCGGGCTTGATCCCCAGTAGGCGGCGTGCAGGAGGCAGCCAATCAATGATTCTCTCTCATTATTGATGTTTCTACCTATCTCTCCCTCTCTGAAATCAATAAAGATATATATATTTTTTTAAAAAATCGATCGACCACTCTAGAGCTGACTGGAAAATTCCATCTCTCTTTTGTCGATGTTAGGGCTGAAGGAGTAATAGGCCTAGTTTCAGGGTTATGATGATGCACTCCTTATCCGACCCAACCCCGGAGGACAATGGAGAAGCTGCCCTAAGTTACCCCTGAACCTTGTTGCTAGGGAGAACCTTCCTTAGCAACGAGGATCACCCAGGGGAGCAGGCGCTGGGCTGAGTGGGGCTCACAGAATCAATGAACCCGTTTGTCTGGGTTGTTCTCCTTTCCCCTGTTTGCAGCTTGGCTCCCAATAGGACTCTCGAACTGAGAGAGGAAATAGATGGAAGCCTGTGATAGGAGGTTCACTCGGTGCCCCACTTAGTAACCGGGCCAGGTGAGGCCTCTGACTAACCTTGGGACAGACACCTGCAAAGAGGGTCCTGGGTCCCATCCCCATGCGATTTTCCTACCCTTTTTGGGGAGCCCTCAAGCCGGGCTGCACCTCCTTCTTGGCAGTCCCTCAGAGGTGTGACCTACGTTTGAGATAAGGATTGTCTCCAAACACTGGGACCTGTGTGCCACCCCCATACTGGAAGGGAGGGTGGATGCCGGAAAAACCTGTTTCTCCATTTGCCCCAGCCCCGCTGCCAGGGAAACTCCCTGAAGGGTCTGGGGAAGGGTGGGGGCTGAGAGGGTTATTTCTGAGACGGGTGTGTGTGTGTGTGTGTGTGTGTGTGTGTGTGTGTGGCTCTGACAACAGGTCTCCTGACAATAAATGCACGACTTATCGGACACAGGCATTTATTACTCAAAATGGAAAGAGGTGAGCAGGGCAAGGTCCTCAGGTCTTCTTTCGAGCCACCACGGGGGACAGGCCCGGACCCCAAGTCCTCCCTAAGCAGGGCCCAAAGGGGAGCCCTTCTGGGGCCGTGGGAGATCTGGAGGGAAACGGGAAGGGACTCAGCAGAGCCGAGAGGAGGGTGTGGGTAGAATGACGGATAGGGTGACCACTGTCTAATCAAAGAAATGTGAAGGTCTAGAGAAATGTTTTTCCGAGCAAAGGGAACTAGGGGGAGACCACTGTGGGAAGCCAGGGGATCCGGAGACACAGGGAGAGAGGCTCAGGCTGAGGCAGGGGGAGGAGTGAGTGTCAGTGCAGCAGCCAGAGGCCAACGCCAGCCAAGGAGGTGAGGAGGACCAGGCCCAGGGCTGGGGCGGGCCGAGGGGCCGGGCTGTTGCAGTTGTCCTTCTCGCAGCAAGTGGTGTTATAGGTCAGGCCCAGCTTGCGGTTGGTTTGGTTCAAGGCCTCCTGACAGGGCTCCGCAGGTGTGCCACAGCGAAGGTTGGAGAAAACCCACATCTTGCCTGGGGGTAGGAGTGGGCAGTGGTGTCAGCTGGGATGGGCACCTGGGATGCTTGTGTCCACTTCCCCACCCCATGCACTCACTCAGCCTCCTTTCCTCCCAATTCTGCTCCACCTTCCCCTTCTTTCTCTCTTCTCAGTCTCATCTTCCTGCTGACTTCCAGACCCCGCCCTTCACCCAGTCCCAGACCTGTCACTGGCTGGCTGGGCTGCCTTGGACCTGTTACTGCCGCTCTCTGAGGCTGTCTCCTCAGTATAATAACAGCCACATCATAGGGTTGTCATGAACATGAATTGAAACAATCCATGTAGAGACACAGAATGGGGCCTGGTATGTGATAATTTTTGGCCAATAGTTCTCACTGCTGTCATTCTCTGTTCCAGCTCAGCCTTAGCCCCAGTTGGGCCTCAGCCTCAGCCATAGAGTCTCCCACCGGCCCTGGTCCCCACTAAGAAGGGCAGATTACCGAGGTACACATTTGTTGTCAGGCATTTCTGTCCTGGTTCCAGGCGGCAGGACGTCCGGTCCACACAGCCCAGAACAGGGACCTTGTAGCAGGAGTGACAGCGAATGTCAGCTGGGAAGACACAAATCAGGCTGAGGTGATGGGGTGTCTGACTCACCTGGGGCTGAGCCGAGGGGGGGGGGCTAGGGGGGAGGGTGGAGAAGAACCAGTGCAGTAGGTGTTCTGACCGGTTTGGTCTGAGAGGGACAGAGCAGGTGAGTGATAGAGAAAAAGTGGAAGTGGGTGAGGGTGGAGTTGTTGCTCTGTGAACAGCCCACACCCTAACTACCTTTCTCCACTCCACTCCACTCCACCTGGGGATGAGTCAGGAGGGCAATGCTACCAACAACAACACCACGGGGCTGGGCTAGATGGAAAGTGAGAATTCCATGGGACAGAGGTGGTAGGGAAGAAGATGAAAGAATTCAAAGGAGGTCACAGGTAGAGACTTGAAATAGGAAGAACTATTCAAAATAAAAATCATGGCCCTCGCCAGCTTAGCTCAGTGGGTAGGGTGTCGGCCTGCGGACCTAAGGGTCCCGGGTTCCATTCCAGTCAAGGTATATGCCTGGGTTGTGGGCTCGGTCCCTAGGAGGAGGCATGCAGGAGGCAGCTGATCAATGATTCTCCCTCATCATGAATGTTTCTATCTCTCTTCCTCTCCCTTCCTCTCTGAAATCAATAAAAATACATTTAAAAAATAAAAATAAAAATCATGGAGGATACAGCACATGCAAAAACGGCTTGGAGCTTGAAGCTAGCAAGAAGGCCATGTGCGGCCAGCTTTAGCAATTTACTCCTCACCTCCTGTGCCCACCGAGCACGTGGGAAGAGGCCCCGACCTGAGCGAATCCTCTCCCCTAGGAGCTCTCCGCAGAAAGGAATACTATCCGGGCACAGATCAGACTCCGCCTGGGAGCAGAAGGTGGCAGCCCAGAGTTTCTGCCTCGGCTAATGCAAGGTTTGGTGAAGGAGGGATTTGGTCCAAGGGTGAACAAGTCTGTGACTGCCCCTCACCCTGGGGGTGAGCAAGCCTGGCATTCCCTCCCTAGAAGGCTGGGGAAATCTCCCTGGTGCCCTAGAAGGTTCTAAGAAGTCACTGGCACCTTCCAGAAAGCTTGTGTCCCTGGGGGTACGTGCCCCCGAGAGGAGCAGGAGGCAGCTAGGAAAGGCTGCTGCTCGAGGGACTAAGCATGAAGTCCCTGAGGGAGCAGATGACAGGTGGGGTGCAAAAGAAGCCCCAGGCGGGGTGCCTAGGCTCTGGGAGGACGCCCTGCCGAGCGCAGCGGAGAGAGGAGAAAGCAGGTAAGCTGCATCTTGGTGGGTTTTCCACTGGAGTGGGGCTGGCAGGGGAACTGGTATTAGGGTGCCCAAGAAGGGGGCACCTTGGACTGGGGAAAGGGGACCTGGAACCCTGGCTTGATAGAAGAGTGGGTCTTGGAGGTGGGAACATGAGTCCTTGAGAATGGAGCCAGGATCCTGTCACAGGGAGACCTGGTTCTGGAAGCACAGAACTCAGCCATTTGGGGCCAGGGGTGCTTGGGGTCCTGAGGAGTGGGTAATGTGGGGTGGTGGGTGGGGCAGGGTGAACCAGGTCCTTGGGGCCCCAGGTGCTTACCTGAGACCCAGCACAGCAAAGAAGACAAGGCGAGCAGCAGAAGGCCTTTCATGGTGAGGGTTCTGAGAACGGTAGCAACTGCAGCAGCTGACAGAGCAGATTTTGGGGGATCCAGCTCTGGGAGTTGGGTGGCCTGTTCGCATTTATACTCCCAACAGTCCCTCCCTTCCCTGCCTCTGGTGGCCCCTCCTCCCCATTATGGTGGGGAGGGACTAACAGGACTGAGTGGGGGAGGGGAGAGAGGTGAGGGAGGTGGGGCAGGATAGGGGTGGAATGTAGGTGAGCCATTTTGGTTCTTGTTTTCAGAGGAAGGTGCTCCTCCCGGCGCCCAGTCTTCTGTTCTCCCAAGAGGCATCACCGAAGGCCCCTGCAATGTGACGGCCTCCGCCCCCAGCAGCTGCTGGTTGGTTCCTGGGAAATAGACAATGAGTGTGGCCCAAGACGACTGCCAATTTTGGATCCCTGGGGCCACTGGTAGAACATGTGGGCAGAGATTTTGGATGGAAAGAGCCAAATTAGTCTCAATTCAGCTCCTATTTGGTCTTGCCAGCCACTGCTCAGCCACAGGATTAAGGAGTTGGGTTTGTGGTGTCACCAAGGGTGTCTGTGATGTCACAGCAGCAGAGGCCTGGGCTGGGCTGGGCGGGGCTCAGGTGCGCTGTCCAGCGAAGGCCGGTGAAGTCCTGGATGCGGAGTGTGTGCACCCACTCCAGGGCCATCCCATCAAAACCTGTCGGTCTGGGCGGTGCGTGGCTGAGGGGCCGCGTGGGCACAGAGGCAGGAGGAAGGGGCCCTTTCCGTAAGAACAGACAGTGAGACAGTGGAAAGTACTTCGTGTTCCCGTGAGTCAGCCCTGTCCTGGGCGTTTGAGGAGTATGCATTTAGTTCTCACAATCCTGTACAACACAGGTGCTTTTGTAGATGAGCCAACAGGCCCAGAGAGGTTAGGCGATGCCCACAGCACGCAGCCAGCAGTGGTGAAGGCAGGTTTTGAACCCGGCCGGGATGCAGAATTCGTGATGCTCCGACCTGCTCGGCTGCAGGAGTGAAAGCCTGGGAAATGCTTGCGCCAACGGCCGAGCGCGCACTGCCAGGGAGCATTGTTTGAGGGCGGTGAGCTTGCCTGAGTGCTCCCAGAGGGATCCGGCAGCTGGGGGCCCGCCCCCTCTTATCAGA
>NW_005354596.1:524045-528857 GCF_000412655.1 Myotis brandtii | reverse complement strand
GGTCTCCTCCGCTGATTCACTCGCCTCCTCTCCCCACCACATCCCAGCCATGGCCCTGGTTCTGCAGCTACTGCTGCTGCTGCTGTGGAGGGCTCAGGGGGACCCCGGGGGCAAGCTGTCCCTGGGGAATCAGCATGAGCGAGGCAAGTCTGAGGCCGGGGCGGGGGCGACTGCGGAGCGGGATGTGTGTGGGAAGACCCAGGACGGTGGGAGAGGGGAGGGAGGGGAGGGGAGGGGGAGTCTCCTCGCCTGTGGACTTGCCCTAACCACCCCCGCCTCTGCCTTCCCTAGTTTCCTTGGACGGCCGTCCCGGGGACCGGGTGAATCTCTCCTGCGTAGGGGTCTCCCAGCCCATCCGCTGGGTCTGGGCGCCTAGCTTCCCGGCCTGCAAGGGCCTGCCCAAAGGACGCCGCCGGATCCTGGGGGCGTCTTCGAGCGGGACCCCCACCGTGTCTCCTGCCCAGCCCTTTGCCGGCCGCCTACGAGTCCTGGACCACCCTGGTATCCGGCGGCTAGAGCTGCTTCTGAGCGCAGGAGACTCGGGCACCTTCATCTGCAAGGGCCGCCACGAGGACGAGAGCCACACGGTGCTCCACGTGCTGGGGGACGCGGCCGACTGCAGGGGGTCCGGGCCCAGCCTGGGTAGGTCGAAGCCCCCGCGCGCAGGGGGACTTCAAGCGGACACCTCCCGACGGGGAGAGGAGCCTTGGTTGGGATTCCTGAGAGGGAGAGCTAGCTGTGTGCCCTCGAACCGCTGCCCACGCCCTTCCCCGCTCCCCCAGGGTCCGTGTATCCGCAGCTCCTGATCCTCTTGCTGGGCGCCGGGCTGGTGCTGGGACTAGGAGCGTTGGGTGCGGTCTGGTGGCAGCGCAGGTGAGCTCGAGGGGCGCGGCCAGAGGCGGGCGGGTTTCCGAAGACAAAAGCTAGATCTGGAGCCTTGGGGTGTGGTTCGGTTTGGAGAACGGGGTGAGGCCACCGGCTGGTGGGTGGAGCCCTGGCTGGGGAAGCTCGGCTGAGGCCGATCCGAGCGGGGAGGGAACCGCCCGTGGGGTGGAGCCTGCGTCCTCCTGCCGACCGAACCTGCAAGTCGCAGGGTGGTGGTGGGCGCGGCCCGGAGCCGCCGAGAACCAGAGAGACAACACTGGTGGCTCTTAAAGGCGATGATTGTTCCACATCCCTGACAGGCGCTCGCCCCCACGCCCGCCGCGGCCACTCCCCAGACCTGGTGAGCCTAACCCCACCCCTTTTCCTTTTCCTACCCGCACATCCCGACCCCGCAATTCCCGAGTCTGAGCCCTTGCAGGGAGCAGACAAGTTGGTCACCTTCTCTCAATCCTTCAGCTCTGTCCCCCTCACATAGTCCCACGAGTGAAAGCCGAGCCCCAGAGACCAGCAAAGGCCGCGGAGCCCAAGACTGCGGGGGACCTGGACCAGGAGTCGGTGAGGGCTTGGGGATGGGAGGGGCCCCGGCCAGGATCCCTGAGAAAATTGGACCGAGAGAGACAGAGGCCTGGATTACTAAGGAACCAGACTTCCGAGACACTGCCCTCCTCCCCACCTTGCAGAGCCTGCTCTACGCAGACCTGGATCGTGTGGCCCTCAGCCAGCCCTGCCGGCTGCCCCCGGTGGTCCCTGCTGACTCCTCCACCATCTATGCGGTTGTCGTTTGAAGGAAAGCCCTTACTCCAAACTTCACAAGCTGGGGGCTCCAGCTCTCCAGAACTACCCTCTCCCTCTTCGACTCTCCCCGGGAAATGAAGGCACCATAGGATAGAAATGAGCACTAGACTGGGAGTCAGGAGACCTGGCTTCCAGGCTGTCTCTGCCACTGATCTTGCTCCTTCAGCTACCCCGCCTCCTATACCCTCCATGTCTCCTCTACCACTGGTGCCCTCTCTAAAGCTCACCGAGACCTGTTTCCCATCTCAGCCCTCCAAGAGAGTCGCTCCATCTCTTCCCTCCCTTCCAGTCAAGCTCCTTGAACCAGGGGTTACACCTGTCTCCTCCATGTTCTTCTGCACGCTGCTCCCATGAGGCTGCCGGTGAGGTGCTAATGGCCACGCCCAGCAGACGTTCTTTAGCATTCATCTGGCTTGGCTTTTGATTACTCCCTTCTTTAAACTGTTTTTCTCTCTTTTTTTAAAAAAAATATATTTTATTGATTTTTTTACAGAGAGGAAGGAAGAGGGAGAGAGAACTAGAAACATCGATCAGCTGCCTCCTGCACACTCCCTACTGGGGATGTGCTCGCAACCAAGGTACATGCCCTTGACCGGAATCGAACCTCGGACCCTTCAGTTCGCAGGCTGACGCTCTATCCACTGAGCCAAACCGGTTAGGGCAAAGCTGTTTTTCATTAATGCTGATGTCTTCCTTCTGGACTCCTCTTCCTTTCTCCCTACCGCCACGGTATTCCCCACCATTCTAGGTCTGTCCCTTTATCTTCCTCTTCTGGGAAGTTATCCACAGTGGCCTCAGCCCTCACCTTGGCAAATGACACCCAGAACTCTCCAGCTCAGATGCCAGCTGAGGGATTTCCAAACTGTCCCTCAGACATCCCTGTCTATCTGGCCCTACACATTGTCATACAGCATGTCCAAAACTCATCGTCATCTCCAAACCTCTCACTCAATCCTCCTCTGTATTCCCTCTTGATCAACCCTCTTGCCCAGGCCAGAAACTGAGTCATGCAGCGTCCTTCCTGTCCCACAATGAACCAAGTCCTTCTGTTCTATTTTAACATCACTGTCAAATCCACACCCTTCTGCATGCCCAGCACTGCCACCCGAATGTATGCTCCTCATTTCCTGGATTACCCAGAAACCCACCTCATCCTTTTTCCCTTGCCCTCCTCCCTGAAGGCAGGTAGATCCTTCCCAAATACTAACTTACTTCTGACAGCCTGTATTTCATATCTGTAGTATTTCCTTCCTTAAGCGTCAGCCCTGGGCCCAGGGGCCTTGGCTTTGGGTACACGGAACTGCAGCACTCTGTCTACTCGCTAGGCTTATGTCTGTCACATCACATACACACACCAGCCTTGGAGAAATCGCCCGCAGGCCCCAAGTGCTGTATGCCTTTGTCCGGTGCAAAGATGCCTTCTTCATGGATTACACTTTTCCTTCCTCTCCACTACCTGCCTGGCTAGTTCTTACTCATCCTCAGGACTCAGTTCAAGTGCAGCCTTCCGGAAGCCGTTCCCGATCCCTTGCCACCCTGCATACATTTTGATGCCCTGGGAGTCCCCTTGTTTCTCTCATAGCAACAGTCTCCTGTGACTTGTTCCATCACAACCTGTCTTTCTGTTTGAAAACAATGTTCAAGAATTGTGAGTTCCCTGATATCAGGAGATGGCCCTTTTCATAGCACTGCTAAGCCTCAGTAAATGAGTGAACAAAAATGAGTATTTCTGCAAGTGTTATTTCTTCCTATCAACAACGATGGGTGGGTTAGTAATCTGCCAATCTCTGAGTCATCTGAGCTTTAGATAAATTCAGCAAGTAATCCACCCATGCTCTCTCTCCTCTGCCCTGTACATGCTTGCACCCGAGCACCTATGACACAGGGCTGGGCAATGAGTCAGCGAGTGCCTAATGAGGGTTTGAGGAATGAAAGAGGCCTCCTTCCCTCACTATCCCCAACCTCAGGTTTCAACCCTGCCCCTGTCCCTCTGCCCCAGTAAAACAGCAGCCACAGCCCAGTCGGAAAGGTCAGTTCTATTTTATTAGTTCTGGGAGAGAAGACTCACCCAATGATCTCTCTCCTTTTCCCCACACTATGCCCCCCCCTACCTTGGGACCCTGTTCCCACTATTCACCATCCTTTGTCTAATCCTCCTTCCCCTTCTACTCCCTATACTGCCCTATCCCTGACCAGCCAAGACCCCAAGGCCAGGCCCTCAACTGTGGGGGCGTGTGCTGAGCACCAGGCAGAGGGAGCTGAGCCCAGCACCTGCCTTCTCCAGTTCAGAGCAGGACACAGGGACCAGGGTGACATCAGAGAGCTTCTGCAGTGCCTGCAGGGAGGACATGGGATGGGGAGATGGGAGTGAGACAACCACACACCCCTTGCAGCCAGATCAGAACGGTCCCACTCAGGCTTCCAGGTAAGGACTCCCTCCCTCCTCCTCCTACGAAGGCCTGAGATGCCTTTCTCTGGTGGTTGTTGGTGGAGCTTCTGCCCTCCCCGCCTCACCTCCTGGCTGTTGGGCAGGTCCCCCCCTCCACGGTGCAGGAGGAAAGGGGGCACACCAGGCAACCCAGGACGCAGAAAGAGACAGTCAGCGGCTGCATCATCTGGGAGGGTCAGGGAGGCGTAGGGGTGGTCCGTCAGCACCGCCATGGCCTGGTGTAGAGGAAAGAGGCAGCATTCAAGTCTCAGAGCCTCTGCACCCGGGCCTGGCTGCCCTCCCAGGCTGAGTGCTGGGGACTGTTAGTTGGTGAAATAATCAGGACACAGCACATACTGGGAGTCACTCTTCTAAGCGCTTGAGTTACCTGTGCTAATTTCCACCACAGATTCGCATGCAGTTCTTCCACCTGCAATCTCTTGGCCCCATCTCCCCTTCTCCGGCCCCCACCTATCGGCCCCAACCACCCTTCAAATCACAGCTCAGATGCCCCCTCTGGCGATTTTTGGGAGACCGTGTAAATGTAAATCGACTCTGTTCCCTGATCTCCCATCGCCCTGCCCAGTTATACCTCCTTGTTTTCTCGCGTGTTTTCACAGATGAACTGCGCCCTGAGGGCAGGGGCTGGGGCTCATTTTCGGAGCCCCCCCCTCCACCCCGGCCCATAGCCACGCCCATGTCCC
>NW_005354596.1:522987-523804 GCF_000412655.1 Myotis brandtii | reverse complement strand
TCGGCCTCTCCCTCCTCCGCGCCCCGCACCCCTCCCCGAGGCTGGCCCCGCTGCTCACCCGGAACGTGTCGGCCACGATCTCGGCTCCTCGGTGGTTGGTCCACTTGGAGAGGCCCACGAAAAACTCCCGGCCTGCGCCCCGGAGGCCAAGAGGTTCAAGGGCGGGGGTGGGTGGGATGAGTTGGAAACAAGACCCGCGATGGCCCGGTCTCCCAAACCCTGCTTCCCTGCGCCAAGCTCCGGGGATGGGCACCCAGCCTCACCCGTGAAGAGGACATCAGTGCCATCCAGCGTCGCGTTCTCGTCCGCCATCTCCACAATACGGAGCCCCAGGTCATGGAGGGCTTTGCGGACTCCATCCACCTTAGGGCGAAAAAAGCGGGCCGAGACATTCCCACCCCACTTCTTCCCTGAAGCCTCGGATGCCCCCCGAGCCCCCTGGCGTCACCTCTGGCCTGCGGGCAGGACTCCAGGGCCGCGTGATCAGGGCCGTGTCCCCTTGGATCACGGCGGTGTCGCCGAGCAGCGGTCCCAGCGGCAGCGACTCTTCAGGAGGCAGTTCTAGCAGCTGAAGCCCCAATCGCTGCCTCAACTTACCCCCCAGCACCCCGTGCTCCCTCTGTGCTTTAGCCAGGTCCAGGGCAGGAAGGCCAGCCCCCGCACCCTCCCCCGACGCCAGGCTCTCCGGGACCCCGCGGATCAGGGCGTGGGAGCAGCGGCCCAGCCCCTCCCCCGGCGTCCCCATCCCATCCACACAGTCGCCCCCTCCGGCAGCGCTGACTTCTCAGTTTCCTCTTTCTTCAGCTGTTGTCTGGGA
>NW_005354596.1:521923-522926 GCF_000412655.1 Myotis brandtii | reverse complement strand
GAAGAGAAGGGCGTGGGACGGTGGTTGAGAACGCGGGGTCTTCCTCCGGCCGCCGGGGCACCCCTCCCTCTCCTCTCCACCCCTTCCAGACCTTCCTCGGCTGCCCACCCAACGCCCGCACCGTGGCGATCTGCTTCTTTAGGGGGAGTCCGAGGAGCAAGAGCAGGATCCCGTCATCTCCAAAACACCTGTTGCCCCTGCTCGGGGGCTTCGTGAGGTTCCTGCCCGGTGCCCCTCTTGGCAGCCGCTAGGATGCGCTCACTCCCCAAAAATGCAGCGGCCCCGCCCCCTTAACCCTCCGCGGCTCCGCGCCGTGCAGACCCGAAGTGCGGCGAGGAACCCACTAGGGTTGTGGGGCAGGAGGCAGCTGGGGAGAGAGGGCCTGGGGCATGGAAGTCTAGGGGCCAAATGAGAAAGGGCGAGAAGGGCGAGGAGGAGTTAAATATCGTCTCCACCCAGCGGGGCACTCCGCTCCCAGCGCGACCCAGCCTGAACCAGACCTCGTCCCGGAGGACTGGGAGCGTCCAAACGAAATCCGAAGGGCGGGGAAACGGGGGGCGTGGTTCCGGGCGGCGGGCGCCGCTCCAGGCTCCGGGACCCTTCCCTTCCCTCCCGCTCTATCTTCCCCAAAGTCCACCCCATTCAGCTCCGCAACTCAAATGCCGTCCCCCGCCCCCCGCCCCGCACTCTGTCCGCGCAGGCACGGGCCCGGTACCCCGATCCCGGCCCCAACACAGTCCGGGGAACACCGCCCGCTCCAGACTCACCTCCAGCGCCCACCCCCGCTCCTGCCGCTCTGTGATCTCGGCTGGGGTCCCAACCCCCGTGAGGACAGAGTTGGCGGAGAAGAGCCCCGCTCCTCGAGCCTTGGGAGCTGGAGCTTTGGCTGCGAGGAGTCCCTGGGTAGGCTAGGGCCAGTGCTCCGGTGGGGCAGGGGCTCGGCGGTCTGGCGGCTCCAGGGCATTGTCTAAACGGGACAGGGCAGGGCTCCTCAGGCCACGCC
>NW_005354596.1:516507-521905 GCF_000412655.1 Myotis brandtii | reverse complement strand
ACCCCGCCCCCCTTCTCGGAACTGGGCCCCGCCCGGCGAGCGTTGCACAGGCCCACCCAGACATGGCCGCCCCTTCAGGCTGGGTAGCAAACGCAGCACGGACCCACGAGACAACGCGACAATGGACTGGCAGTAAAAATGGCCAAATCACCGCAAGCACCCTTCTTCTAATTCCTGGCTTCTGCCCGGAGCTCAAGGTCACTGACCCACCCTGCATTCGGGTTTCCCACATTTCAAGCCCCCTTTGTGTGATCACAACACTAGATTTTCATTCTGTATTTTATTACTGAAATACATTGTCCTACCAATCAGTCCCAACCCCCACCCCCCACGATAAAAATCTCACCCAGATCCCCCATCCTTCCCTCCACCCCCCAGGCAGTCCTGCACAAGTCTCCAGAATTCACTGCCCACTGGGCATTTTGGAGTGTGTCCCTTGGGTAGCCAAGGGAAACCACCCGGGGCCTTTGTGGGGGGAAATGGAGGGGAGGGAGCTTATTTGAGGGCCTTGGCCACTTGCTCATAGGCCAGCTCGATCTCCTCATCGTCGGGGCAGGTGGAGGCGAACTCCTCGCGCGCATAGGCATTGCGCAGGTACCGATGCACTCCCCGGAACACCTCGGGGATGGAGAAGCCGCGGTACTTCTTACACACCACCTGGGTGGGGAGGAGAGGAACAGACATTAGCCTCAGGGAAGCCAGACTGGGCTGCCCCGCTGCGGTCTTTCTCTTATCCCAGCCTTCTTGTCCAGGCGTTAAGTCTCCGCTGTCCAGCTCTTTTTCCTGTGATTCTGACCTGCCACGTGAATCATCTGCTCCAATTGGCTTTCTTAACTCTTTATTGTCCTATACTGTCTTCACTTTTCCTCTCTACTTACTGATAACAAGCCCCTTTTCAGACCAATTCCAATGGTACTACTTTTCTCCTCTTGGTTTTATTGAGCTATAAATTACAAACGATTAAATTTTTCTCTTGAAATTTCCACAGCGACTTTTCTCTTTGTTTCATTGGGGGCAAGGACTAATCATCACACCACTTTGCCTTTCAGTGTTCAATACGCAGCTCTGTGGCAGACGGACATCGGGCCCAGATTTCACAAACTAAAACCATAGCTTTAAGGCTGTGACAAAAGATGGGAACCAACAGTTTTCATCTTCCACAAGAGGAGGTGGAAACCGAAGCTATGAGGAGCTAAAGCTTTGATTGTAGGAAGAGCCTGCCCTGTCTGGCCTGGGGATTTGGCAGTGCCAGTGGCAGGAAGAGCATTCTTGAAAGTAACACTGGGATGTGTTCCTCTCCGCCAGCCGGCTTGCACCCAGCTTGTATCTTGGAATGTAATTTTCACAAGCAAGTCTTGTGGGCAATGACCGCTGAGAAGGAAGGGGTGGCATTTACTATTAGCAGCAATCTATGGAAACCGCCCTAAGAAAGAAATCACCGTTGCAGTGGTCGTCACGGGAAGCCATCCCAGCGGCCATCCTCTCCTCCCACCGTGGCCACCCACCTGCACTATGTGGAGCTTTGGCAGCAGGTTACAGTCCGCCAGAGTGAGCTCATTTCCATCCAGAAACTTCCTCTGAGAGATGCCCTCGTCCTCAGCACTGGTCTCGTCCACTTCCTCTGGGAGAGGGGATGCCAGGTAATTGTCTAAAACTTTCAGGGCTTTCAGGAGCCCCTTCTCCAGGTCTGCACAAGAGAGGGCATTGGCAAGAGCATCAAATGATTGACACAGTCCAATCCTAGAAGGTTCAGGGGGCAGGTTGGGGTGAGAGGATGAATACTAATGCTAGGCCCGTCCAAATTAACAATAGCTAATGCAGTTAGCTTTCTGTTATTGTAAGCACTTTATATACAAAAACTCATTTAATTCTCACATCAACCCACAAAATAGGTATTGTTATGCTCATTTTATAGATCTGGAAATAGATTTATAGAGGTTAAATGAATTGCCCGAAGTCACCCAACTAGGAGGATCTGTACTCAGGTAGTCTGGATCTAGAGTCACTGTTCTTTTTTTATTCTTTTCTTTTCTTTTTAAAATATATTTTATTGATTTCAGAGAGGAAGGGAGAGGGAGAGAGAGATAGAAACATCAATGATGGGAGAGAATCATTGATTGGCTGCCTCCTGCATGCCCCACACTGGAGATCGAGTCCACAACCTGGGCATGTGCCTATGACCAGAATCGAACCCGGGACTTTTCAGTCCAACACTCTATCCATTGAGACAAACCAGCTAGGGCTAGAGTCACTGTTCTTAAGCATAACCCTGTTCTGCCAGAAAACAGGCAAGCAGCCAAGCCAACCCAACTAATGACCCCAGTCGGCAGAAGAGGCCAGGGAAAAAATGAGAGATGCTCAAGAGTCGTGGCCAATGAGAATGCAAGGAGAGATGGGAGTTAAGCAAAAACATCTCCCTTGATGTTGAGATCTGAATTCCTAGGTGCTCCAAATGCCTCCCATCCCCTGGATCTCTCGTTCCTCCCGGGACCCGGGCCTCTAACCACAGGACTCACTGTCATTGAGTGCTGGGTTTGAGTTCTTGATGTAGGCAGAAAACTTGGCAAATATGTCCAGGCCAGCTGTGTTTGACTCAGGGTTCAGAGCTGCCAGCTTGGGGTACCTGAAAGCCAAGGGGAGAAATAAGGAATCCTACTGGGAGGAGCCTCAGCCCCATCACCATCTGGCTTGTTTGTTTTTTTTTCAATCCTCACCCCAAGGAGTGAGGATATTTTTCCCGTTGATTTTTTAGAGAGAGTGGAAGGGAGGGGGAGGGGGAGAAAGAGAGAAAAAAAAGGAACATTTATGTGAGAGAGACACATCGATTGGTTGCCTCCTGCTCGCCAGGGATTGAACTTGCAACCCAGGGACATGCCTTTGACCAGGATTCGAACCTGGTTCTTGGGCTGACGCTCTAACCACCGAGTAACCGGCCAGGGCGCCATCTGTTTTTTATTTCTTCAGAGTCTCCCAGCTCCCCCCACTCCCCTTTCCCAGTGCCCCAATACCTGGGAGGACACAGCACTGCCTCCAGAAACTCCTCAATCTTGTTGGTGTCTGTGTGCACTTCGGTGCCATACAGCAGAAAAGGGAGCTGCCCTCCTGGGCACAGCTTCTGTACTGTCTCAGTTCGCCTGTAGGAGAGAGAGGCCACGCATCGGGCTTGAAAAGGGGGTCAGAGAGGACCAGGAAAAGGAGATGGAGGGAGGTGGGAAGAGAAAGGGGCTCTTGGTAGAAGGGAAAAGTTCAGGATGGAAGACACAGGTGACTGTGTGTGTGTGTGAGCACAAAGGGTGTTTAGAGGAACAGAAGTGGGCCTACCTCTTGGTGTCAACGGTGGTGACGTTGAAGGTGACTCCCTTGAGCCAGAGCACCATGAACAGTCTCTGGGAGAAGGGGCAGTTCCCAATCTTGGCGCCATCACTGCCAGCCTGAAAAGCAAGCCCCACCTCAAGTTAGGCCTGGTGTACCCCACCCATCCCCAGGCCATTCTGGGCATTTCCTATTCCCAGACCTTCTCTCTCTCTCTCTCTCTCTCTCTCTCTCTCTCTCTCTCTCCAGAACTGGGTACTCCACCCTGGGCTCAGTCAAATCTAGAGCAGATCAGTGGAAACATTTTCTACAAAGGCTGGCTTCTGGTTTTTCAAATACTTAAGTATAGGCGAGAGGTGGGCAGAGGGATGGGTTGTGGAGAAATGAGAGGATCTGGACCCTGGAGAGGGAAGACTGACAGCAGCGTAGTTTTCCTTGTGCTACTCTAAGTACTTTACACACAAAAACTCATTTTAATTCTCAGACCAACCCATGAAGTAGCCCCGAGAGGGACTTGGTGAGGCCAGAGATGTAGGCTAGCGGCCTGGGTTCCGGATTGGAGTAGCGCCCGAGGACAGGAGAGGCGGGGCAGGGTTTGCAGACAGAGTTCTGGTTCTTATACCTCCACCCACTCCGTTTCTGGGCAGCTGCTGGGGAGTCGAGGGGCTCACAGCCTCGCCCTAGAGAGGTAGAGGGGCTGCTCTCTAATTGGCAAGCGGTGACCTCATCCCTCCAGGGACACCGCCCCCTAGGCTCCGGATGATTCATTTCACCGGTGTCTCCAGCCTTAGCCGCTTCCTTCCTGCCAAGGAGTGGGGGCAGGGAGCCGTGAGGCCGAGGACCAGCGGTAGAGGCCACCTTCCTCTCCCCGGCCCTGCCTGCTGGGTCTCCCGGCACAACCCCTCTGGCGCCAGATAACCCTCCTCACACAGGACCCAGGGCCAGAATCTCTGCAGCACACACTCACCCGGGAGTAAAAGTAGCCCTTGAGGCGAGTGTGAGAGTGCGGTGGGGACCACACCCAGGGGCGGCCCAGGCAATGGCTGCCTGAGAAGTAAAGCATAAAGACAGGGAGAAACAGGCAGGAACACCCAGACAAGATGAACAAAAGGGGGCAGCGAACAAAAGAGGGGAAGCGGAGAGAAAGGAAGCAGGAAAGTGAGGGGGTGGGGAGAATAGCAAACAAGAAGCCGGGTGTCTGCCAAGGGGAAGGAGGGCGAAGAGAGGAGGTCCAGAGAGGGGCGGCACAGCCCTCGTGGGGAAGGGAGCAGGGTGGGAACAGCGAAGGCCAAAGGCCGGGCCTGCGGTTGTTGCTGCTGTTTTTTAATTAGGGGGGGGGGGGAAGAAGAGAGAAACATCGATGTGTTGTTCCACTTATTTATTCATTCATTGGTTGATTCGTGCATGTGCCCTGGCAGTGGTCGAACCTGCAACCTTGGTGTATTCGGACACCACCTAACCAACTGAGCTACCGGGCCAGGTCTGGCCTGCGGTTTTGATACCCAAATGCTATGGGCCCACAGAGGGGGGAGAGAGTTGGGGCAATTCTTTCTCTCCTGCTTCTACAGCCTCTAAGTCTAAACCCTAAAGGCCCTAGCCAGCGCCCCCTCTTTCTGACCCCTCTCACCTAGCCCAGCCCGGAAGCAGCCACAGGGAACTCTCCTCTCCTCCACACCCCCTTTCTCTCTCCCCAGGTCCCCAGGCCCTTCTCCACGCACAGCCTGGCCAGCCCAGCTTCTTGCACTCCACTCCCACTCCCCTGTCCTCCCACCCCTTTCCCAGTGGACCCCTTCCCACTCCCAGGGCTCCCTACCACACTCACACACACACACTCACACACACACACTCACACACACACACACACCCCCACTCACACACACTCACACCCACCCACTCCCCTGTCCTCCCACCCCTTTCCCAGTGGACCCCTTCCCACTCCCAGGGCTCCCTACCACACTCACACACACACACTCACACACACACACTCACACACACACACACACACCCACTCACACACACTCACACCCACACACACACACCCACTCACACCCACACACCCACCCACACCCACACACCCACTCACACC
>NW_005354596.1:515684-516171 GCF_000412655.1 Myotis brandtii | reverse complement strand
CCCCACACCCCCACACCCACACACACACACTCACACACACACACACACTCACACACACCCCCACATACACTCACACACACCCCCACATACACACTCACACACCCACACACACTCACACACACCCACACACACACCCCCACACACTCACACACACCCACACACACACACACACACTCGCTCACACACATTTCTCCAAGCCTCCCCCTACCCCCCACCCTCCTGAGGCCCCATGTCCTGATGTTTTACCCTGTTCCTCCCCCGCCCTGCTACCCTCCCCCTCGGTCCTTCCCTCCGCGTGTGCCCCCCCCTCCCAGGAACCCTCCCTTTTCCCCACCGTGGGGTCCTTCCGGCTGATGGGAACTTGCACTTGTACAAACTTTCCAAGGTTGAGCCTAGAACTCTTTCTCCGCCACCTCAATTGTCCTCCCCTCCGGAGCCACCCCCTCCCGTCCCACAGACGGCAGGTGGGGTGGGGGGCGGCAGGGAG
>NW_005354596.1:510908-513911 GCF_000412655.1 Myotis brandtii | reverse complement strand
CTGCCCCCCGCCCCCCCGCCTTCCTGCTGCCACCTCTGCCCTCGAGGCCCTTCCTGCGCCCTCGCCCTCTTCTCTCCGGCGGTGGCTTTGGAGATGGGCGAAGGGTGAGGCAGTGTTGGCCCCAGGCGCCCTGGGGGCAGAGGGGAGCCGGCCCTGTCCTGGGGGGAAAGCAGAGCTCAGCCAGAGCAGGGGAGCGAGCGGAGTCTGCGGGACAGACAGGCAGGAGGGAGAGCAGCCTTGCCTCCCCAGCGCTTGGCTTTGGAGGTCTAGACGCTGTGACCTGCTGAAAAGCAGCCAGGACATGTGCTCCGAACCGGACATTTTCCGGCCCCTGCATCTTGACTCTCCTACCTCACACCCCTTCCCTTCCTTCCTCACCGACCACTAACAAAAGACCTACGGTTCCAGAAAACTTGGTGGAGCGCAAGGACACAGGAGCAAAACCAAGCCTGAGACTTGAAAACACGGAGGAACTCGGGGCAGGAGTGGGTGGGGTGACCAGAGCTGCTGGAGACCCGCGGTTGGTGGTTTCCTCCCCTGCTTCCTCCTGGGGGTTTGCGCCTCGCGGGCGGGGTGGGGGGTAATCTTTCCTGTGGGGGGGCATGGATGTCTTTGGTGTTTGTTCCTTGAATTGTGACATCCTGTAAGGAGGCAGAATGATTCCTGCTAAAGGGAATTCCTTCCATGGTACCCCTCCAAGTCTGCACGCAGCCCCTTGCAGCTGAGGGGCCCGGCAGCGCTATGCCAGGCCCTTCGTCCAGCTTGTCAGTGTCCCCCAGAGACGCTGCCCACGAAGCTGTCCCTCAGGCGAGTGGGCCAGCCCTGAGCCCAAGCAGGTCTGCCTCTCTCTTCCTTCCCACGCTTTATAGCTAGAGCTGCCTTCATCCTCAATACTGGCTTCGGCTGCTGGCATGGCCTCCACAAGGTATTCTTGCCTCAGTTTCCCAGCTGACAGGTGATGCTGCCCTCTCCTGGTACCACCCAGCAACGCCCCAAATCCTGCTCCAGAGGCTCCCTCCCACTTCATCTGCTTGCCCCCCACTTTCTCCTGTCGCAGTAGCTCCCCTTTCCTTTTCTGGGCAGGATTTTCTCTCCACTCTCTCCCCTTCCTGGGCTTGGTAAACCAGTCCCTAATCTCTTCCCACCCGATTGGAAGGTGTGTCCCTCCCAGACACTCAGACACGCCTCACAGCCTCCTCCAGGTTTCCATGGTTCCATTGCTCAACAGTTTGCCGAGGGTAACCATTAACCTGCCCTAACTAGCTTCCCCACCTCTCTCCATAGAGGGGGCTCTCCAGCCATTGTTCAGCAGAGCCAGGTTACCCCACCATCTTTCCTAAAGTCTTGGGTGGGATCTCCCCATCTCGGTACCCAGGACAAAGCTGGGAGGAATGTGTATCTGAAGGGATCTGTTTCTTAAAGGTATACATTTTATTTATTTCTGTTCACAATCTATCTCCTTGCTTCTCCTACACTCACACACACTTAAAAGTTAGCTTCATGGAGCTCAGACTTAATTGTGTTCATTGCTTTGAGTCCACCACCCAGAGTAGGACTATATAGCTGCTGTAGGAATGAACGGCACCCCTCTGTCCTTACCGGGTGTGTGCCCAGGGGTGGGGCATGTCCCCAAAAGAGTGTAGGTGTTCTTATCAGGTCTACTCTGTCAGAATTGGGTGCAATTCCCACGCTTTCACTTCGGGGTGGGGTGGGCCTAAAATGATAATTTAGGCCCTGTAGTGCCCCCGTGGGGTGTTCATACACTGTACCCAGGAAATCGGCAGAGGAGGTTGAGATACGAGTCTCACTTCTTTCTTTTTTAAAAAATATTTTTATTGATTTCAGAGAGGAAGGGAGATAGAGTTAGAAACATCAATGATGAGAGAGAATCATTGATTGGCTGCCTCCTGCACACACCCCCACTGGGGATCGAGCCTGCAACTTGGTCATGTGCCTTTGACCGGAATCGAACCCGGGACCCTTGAGTCCACAGGCTGACACTCTATCCACTGAGCCAAACCAGCTAGGGCGAGTCTCACTTATTTCTGCTTATTTATTTATAACACATAGCTCTTACTACGTTTGCCAGGCACTGTTCTAAGCTCTTTATAAATAAACCAAGAGGAACAAATATTAACTTAGAGTTGTTGACACAGTTGAATTATTGTTGCTTATCTCCACTCTCCAGAAAAAACAATGCGCCTCTGGCCCTTTAAAGTCGTTCTCCTCCCCCATTCCCCCCTCCCCCGGCAAAGCCCCCAGAACAGTTTCCTAGGCCAGGACTCGAGCTCGGCTTCCGGCCTCCTCTCAGGCTCCACCCCGCGTTAATCAGATCCCGGAAACCCTGGGGCAGAGGCCCTGGGCTGAGAGGCGGCCGAGGGCGGGAAGTTTGAACGTCCTGGCACCACCCATTTAAGAGCAGGCCAATCAGCGTCCAGCCTTCTTAGCGACCGCGCCCCCCTCCCCCTCCCGTCCTGCTGGCTCTCTAGGCAGGATCCGGGTCTCTCCGACCAATAGCGATTAAGGGGGTGGGGTCTCTACGCGCGCACCCGTCCTGGCGTCCGCGAGCTCCTCCTGCAGGCTTGTGGTTGGTAGTGGCTCGGTCTCGCGCACGTCGAGGTCCCGGGGACAGAAAAGGCGGGAAAACTCCGCAAGTTGTCCGCCTGTGGGGTAGGAAGCCTAGAGCGCGGGCCCGGCCTTGGGGCGTGGCTGGCAGGGGTGGGAGAGGAGGCTGGCACAGCTCGCCCACGCGGCCCGCAGACCTTCTCCATCCCAGTGCCACCTTGGCGTGACAGGAATGTGGGGGGCGGGGGTTCCACAGACTGTCCGTCCTTAAAATACTGAGAGGTCGCCCTCGAAATGCCCCAGATGACGGAAATAAATGTGACCTCTCCTCGCCTCAGCCCTCCCAGACTGCCCTGTGCATTTGCGCCCGCCTCGCGGTGAGCGCTCGCTCCTGAACCGCCTTCATTTTCCGCAGCGCAGAGCCTCCCTCCCCATGGC
>NW_005354596.1:503651-510602 GCF_000412655.1 Myotis brandtii | reverse complement strand
TGCTGTGGAGCGCCGGCTGCCTGGGCCTGGCCTACTACGACACCGGCGACTCGGCCGTGCACTTCATGCCCGACGCCCCGGACCGCGAGAGCCTGCAGCTCCTGCAGAGAGGTGGGCGGGCCGCAGTGCTCCCGGCCTCGGCCTCGGTCGGGGTGATCCGTTGACGTCCGGAGGACGGTCTGTCGTTTTTAAGACTCCATTTCATGATTCAGCAGATATTTATGAGGTGTCTGCAAGGTGTCAGGGGCGGGGATACAGTCCTGGCAAACCAGTCACGCCTGCCTTCTGGGGTTCATACTCCAGGCCCCCCCCCCACCTCACCGTCTGCTACCCCGCCCTTCCTAGCTCTCATGCCTGACTCCCCACGAGGCTCCCAGCTGGTGGGCTCTCCCTGCTCTTAGAGGAAATGCGCTTCTGAGGTGGGGAGGGAGACAGCAAGGAGAGGAATTAGGAAATACAGATCCTGTCACTCATTTGGTCTGCGTTTCCTTCCAAGTCCTGGATGAAATCAGCCCCCGGTCTGTTGTTACCAGTGCCAAACAGGATGAGAACATGACCCGGTTTCTGGGGAAGCTCGGTAAGGACTGGGTGAGGCTGAGAAGGAAAACGAGGAAGGACTGAAGTGTGGGATATTACAGGAGATGAAAGGGTCTCGGAGGGAGGTAGAGTCAGGGTGAGAGAAGGGAGAGGCAGAAAGACTGAAATGTACAGGCTAACGGCCCTTTCCTTGCCTCCCTCACAGCCTCGCAGGAACACGGAGAGCCTAAGAGACCTGAAATCGTATTTCTGCCAAGTGTGGATTTCGGTATCTCCTTTTGCGTTGCTCATTTCCGCATCCCAGTTTCCCAACCCTTTCTCCTAATTCCACCCCATCGTCAGAGGTCTCTCCTCGGCCCTATCTCACCTGAACCGTTGTGTCCTCCAAGCGCCATGACCAGTCTCCTCAGGATCTCTCCTGCTCCCCACCCTTCAATAACCTGCACCTGCTATGAAACCTCCGCTTCGGTGTGTCTATGCGGGCCGCCCCTGAGAAGAGAGTGGTGACACTATTTGGAATTGGAATTCTCCCCCCTTTAAGCCAAAGCTTTTGTTCGGGTGGGAGGGAAGCTACTTGCCTCGATGACCTTGATGATCCCTAAGGCATGTCCATAACCTTCCCTGATTTGCAAAAAAGACGGAATGTTCTCTCCTAATTAGATGTTAACACATTAGTCTTATATGATCTTTTTCACCAAAAACCCCCAATTTCAGACAGATTTCTTAGGCTGTGATCTCAAGCCAAACATCTTTATATTTTATATATAGAGATAATTAGACCAAGGATCTGAAAATTTGTTTCAGTTTTCCGTTAACCGCCTGTGTAAACTTGGCAAATCAGATCATCTGTCTTCTATTTTCTTTCTTAAAATAGAGTGAAAAATTGGATCACAAGACCTTTCTCTTTCCAAAATAGGTCTGGAGATAAGCAAACAGCGCCTCCTTTCTGGAAACTACTCTTTTATCCCAGACTCCATGACCACCACTGAGAAAATTCTCTTCCTCTCCTCCATAATTCCCTTTGACTGCCTTCTCATGGTGAGAGGGGCCCTGGGAAGTCAGGGCTGGGATGCCACAGGTTGGAGAAAGGCAAAAGCACCCCAGTCCTTGGGTTGAGTCCTGGGAGTTTCTAGCCCAGCCCTGGAAAATAATAGCTTCCCCTGGTATTATCCAGCCTTCAAGACATTGGGATTTACCCCAGCTCCACCCTTTAAAAAAAAAAGTTTTTAATTGATTTCAGAGAAAGGGAGAGAGATAGAGAATCATTGATCAGCTGCCTCATGCCCCTCACTGGGGGTCCAGCCCAACCTAGGCATGTGCCCTGACCAGGAATCTCACCAGTGATCTCCTGGGTCATGGGTCACTGCTCAACCACTAAGCCACACCGGTCGGGCCCTCAGCTCCACTCTTGATCCTCTCTCAGGTTCGAGCACTTGGAGGGCTGCTCAAGTTCCTGGGTCGAAGAAGAATCGGGGTTGAACTGGAAGACTATAACGTCAGCGTTCCCATCCTGGGCTTTAAGAAATTTGTGCTGTAGGTGATTTACCCTAACCTCAGCCAAAGTAAGATGGGAAGTCTGAATAGTAACAGGGTGGAGTGGGAGGTAGTGATGCAGGGGTGGGCAGTGTCCTATCAGGTAAAGTGCTCTAGGACACACTGGAGCACCTGAGGGGATGTGTAGCTCGGGGGACAAGCCTGAGACAGTATTCTGGAAGGTGGGGCAAAGGGGATGAAACTGAGAAAAGAACTCCAACCTCATACCCCAGCACCTTCTCTTCTGCTTATTTTTTGCCCTCAGGACCCATCTAGTGAGCATAGATCAAGATACTTACAGGTAAGGAGATGGAGGCAGGCTGTCATCTCTGGGAAGGGAGAAGGATTAAGCTTAATGCTCTAATAATCCTAATGAGGCTCCAGTTTTTTTAATCCTGGGGCTATTAGGATAAACCTCCGTGAAGGAAGAAGTGGGAATTAGTGGGAGAGAAGAAGAAAAGCATGAAGGTGTCACTCTTCTTTTCTGAAGAGAGAAACTGAGGCAGAGAGAAGTGAAGCACAAAACTTACATCAAGACTTGATCTCAGCAGGATGTTCTCAACCCCTTCTATTTTCTCAATTCCCTTTAAAAATCCAGCCCTAGCTGGTTTGGCTCAGTGGATAGAACGTTGGCCCGAGGACCAAAGGGTCCCGGGTTTAATTCCAGTCAAGGGTTTAATTCCAGTCAAGGGCGTGTACCTCCGTTGCAGGCTCCTCCCTAGCCTGGGCCCTGGTTGGGGCACGTGCAGGAGGCAACCAATGGATGTGTTTCTCTCACATCAATATTTTTTTGTCTTTCCACTCTCTGAAAATCAATGGAAAAATATACTTGGGTGAGGATTAAAAAAAAAATCCAAGTTACCCAGAACTCCCCCATTTCTCCCTGACAGTGTTCTGCAGATATTTAAGAGTGAGTCTCACCCCTCAGTGTACAAAGTGGCCAGTGGACTGAAGGAGGGGCTCAGCCTCTTTGGTATGTGTGCCCCATCCCTCATCCCACACTACAAAAGCCTTCCAGAAAAGCAGCTTCCTCCAAAGATGTGTCCCAGGCCCTCTCTTCCCACTTCATTCCCATTGTCAGATGCCTCTTGTACTCCAATCCAACTTTCTTACCCTTTTTGTACCCTTCCTGAACTTGGGCACCTCCCCTTACCCTGTAGTTACCCAGTGTCATTAGCATATCTCTTACTTTACCAATTCCATGTTTATTCCTTAGGTTTGTATGAATGTCTGTACTAGCTGTGTACCTGTCTGGGGACTTGGGAGGCCCTTTGTATAGAGGAGAGTTAGAACTATGAAACTGCCCATATTTGATTTGCATTGAGTCTTTGTCAGTTGTTTCTTTGTATAGAAGAGAGTTAGTAAGTATGAAACTGCCCATATTTGATTTGCATTGAATATCAGTTGTTTCTGACTTTAGGGTGTACTGGGGACATTGCCCCAAGTATCCACCTGGTTTCACTATGCATATATCAGTGGGTTGTGTCTAATGTTTACATATATGTATTTGGCTCTTTGTGAGTCTAGCTATGCTTGCTCTGCCTATTTTTTTTTGGCTGAGTGTTCCTTCTCCTAAGCCCATGTAAGGTAATACTGGCTCAGACTTGTGGCCAGCTGCTGACTTTGGCTGCCTTTGTGTCCTGTATCTGGGAAATACCCCCCAGGCCAGCCTGCCCCAACACTGGAATCTCTGATCCCATGTCTCAGCTTAGACAGCCACATATTCCTTTCCCTGCCCCCTCACCTCCACAGGAATTCTCAACAGATGCCGCTGTAAGTGGGGAGAGAAGCTGCTCAGGTGAGTGGGACTCATACTCGTGCTATAAGCTAATGCATGCAATCTTCAAACATACACACCACTCCATGTAGTAGTAATAAAAACAACCGCCCTTTCCGTAATGCTGACTAAATGCATTTAATCCTTATAACAATCCCACGTGGTAGCTAGTATCATCCTCATTTTACATTGTCAGCACAGATAAACATATATACTCATTGATGATACTCTGACTTGGACACATACAAGCAGCAGAAACACAATCACAAAACCCTAATGTATATATTGGTAATAGCTTTAATTATGAAAACCACACTTCAATTTGAGTTGTTCTCTGATAACTCTCAAATTTGTGTGTCTAGTTCAGAGCTCCATATGTAGAATGCTAATTACATATCATTGCTACCTGCAATTTCCACAGGCAGCTCAAACTCAGAGCATCCAAACTGACACCCACTGCACCTGTTCCTCTTCCTGCATTCCCAATTCTGGGTGATAGCACTGCTGGCAGTACAGCTTCTCAAGCTCTGACTCCTGGATTGATGCTTCTCCCTCACCCTCCATATTCAATCATTCACTAGGGCCTGTTGTTTCTAGCCTCCAATGTCTCAGCCATTCCTTTCTCCCTCTTTCCACTGCTCTAATTCTGGCTATCATTTCTAACTGGGAGCATTGCATGTGCCTCCAAATTGGTCTCTCTGCCTCTACTCTCTTATTTTTCCTAGTCTATCTCTTATTCTAAAATACCGGTTAATCCAAAACAGAGATCTGAGCATGTCACTCCACTTTTCTAAAAACCTTAGGTAGAAACAAAAGAACAAACCTCAGGAGGCTTCCCCATTACCTGCAGGATGAAGACTAGCGTCTTTAGCAGTATGATGTTCAGGACTCCTCCCATTCACCCCAAGTTTCATTAATAGGCTTACCTTCCCATCACCCTCCTAAATCCTTTCTTCCTGGATTCATCCTCTATTCCAGTCATTTAGGGCCTCTGGCCATCATGGAAATACATCATGCCTGTGTTTATACTGTTCCTCTGGAAAGTCCCTGTTCTCCACTTGTCAGACTCTTACTTCAAGGTGCAGCCCAACTGTCACCTTTTTCGTGAAGCTTTCATAGGCCCTTGTAAGGAGACCAACATTCACCTTCCTGTGTGCTCACGTACTGCTTGTGTATATTTTCTAGTTGCACTATGGAATTAGTCATCTGTGAATTTGCTGGCCCTCGTAGCTGTGAACTCTGCAGTGGCCATTCCTGTTACCTCAGTGCCTGCCACATGGCCTTGCACTCAGTAGCACTCAGTGAGTGAGCACAATACATAGATGCTAGCATACAGGTGGCATCATCTCTAAACACTCAGCAGAACCCTTTGCTAGCCTACAGGTGCACAATCTTTTCCCCACCTCACCCGCCCTGCAATGTGTGTCTTTTGGATGTTAATTTAGGATAATTTCCAGATAATTGGAGGATGATATAATTGCCACACATTCTCCAGTGCTTCAGGAATAGATCTCTAATCTCAACCAGGGACAAGAAGGAAAGAATTCTCCATGGAGAAGAAAACTGAATTAAAGCTGGGAAGGAATGCAGATTACCCAGATAGGATTCCCCAGGGCATGGAATCAGGACCCGAATGATGAACTAAGGGCCCAGCTGACCTAAAGTCGGACAGGACACCAGGAAATTAAGTGAATGTCAAGTATGCTCTAAAAAGCACTGTCTTAGTACTCCAGAGACCTGAGTTTGAGTCCCAGCTTTACTTCTTACTAGCAGTATGACTTTGGATAAGTTGCTTATGCTGTAAGGGCCTCATTTCTTCAGCTGTAAAAATGAGGAAGCTTGGCTTGGTTGAAGTCTCTCCTGGCACAAGCAATAAAAACCTATGTTTTACATGAAAGTTAGCTTGGTGAAGCTCATGTGCTCTCCAAGGTAGGGACAGAGTCATAAACTGGCCTACACTGCCCTGGGTGGAGCAGCCTTTTGTGGCCAAGGAACAGAGGTACCTAAAACCCAGCCTCGAATCTAACTGAGTCCTCCACTTTATTCTAACCTGGGGTGTTCTAACCAGGGTAACTGGCATAGACTACAGTATGAGATACACATCCTCAGACCCAAGTGTCTCCACATGTTATCTCTTATATAAAACTAGAGACCTAATGCATGAAATTCATGCAAGAGTAGGCCTTTCTTTCCCCGGCTGCCGGCACCAGCTTCCCTCTGGCACCCTGGACCCGGGCTTCCCTCGCAGTCCTGGCTTCGTCTGGAAGGTCGTCTAGTCTAATTAGCATATTACACTTTTATTATAGACTAGAGGCCCAGTGCACAAAATTCGTGCATGGGTAGGGTCCCTAGCGGCTGCCAGCTGCCAGCCGGGGCCTCCCTTCGCACCCGCCTTGGCCTGGCACTGCCCGCTCACCTGCTCCCCCATCCCGCCACGGTCCTGCTTTTGTCAGGACCCATTGGGCTGGTAGCACCTTCACTGCCACCCGCTGCCAGCGCCACGTTGCTGACGCCTGCCATGTTCTGTGTCGCCCCCTGTTGGTCAGCGCACGTCTAACTCCCGGTTGGTTGAACTCCCACCCATAGGGACAATTTGCATATTAGCCTTTTATTATATAGGATAATGGCTTGCTCTAATGTAGAAAAGAATCTGTGGGCTCATAGGTCCTTACAGAATCTCACACTCTTTATAGCCATAGGGAGATAGGGACACCCAGAATTGGATAAACGTAAATGAGACATTTATTTCTGTACACTAACTTAATTAGTAATAAATACCTAATACACAAAAGGTGTAAATATTAATAATCTACACTAATAAAAGAGAAACATGGTAATTAGCGTACGACCGCTACCCTTTTCATTGGCTAATCAGTGAGTATATGCAAATTAACTGTCAGCCAAGATGGCGGCCGGCAGCCAGGCACTGAAGCCAGCATGAGGCTTGCTTGCTGCGCACTCCAACGTTCTCCGCCTCACTTGCCCGCCTCTCAGTTGCAACTCTAAGCAACTATGTACTATGTTGCAAATAAGAAGCTAAACATTGTATCGATGTTTTCAGCAGCTAGGCCTCAGAGCTAAAGCTGGCCCAGAAAAAAAAAAAA
>NW_005354596.1:498296-502388 GCF_000412655.1 Myotis brandtii | reverse complement strand
GGCGGCGCCCCAACTCCCCAGTCGGCCCTGCTCTGAGCCTGACCAAGGGCTGCACCTAGGGATTGGGTCTGCCCTCTGCCACCCGGGAGCAGGCCTAAGCCGGCAGGTCGTTATCTCCCGAGGGGTCCCAGACTGCGAGAGGGCACAGGCCGGGCTGGGGGACCCCCCTCCCCACCCTCCCGAGTGCACAAATTTTTGTGCACCGGGCCTCTAGTAATATTATAAACTTCTGTGTTTCCACCAGTCAATCTAAAAATTAGACAGTGTTATTGAAGCCCCTTAGATGTCCCTCCCCAATCCTTTATTCTCTGTAGAGAAGACCATTATTGTGAATTGAGGAATTAAATCATTACACATGGGACAATTATATACTTAAACAGGAAGAACAGGAAAAGATGAATGCCTGTGCTATTACACCAGAGACACTTTCACAGCTATGCAAACTCATTCTGACTCATCCTCTCCTACTCAGCCACCAAGAAAGCTAGATTGTTGTCATACAAATGCTTCAACATACCACCCTCCCTCTAAAATATTGACAAGCTCTGTAACATACCCACATGGAATGACACACATGGTCCTATCCATCAAAACTGTGATACACAGACACAGTTTTGCTCATATCCAGAGAGGTTCAGTAGGTGCATGTAAACACCCCTGCATAGATAGAACACTGTACTTGCCAGTACAGATACATATTGCCACAATCGTCAGGGACCTGCAAACACATTTTCACAAATTGAGATCACGACAATGATGAGAGCAGATGTAATTTCAGGTCTCCTCACCCCAACCTTCACTTCCAGGCTGTGGTTCACACGTCCAACTCATGACCTGGGGGAACTAAATTCTCGTCTGGACGTCATCCAGTTTTTCCTGCTACCCCAGAATCTAGACATGGCTCAGATGCTGCATCGGTTGCTGGGTCACATCAAGAACGTGCCTGTGAGCCCAGGGTTGGGGGCAGGGAGGTGGGGAGGTTGAGGGTCGATCCAGGACATTGCACTTCCTGAAGGGCATTCGGGTGGGAGAGGGCAAACAGTCGTTGTCCCCTGTCTGACTATCCTTATCTGACTAGCTGATTCTGAAACGCATGAAGTTGTCCCACACCAAGGTCAGCGACTGGCAGGTTCTCTACAAGGTAGGACCTACCTTCTTGAATCCTAGAAGTTCAGGTTAAGCCCCTCGGCTTGTGTTCTAGACTCTCTGTACTGTGGTTATCTTGTCCAACTTTATCCCAACACTATTTTTAAGCTTGTATTGTGGATATTGTCCAAAATATTTATTATTTTTTTGTTTTTAATCTTCACCAGACGTGTGTGTGTGTGTGTGTGTGTGTGTGTGTGTGTGTGTGTATACTGATTTTAGAGAAAGGGAAAGTAAGAGAGAAAGGGAGAGAGAAACATTGATGTATGAGAGAAACATCAATTGGTTGCCTCCCATACACACTCCCACAGGGATCCAACCTACAACCTAGGTATGTATCTTGACTCAGAGTCAAACCAGCAACCTTTCAGTACATGAGATAACACTCTAACCAACTGAGCCACACCAGTCAGGGCTGTCCAAAAAAATTAGAGAGAATAATAAAATGAACCCTCATGTATCCACCTTGCAGCTTCAACACTTATTTCATGTATATCTATCTTCTCCCACTTTGCACTTCCTGGATTATTTTGAAGCAATTCCCAGCCATCATATCATTTTATCCATAAATGTTTAAATATAATTTCTAAAAGAAAATTATTTTTTAAAATGAATAACTACAGCCCTGGCTGGTATGACTTAGTGGTTGGATTGTTGGCCAGCACACAGAAGGGTTGCGAGTTCAATTCCTGGTCAAGGGCACATGCCTGGGTTGCAGGTTTGATTCAAGGCCCCAATTGTGGTGCATGTTGGAAGCAACCTATTGATGTGTCTCTTTCACATCAATGTTTCTCTTTCTCTCCCTTTCTCTCTCTCTCTCTCTCTCTCTCTCTCTCCCCCCTGCCCTCTCTTCCTTCCTCTCTCTCTAAAATAAATAAAAACATATTTTAAAAATAATATTTAGAGAGAACCAAGATGGCGGCGTAAGGTATAGACCTGTGCGTGCTGCCTCCCACAACAACATTGAAACTACCAACTATAAGACAAACAGCTATCATTCAGAACCATGGGAAAGCTGGCCCAGTGGAAGTTCTACAACTGGAAGGAAAGAAAGAAGCGCATTGAGACTGAGTAGGATATGCAGAGGCGCCAAGAGCAGAGGTACGGAGTTGCTCGCCAGGCGGGCTGCAACTGGATGCACGGTTTTTTTCAATCGGAACGGGTTACGAACTCTCGAATCCACTGAGCTTGTTTGGGGCGGGATTCTGAGGTCCCAAACCCCTACGGGGAGAGGCGGGACGGCCATGAAGCGGGTCAGAAAGCGAGGGTGGCTCTCTCGAGGAGCTGCGCGCCAGCACTTGGGGACGTGGAGTCACGGAGTTGCGGAGAGGCAAGAAGCTGCGGAGACACCATTGCTGTTTGCTCCTCCCTGGGGACTCCCTGAGACCCGCCCTACTCAAATTACATCCCCGCCCAAGCTGTGCCAGAGGCACAAAAGGAACCACCGGAGCTTTTACAGCATAACCCAAGAAACTGAAGATTTCAACTCCTAGCATACATAAGGGAAACACTCAAGAAAAGTTTTTTTATCAATCGGAAGGGGTTACAAACTCTGGAATCCACTGAGCTTGTTTGGGGCGGGATTCTGAGGTCACAGACCCCTACAGGGAGAGGCAGGATAGCCATGCAGCCGGTCGGAAAGCGAGGGTGGCTCTCTCCCCTGGAGCTGCTCACTGCTTACCAGCACTCGGGACGTGGAGTCGAGGAGTCCCGAGAGGCAAGAAGCCGCGGAGACGCCATTGCTGTCTGCTCCGCCCTGGTGACTCCCTGAGATCCCGCCCTACTCAATTTACATCCCCGCCCAAGCTGTGCCAGAGGCACAAAAGGAACCACCTGCGCTTTTGCAGCATAACCCAACAAACTGCAGATTTCAACTCCTCGCATTCATAAGGGACACACTCAAGAAGCAGACTCAAGTTCAGAGGAAGCCGGAGCCAGACCCAGCTGGGCAGGCGACATGGAACCGCTGTACCAACAAATGCACAAACAGGTCCACCAGATCCAGTCTCACATGGGACACCGGGAGATGGCAGACAGCAGTCTGTGCACTTAGTAGAAAACGAAACCCAAGCAAGCATACCAGATATTCAGCCAGCTAGAACGCCTGGAGATTTTGTCCAGCAAGGAGCCTCCCAACAAAAGACAGAATGCCAACCTTTGTGTTGACCAGTTAAAGTATGATGTCCAGCACCTGCAGACGGCTCTCAGAAACTTCCAGCATCGGTGATATGCAAGGGAGCAGCAGGAGAGACAGCAAGAGGAGCTTCTGACTCGCACCTTCACCCCCAACGTGGAATGCGGCGGCCCCTGCGAGGCTGCGGCGCCTCCTGCACGGCTGCGACGGTCCCTCTGAGGCTGAGACGGTCCCTGTGAGGCTGAGACTGTCCCAGCGGGGTTGAGAAGGTCCCTGTGAGGCTGAGACGGTCCCAGTGAGCCTGAAACGACCCCTGTGAGGCTGAGACGGTCCCTGTGAGGCTGAGACAGTCCCTGTGGGGCTGAGACGGTCCCAGTGGGGCTGAAAATGTCCCAGTGAGGCTGAAACGGCCCCTATGAGGCTGAGACGGTCCCAGTGAGGCTGAGACGGCCCCTGTGAGGCTGAAACGGTCCTGTGAGGCTGAGACGGTCCCAGTGAGGCTGAAACGGTCCCTGTGAGGCTGAGACAGTCCCTGTGAGGCTGAGACGGTCCCACTGGGGCTGAAACGGTCCCAGTGGGGCTGAGATGGTCCCTGTGAGGCTGAGATGGCCCCTGGGAAGCCGGCGGAACTGCATGAGCCACCCAGAGGGCTTCGTTGATGGCCCGCGAACCAGCATGCAGCCCCAAGCACAAATATCACCCGAAGGGCGAAAGGGGTGAGAGCAGCTGTAGTGTTGCTTTCTCCTCACTTTTGGTAGCGAAATCCTCATTTTAAGCATAAGAGGACACATTATTTTAAAAAGCCGTTATGG
>NW_005354596.1:485395-497674 GCF_000412655.1 Myotis brandtii | reverse complement strand
GAGTGTGCAGGAGGCAGCTGATGGATGTTTCTCTCTCATCGATGTTTCTAGCTCTCTATCCCTCTCCCTTCCTCTCTGTAAAAAATCAATAAAGTATATTAAAAAAATAAATAAAATAAAATTTAAAAAGGATTTTCCTAAAAAAAAAAATCAATGGAAAAAATACCTTGAGAGAGGATTACAAAAAAATTTTTAAAGAATAACTACCATTATCTTACCTAAAATTAACATAATTATTTAATATCACCAACTAATGTCTAAATATCTAATCATCTCTTAAATGTCATAATTTTCAAAATTAGTTTGTTGAATTAGGAACCAAATATGTTCAACATATGGCAATGGGATGATGTCTCTTTAAGTCTCTTTTATGGGTTCCTTCTTCTCTTTCTGTCTCTGTCTTTCTCTGTGTCTCTGTTTCTCCTCTCTGTTCTGTCTCTCTCATTTTCATTCTCCTTACAAGTTATTTGTTGAAGAATCTGAGTCATTTGTCCTATAGAGCTTCCCTTAGCCTGGATTTTGCTGATTATATTCCCTAAGTGGTTTTGACATGTTTCTGTCTCCTAGAATTTCTTTATTTTTAAATATACATATTTTTTTATTTTTGATTGTTTGGTTAATCCTCACCCAAGAATACTTTTCCTCCATTTATTTTTAGAGAGTGGAAGGGAGGGGGAGCGATAGATAGAAACATCGATCCGCTGCCTCCTGCTCTGCCCCCACCGGGGATCGAGCCCGCAACCCCGGGCATGTGCCTGGACCAGGAATGGAATCAGCGACTTCTTGGTGCATGGGTCAATGCTCAACCACTGAGCCACACCGTCCGGGTCCAAAGTGGTTATTTTAATTCTGTCATTCTTTATTTATTAGCCAGAACGTCTCCTTAAAGAAAACCTTCCTCTCTTCTGCTCTTTGGTTAACCAGTGATACAGTTCATATCACAGAAAGTTGCTTGATTTTTGTCTCTGCCTTTATTTGCCAGCTGTCATCTTAATAAAATAGTTCCCTAATATCCGCCCAGGTAGCCAATGAATTTTTTGTTGTTGTTATTTTAGTATCATTATGAACTCATAGATTTACACACATGCTTCAGTCCACTGCATTTTTAATCTTTATACGTGCTCAAATTATTCTATCTTTTGCTGATGGGAGCCTCTTGAAGTTGGCTTCTGAGTCCTTTAAACACAGTTCTGCTAGATTTTTTAAAAAATGTATTTGTATTGATTTCAGAGAGAAGGGGAGAGGGAGAGAGAGATAAAAACATCAGTGATGAGAGAGAATTATTGATTGGCTGCCTCCTGCACACCCCCCTACTGAGGATCGAGCCCAAAACCCGGGCATGTGCCCTTGGACTGGAATTGAACCCGGAACCCTTCTGTCCCCAGGTCAATGCTCTATCCACTGAGCCAAACCGGCCAGGGCTGTTAAGATTTTTTTGAGGGGAGAGAAGGGGCAGTTCTTTTTGTCCCCACTAGGGATATACAAATTACTGTATTTTAGTCACTTGGAAAAGTTCCACTCTGTGTGGTTATGCCACTATATGGACATACATATTTATGTTCCTTTGTTTCATTTTGTTTTTTTTTAATTATTAGGAATTTCTTTTTAAATTTTAATTTAATTGTAGGATTATGTAAAATATTTACATAGTTCCAAAGTCAAATCTCCCAAACAAAGATATAATCAACTAATTCTAGCTTCTATCTCTGCCCCTCTTGCCACCTATAGATAATCTTTTCTTTTTTAAGATTTTTTAAAATATTTTTTTTATTGATTTCAGAGAGGAAGGAAGAGGAAGACAGAGATAGAAACATCAGTGATGAGAGAGAATTATTGATCGGTACCTCCTGCATGCCTCATACTGGGGATCCAGACCAACCTGGGGAAATGCCCTGACCAGGAATCATACCGTGACCTCCTGGTTCATAGGTCAATGCTCCAGCTGGGCAATAATCTTTTCTTTTTAAAAATGTCTTGCCCTGGCCGGGTAGCTCAGTTGGTTAGTGTTGTCCTGATATGCCAAGGTTAAGAGTTTGATCCCTGGTCAGGGCACATACAAGAATCAACCAATGAGTCCTAACCGCTTTGGCTCAGTGGATAGAGCGTCGATCTGCGGACTGAAGGGTCCCAGGTTCGATTCCAGTCAAGGGCATGTACCTTGGTTGCAGGCACATCCCCAGTAGGGGTTATGCAGGAGGCAGCTGATCGATGTTTCTCTCTCATCGATGTTTCTAACTCTCTATCCCTCTCCCTTCCTCTCTGTAAAAAATCAATAAAATATATTTTTTAAAAAAGAATCAACCACTGAATGCATAAATGGGAACAACAAATCATCGATGTTTCTCTCTCTCTCTCTCTCTCCCTCCCTCTCTCTCAAAAATAAATAAAAATTCCATGGACACAGTGAAGTGCAGTGAAGGCCTGGAGAGGAGGCGGAAGTGGAGTGGAGGTGGCCAATGGGGAGTCAAAGGGGGACATCTGTAATACTTTCAACAATAAAGACACAGTCCTGGCCAGTGTACTCAGTGGTTAGAGTGTTGGCCTGCAAACCAAAGGGTTGCAGTTTCGATTCCCTGTTAAGGGCATGTACCTGGGTTGCAGATTCCATCCCATACCTGGTCAGGGTGCGGGAGGCAACCAATCGATGTGTCTCTCTCACATCAATGTTTGTCTCTCCCCCCCACATCCACTCTCTCTAAAAAACAATGGAAAAAATGTCCTTGGTGAGAATTAACTAACTAACTAAGTAAATAAATATATTTAAAAATAAATAAAAAAAAATAAAACAAATTATCTTCTCCCCTAGGCTGTAAGCTCATGTGGACAGGGACCATATTTTGGTTGTCTTTTTACCTCAGTGTTTAGTGCAGTGCCTGGCACATTTCCTCCCTCATTATTTCATTTTGCCTTTGAGATCGCTGTGTCTTTGTTATTGTGTTTTTCCTTGTTGATCTTTGTTCTCAGTCCATCCTTGTCCCCTCTCCTCAGCCAGGGCTGGCTGAGGGCCACCATCCTCTGTCCATTTTTCCTACAGACTGTGTACAGTGCCCTGGGCCTGAGGGATGCCTGTCGCTCCCTGCCCCAGTCCATCCAGCTCTTCCGGGACATTGCCCAAGAGTTCTCTGATGACTTGCACCACATCGCCAGCCTCATTGGCAAAGTGGTGAGTAGAAGGGAACTAGAGGCAGGAGATACGCTGTGGAAGATGGGGAAGCCTGGGAGACAGTGAGGTCAGCTGAATGACCAACAAGTGGAATGGTGAAAGGAGGTGGCAGAACATCGGAAATGTGCTTGGAGGGCTAGGGTTAAATCAGGGACTGCAGGGGGAATTGGAGCCCAGCTAGAGGTGAGCAACAGGACAGAAAGATGGTGCTGGCCGATAAGCAACTGGACTTCTTGCCTCCTCAGGTGGACTTTGAGGGCAGTCTTGCTGCAAATCGCTTCACAGTCCTCCCCAACATAGATCCTGAAATTGATGAGAGTGAGTATTGGGTGGGGATCGGCCTGTGAGCCCTGAAACACAAGCCTGCACAGTGATGAGGTGCCATCCTTGGTACTCGGCCACTACAACTGGGGATAATCATGGCAACCAGGGCAGGAACCTTACTCTCGATATCCTCCTAGAAAAACGAAGGCTGGCGGGACTTCCCAGTTTCCTCACTGAGGTCGCCCGGAAGGAGCTGGAGAATCTGGACTGCCGCATTCCTTCATGCAGCGTCATCTACATCCCTCTGGTGAGCGCAGGAGGCTGGGTGTGACCTCTGGGGGCTTTTGGAGGTAGCAGGCGTATGGAGGACACATTGGTAGATAAGAAAACTTCTGGAGAAGTTTGAAGAACATGAACACCTTGTGGTGGCTCTAGCCCCTGAGGGAAGCACGGGATCTGGGGAGAGAAAGTGCCCAGGACATCACGCTCTGCTTTATCTCCTCTTTATGCTCTCCAGATCGGCTTCCTTCTTTCTATTCCCCGCCTGCCTTCCATGGTGGAGGCCAGTGACTTTGAGATTGAGGGACTGGACTTCATGGTAAGACCCTTGACCTCTGTAGGGAGGTGATAAGGAAAATGAATCAGCAGCTGTCCAGAGGCCTAGCCCTATCAGCACTGCCCAATATGGGACCTCTCTTCTGTAGTTTTACTTTGACCTTTATTAGCTCTGAGATGGAGGAGAAAGGAGTTGGGTGGGGGCCTGCAGACGGGGTTATAAATGTGGGAGGGGACGAGGACCAAAAGATGCAGAGCCCACAGCTTGAACCCTCTGACCCAGTTCCTCTCAGAGGAGAAGCTGCACTATCGCAGTGCTCGAACCAAGGAGCTGGACGCATTGCTGGGGGACCTGCACTGCGACATCCGTGGTGAGGAGAAGCCAAAGGCTGGGAGTGGGCGGATTCGAGATGACTCCAACAGGCTCCTTTTCTCCCTGCTCTCTCTTC
Organism: Myotis brandtii; assembly: GCF_000412655.1. Classification (NCBI taxonomy): domain Eukaryota; kingdom Metazoa; phylum Chordata; class Mammalia; order Chiroptera; family Vespertilionidae; genus Myotis; species Myotis brandtii. The sequence continues at coordinate 493,243 of NW_005354596.1, read as the reverse complement.
ACTCTGACTCTCCATCTTCTCTGAACGCCTCTGGGTGTCTCACACGGTATCTGCAAGCCTGTCTCTAGGTCCCTCTGCTGGCTTGTCTCTCCTTCATATCCCCCCCCCCCCCCCGGCCCCCCCCCCCCCCCCCCCCCCCCCCCCCCAGCTGACCCCCAGCTCCTCCCTCACCTACCATCAGACCAGGAGACCCTGCTGATGTACCAGCTGCAGTGCCAGGTGCTGGCTCGGGCGGCTGTCTTGACCCGGGTATTGGACCTTGCTTCCCGCCTGGACGTCCTGCTGGCTCTTGCCAGTGCTGCCCGGGACTATGGCTACTCAAGGCCCCGCTACTCTCCCCGGCTCTTTGGGGTACGAATCCAGAACGGCAGGTGAGAACAGAAGGGGGTGGAGGCATAGACACGAGGGGCCTAAAAGCCCCATATTCTGGGGGTCCACCCATCTGGGCAATGTGTGAGGCACCTCTCCACCCACTGCAGACATCCTCTGATGGAACTCTGTGCCCGAACCTTTGTGCCCAACTCCGCAGAATGTGGTGGGGACAAAGGGAGGGTCAGAGTCATCACTGGACCCAACTCTTCAGGGAAGAGCATATACCTCAAACAGGTAGGAGACTCCTACACACTGGCCTCTGGTATCTTCATCTCCTCCCCCACCTGCTAGCCAACCCCGGTCCCTGCAGCTCTTCTCCTGCTGTGTTCTGACCCTGCCTGTCATGCAGACACTATAACCCACACCCTGTTCCTCACTTTCACTTGAGGGAGAGTCATGCCCTAATAGAGCTTTCCATGGCCTCAGTTCCCTTCCCTTACCTCTGAATAGGGCCATGCCACTCCCCAGTGTGCCTCTGCCCACTCCCTGTCCCTCTCTACTGAGTGGAAGGGGCTACGATCACCTATTAAACTATGTGCCTCTCTCCTTGATCTATCATTCACCCCTCAGTTTAGCCTCACCTTCACCTCAGCCATCCCACCAGGCCCAGACTCTGTCCCCTTCCCTGCTTAGGTAGGCTTGATCACATTCATGGCCTTGGTGGGCAGCTTTGTGCCAGCAGAGGAAGCCGAAATCGGGGCAGTAGACGCCATCTTCACCCGTATTCATAGCTGCGAATCCATCTCCCTTGGCCTCTCCACTTTCATGATCGACCTCAACCAGGTCAAAGGGAGTAAAGAGAGGTGGGATTGGGATGGGGGGAAATGGGGAAGGAACTCTACCCCTGAAAAATGATCAGGAAAAACATTCCCTCTGCTGCCTGCCCTCTACACTAGGGAACCTCTTTTTTGGGGGGGGGCGGGCGGTGTTAATCCTCACCCAAGGATATTTTTTCCATTGATTTTTAGAACAGAAGGGAGGGAGCACGGGGGAGAGAAATAGAGAAACATGACACATGAACTGGTTGCCTTCCACATGTGCCCCGACCAGGGATGGGATTGAACCTGCAACCCAGGTACATGCCCTTGACCAGGAATTGAACCCGTGACCCTTCAATGTGAGGGCCAATGCTTTAACCACTGAGCAACACTGGCCAGAGCCAAGGAGCCTCTTTTGAATCCTGGCTTTGTATGTGGCATTGTTGGCCATGAAAGGGTGAACAAAGCATGCACCTCACCATTAAAGACTTCCCCGTCCATTGGAGTGGACACAAGCAGCTTTATTCATGGCAGACTGTGGTCAGCGTTACAGGCCTCAGATGCTAATGCAACTCTCTGTCCACCTGGTACCCAGCAGGTGGCAAAAGCAGTGAACAATGCCACCGAGCGGTCTCTGGTCCTTATTGATGAATTTGGAAAGGGAACCAACACGGTGAGGGGAAATCTGATGAGGAACTAAGGAGAAATGGAGGAGGGCAAAGGAGCAGGAGGGGAGGTTGGGCTTCAGGAAAAAGAATAGGTGTGGGGGCCGAAAAGAAACAGAAGAGTGCAAGATGGAAAAGGCCAGGGCAGGTGGGGGGACATGGGGCACCCGTGGTTCTGCACCCTTACCCTGTCCTCTGCACAGGTAGATGGGCTCGCACTGCTGGCTGCTGTCCTCCGACACTGGCTGGCTCTCGGACCCACATGCCCCCACATCTTTGTGGCCACCAACTTTCTGAGCCTCGTTCAGCTACCCTTGTTGCCACAGGGGCCCCTTGTGCAGTATTTGGTGAGGGAACTAATCTAGTCCCCCCGGGGTCCCTAAGCCAAGTGTTTCCCAGAGCTGGAGACTGGCTCCTTCCTCAGAACAGGGGCTCCCTGAACACAGGGACCATGTCCCTTCCCTGTCCTCACTCCCCTTAGGGATTGGCTATGGGTTTCAGGGTGGGACGCTGAGTGACAATGACACACTGTCCCTTTTTATTCTTTTTTAAGACCATGGAGACCTGTGAGGATGGGAATGACCTTGTCTTCTTCTATCGGGTTTGCGAAGGTGTGGCCAACGCCAGCCATGCCTCCCACACAGCTGCCCAAGCCAGGCTTCCTGACAAGCTCATAGCTCGTGGCAAGGAGGTGATGAGATCCATGTCAGCCCCATCCATCAGGGCTCCCTTCCACTGTTCCTGCTCCTCTCGGGGCCTGGGTTCCTGGGCCCATGGCATTTCTGACCTTATTTTCTCTTTTCTTACCCAATTCCCCCACCCCTGCCTCCTCCTCCTTGTTCCTAGGTCTCGGACTTGATCCGCAGTGGTAAGCCCATCAAGCCTCTCAAGGAGCTGCTGAAGGAGAAGCAAATGGAAAAGTGAGTGGGTAGCCCAGGGTCCTGTTCTAGCATATTCTGCAGCTCTTTCCCCTTCAGGGACTCAGAAGGCCTTTTTGCCTTTCAGTGACTCAGTTTCCCAGTTTCTTTCTGAAATCCCTAAATTTCCAAGGTCCAGGTTTCCTCTGCACAACCTCTCCCCCCTGCTCAGGATCAGTTAGCCATCCTCTCATTTGGCTCTCTGCTCTCTCCCTTCAGTTGCCAGACATTAGTAGATAAGTTTCTGAAACTGGATTTGGAAGATCCCAACCTGGACCTGGACATTTTCATGCGTCAGGAAGTGCTCCCTGCAGCTACCACCATCCTCTGAGCGTCCTTCGTCGGCCCTCCTCCCCTTCCCACACCCTGTGGGCTGCCCTGCCCTTTTTGTTTCTTTAGACACAGAGTTCTCAGTTTCCTCAGAAATCTTGTTTCACATTAGGAATACAGTTTATTTTGGAGAAAGTTGTTTCCTTAGACCAGCCAGAACAAAGCAAGAGACTAGAAAAGAGATGAAACACCAAGTAGGAGTCCACAGAGGGACCTGCCCTGCCTCATTAGGGGGGCGGGGGGATAAATGGTGATGGAAGGAGACTTGAATTGGGGTGGCGAACACATACAATACCCAGATGTTGCATGATAGACTTGTACACCTGACACCTGCATAATTTTATTAACCAATGTCAGCTCAATTAATTCAATCAAAAATGACAGTGAAAGCCCGAACTGGTTTGGCTCAGTGGATAGAGCGTCAGCCTGCGGACTCAAGCGTCCCTTTGATTCCGCCGGTCAAGGGCATGTACCTTGGTTGTGGGCACATCCCCAGTGGGGGGTGTGCAGGAGGCAGCTGATCGATGTTTCTAACTCTCTATCCCTCTCCCTTCCTCTCTGTAAAAAATCAATAAAATATATTAAAAAAATAATCGATATTACTTGCCCTAACTGGTTTGGCTCAGTGGATAGAACGTCGGCCTGCGGACTGAAGGGTCCCGGGTTTGATTCCCATCAAGGGCATGTACCTTGGTTGCAGGCACATCCCCAGTAGGGGGGTGTGCAGGAGGCAGCTGATCGATGTTTCTAACTCACTGTCCCTCTCCCTTCCTCTCTGTAAAAAATCAATAAAATGTATTTTAAAAAAAATGACAGTGACATTTCTGTGGGAAGACGGGGGATTCTACCCAGGGGGACTTTATGAGAACCGACTTCAGACCCTGCAAAACAGAGGAGCCTAAGGGAGGTCTTTCCCAGCCTCAGACACACAGCAGGAAGAGCTCTGAGGCTGAAAGACTAGGTAGGAGGCTGCAAGGAGCAGGGAGAGAGGGGAGGGGCCAGCCCTGGTCGCCAGTGGGTGTGGCTCCACCCTTCCCACCTCAGTCCTGAGGAGCCAGGGTCCTGCCCCTGCTGCAGGCCCCTTCCAGTTCTGCTGGGGACAAGCCACCAAGACCCAGCAGCCTGGCCTAGCTGGTCTGGCTCAGTGGATAGAGTTCAGTGGATAGAGCATCAGTCTGCGGACTGAAGGGTCCCGGGTTCGATTCTGGTCAAGGGCACATGCCCGGGTTTGATCCCCAGTAGGAGGCATGCAGGAGGCAGGTGATCAATGATTCTCATCACTGATGTTTCTCTCTCTCTCTCTCCCTTCCTCTCTGAAACCAATAAAAATATATTTAAAAACAAACAAAAACCCAGTGGCCTGAAGCTTCTTCCTCTGGGTGAGTACTAGTCCACCAAGAGGCCCCAGGGGAAGCCCCTCTTCCCAGATCTGCCCTCTACATTTCCACTCAATTTGGGACTCATAAGTCTTCCCCACTGCGTTCCCTTGCCCTGGTGGACAGTCTGGGCTTGATTCAGTGACCAGACAGAACCCAAGCAGGGGCTCCTGGAAAGGCCATGGCCCAGAGCCCTAATGTGGAGTAAGCCTCTGCTGCTTGCATTTTTCAGCTGCAGAGGAGGCAGGCTCTGGAGCAGGAACAGTCTGCTCTCTGCAGGGGCTGCAGGGGCTGGAGCTGCGGGAGCACGGCCAGGCCTGGTTTGAGGGCCCGCTGAGAGGCACAGCAACAGCAGCTACGTGTGGGGCCTGTGGTGAGCGGGGGGCAGCCCCAGGTGTGTGGGGAAGGGGACAGGGACCACATGTGGACACAGCCTGACCCTGCCCTGGAAAGGAGACAATGGCCAGAAATGATGAATTAGGAGCAGCATTGCAATGACAGGATGCCACCACCAAGTGTTAGGGTGGCATTCATTGTTGGCACTGGAGGAGGTGGGTCTGCATTCTATTCAGAGGGATGGACTGGATCACCACTGAGGTGGGAGAGTGGCCTGCATCACCCCAATGGGTCAGGGACGGACAAGGAGGGTTCATAAAGAATAGGGAGGTCAGAAAAAGACGGGAGCCAGAGAGAAAGGTACCTGGGCTCACCTGACGCGCCAGCCTGCTCCACCCAGAGAAGCACACGTTGTGAGAACCATTGGAATCGAGCCTGAGCTGCTGGGGCCCATTCCCTATGAATTCATGGAATGATAAGTGGAAAAAAATAAAAAAGACTTCTGTGCTGATAAAAATGTTTCTCTTAATTGAGTGGAAGTGTGGTGTCCCTTTCCCCCAAAGAATAATTACAAAAAACTTTGTGTCCTAAAAATAAAAATAAAAAAAAAATAGGGAGCCCTGTGCCCTAGCTGATGTGGCTCAGTGGATAGAGCGTTGGCCTGCGGACCAAAGGGTCCCGGGTTCGATTCCAATCAAGGGCAAGTACCTTGGTTGCAGGCTCCTCCCCGGCCTGGGCCCTGGTCGGGGTACATGCAGGAGGCAACCAATCGTGTTTCTCTCACTTCGATATTTCTCTCTGTCTTTCCTTCTCTCTTCCACTCTCTCTGAAAATCAATGGAAAAATATCCTCGGGTGAGGATTAAAAAAAAAAAAAATAGGGAGTCCTGGCCAGCGTGGCTCAGTATTTAGAATGTCAACCCATGCACAGAAGGGCCGCAGGTTTGATTCCTGGTCAAGGGCACATACTGGGTTGCAGGTTCGATCCCTAGCCCTGGTCGGGGCATGTGCAGGAGGCAACCAATCGATGTGCCTCTCTCTTACATCAATGTTTCTCTCTCCTCTGTCTCTTTCCCTCTCTCTCCCTTCTTTCTGAAAAAGCAATGGAAAAAATATCCTTGGCTGAGGGTTAACAACAACAACAAAACAACTTTAAAAAAGAATAGGGAAAGAGGGTGATGTGCTACTTGAGGGGACGGAGGTACTGGCCTGTTGAAGAGATGGAGTGGAGAGTACTGGGTTTCCCACCTGTCGGGAGGGGTACTGGGATGAGGGCTCCACATGGGAAAGCATGGCCTGTGGTGATAGGAGAGTGGCAGATGGACCTCGAGTTCTCACACTGTCAGCCTGCAGCTCCCCCTATAGAGTTTTCTAACATTCACACTCAGAGCCCGGTAGTCCGAAGTTAGCCCAGAGTCAAAAGGTGAACATCTGTTTGAGACTCTGACTCCGGGGAAGGTGTTTATTGTTTTCAGCTGAGGCTTTTGAGAGGCTGGGGTAGAGAGATTTGGGTCAACACTGGTTTAACGGAGAACATCGAATATCCCCCTGTTCGCCCCACGTCTTTGAACATGCCAGTTCCTGTGCCATCCAGGGCGGGAAGGGAAGGCCAAGGAAGCAGGGCTTGTGGCAGCGGCAGGTAAACGGGAGGGCACAAGGGAGGAGGGCCGAGCACAGATGCCCAGAACTCTCTCCAGGGGCTGTCAATGCAGCAGAAAGAGGAGATGGCTCAGCCAGGCTTCCCCAAGGGTGGAGGGGCCATACCAGTGTCTAAGGCCTCCCCTCAGTCCCCTCAGTTGGGACAGAACCTCCTATTCTGCCTCTTGACTCCACAGCGAAGGAGCTCCAGGTGGTGGGCCAACTGCAGTCCACACATCAGGCGTGAAGCGCCTTCTCTGCTCCTGAAAGCCTCCATTTCCCCTTCCTGCGTTCCATGCCCTCACGCTCCTATATGCTGTGCATACATGATCTTTGAAATCCCTCTGGGGAGAAGACATGTTTATTGAAACTGTCCTTCAAATTTAAATACAAAAATAAAATAGAAGCTTCTCCAGAATTTCAAATAAAAGCAATTCTATAAATAACACTTTCTAGTACCCTCCTACCCCAGTCTTAGGTTTGCTTCCCACGAGGGTTAGGGAAAGTGCATTGTGGGAAAATCGATTACCCTTTATCCCAATCTTGCTAAGAGAAGGGACAAGTGCATGAGAAGGAAAACCTCCAGCCCCGCTGGGAGAGTAGGGTCCCGAGGCCCACGCCATCCCTCACCCACCGGGAGGGATTGGAAAGAGCGCTGGAGGCCCATCCTTTAGGGGCTGCTGTCACCAGGAGGCCAGGCCTAGAAGGAGCAGCACCCCGGCGACTGTGCCCCACCAGGGGTTGCCTGCCAGCCCTCCCCCCGCCCTGCCCCGAGTCACCACAGGGGAGGGAGGAAGGGTGGGGCTGGCCGTGGTGAAGACCGGGCCAGACGAGTGGGCAGGGACGGCGAGCTGGTCCTGGGGAGAAGAGGGGAAGTCCGTCTGGGTGTCTACACCCAAGTTAAGCCCCCCTTGCCCTGCCTACCCTGCGGTGGAGAGGGGGGCCGTCACCTGTGGGTCCGGGCCCAGCACAAGGAGCCGGAGGAAGGCGTGGGTCGGGGGCACTGGTCTGGCTTCTCGGCCCATCGCAGCCACAGTCACCGTCACCACGGAGTCCAGGGCAGCCGACTCCGGGACCTCCAGCCACAGGCGCCCCCAGGCGGACTCGTTGTGCTCCAGGCGAACCCTGCGGAGCGGGTAGAAACAGCCAGGCTCCCGAGAGCCCAGCGTGGGGGGCGAAGCCAAGCGCTGGCGGAAGGGGAGGTGGGAGCCTGAGGGCCAATCAGAGGGGCCGGAGGCGGGGCCTAGAGAACGGGTACCAGAGCCCCGCGCGAGAAAAGGGCGGGGCCGGGAGAAGCGGAGGCTCGGGCTGCACCTGGAGAGGTTGGAGGTGAGCGCGAAGCTGGAGTTGACCCACGTCCTGAGGTCGAGATCCCGAGGCCCCGAGAAGCTGGCGATGCGAAGGCTGAGGGGGGCCTTGCTGCCCGGGGCCAGGAACCCCGCCGGGCCACTGAGCTG
>NW_005354596.1:482131-485161 GCF_000412655.1 Myotis brandtii | reverse complement strand
CCTCGCAGCACGACGTGGGAGAAGTGGGGCAGCGGCCCTTCCCGGCGGCTGCCGGGGCGCAGCCCTGTCACCTCAACCAGCAGCTGGGTCCGGAGACCTGCGACCGGAGAGGAGGGCGGGAGAAGTGGTCTGCGGTCAGAACAGGGCTACCCCTAGGAGTACTGGTGCGGCGGCCAGGAGGGAGTTCTGTGCACATTTGCGTAAAACATGTAAATTATAACCCAGTGGAAAGTTAAATAAGAGAATTTTTTAAGTGTGAAATCGATGAACAAGTTGGGGTGAGGGGTATAGATGCACCTGCAACTGGCTGGGTCACGGGGTAGAGGCCAGGGTGGGGGCCGTCCTCCACGGGGATCCCAAAGTGGAAGACGAAGTCCAGCGCCGGCTGAGCTGAGGGGGGGAGGGCGTCAGAGACCCAGCTGGCTGTGACCGACGTGCTCTCTGCGCTCTGCAGCTCCCCGCCCTCCCCTTACCAGGAATGCCTTCCTCCTCACCTTGCACTCTGACCCGGGTGTTGCCCTCAGCTGTGACCTGGATCTCCCAGGTCCCTGTCTGTGGGGGGTCATTCATGCTCACCATCCAGAACTGCCCAAAGCGGCGAGTGTGGCCCAGAGAGCCCTGGCCTTCCTCCTGGCCCTGGGAGACCCCTGGGTGGGAGTGGAGAGAAGAGATGGTCACAGGAGACACTTCTTTCCCTTAGCATATGGCCCTCATCCTCCATTCTCAGCTCTTCCCTCTGCCTTGGCACACGGTGGAAGTACCTGCAGGGTTCCTGATCCAGAAGCTGCGGACCTCCCCGTGGATCCGGACCGTTACCCTCCGGAGCAGCCCATCGACAGTGAACACAAGCGGCCTCCCAGGCACCAGCACCGGGGGCTCCAGGGGCAGGGCCACCTTGAAAGGTGGGGAAGAGATAAGGCGTGGAATGAGTGGGAACAAAGACAAGAGGAAGGTGGAGACAGAAAGAAGCGAAGTGACGGACGCCTGGAGAAGATACCGACGAGAGGGGGCATGAACCAGGGACAGTTACAGAGCGTGACAGTTGGAGGCGAGGGCTTAAGGAGGAGTCCCTCACTTGTCCCCAGGACAGAACCTTGGAGCCCAAGATTGGGGGGTGTGGTGGGACTAACATGGGAGGGGCGGGTGGATAGCCTGGCTCTCCAGGAAGACAAACTGCCCTTCCCACCCCGACACCTTCTGGCAACACGGCAATGGGAGCCATTCCCTTCCTCCTACGAGGAAGAGGTGCAGCGTCACTCACCCCCCAGGGCCGAGCTGAAAGCCCTGTCCCTCCGTCCGTCCGCTCACCAGGTCGGCCGTGCTGTCCCCAACAACAGTTGCCACGTCGCGAATGTGCTGATCTTTGGTGAAGATCACCTCGCCTCCAGAGGCCAGGGCCACCACTTCATAAGGCTCAAAGCGCAGCGGGGACAAGACCTCACGCCGGACGCGGCGCTGAGCCCGCGACGGGTCTTCAGTCACCAGGAATGTGACCTGTGCGCAGAGGAGAGGCCAGTACTCAGGAGCCCGCGCGCCATCTCCCGTGGTCAGTGCGGCCTCCATGCTCCCGTCCCCCCAGGGCTCCCGGCTGCTGGTAAGGTCTCCGTCTACCCTCTGGCTGCTACGCAGCGTCTCCCACTGACACCCCCCCCCCCCCCCCCCCCCCCCCCCCCGCCCTTTGTTCGTAGTTGCCACTCCCTTGTAACTGTTGCCATATGTCATCCACATAGTGGGTTGTTGGCAGCTAGATCTCCGGGTGTTCAGATGGTTTATTGGGGGCAGGTTCAAATACAAATTCAGTTCATTAAGGGCAGGGCCTCTCACTCGTTAGTTGCGAAGGGATCAGGAAATGTCAACCTCATTGTCCAGGCTCCCACTTCACACTGAGGCTGCTTCGACTGCCACAGTGTGGCGTGGCCCTGGGGTCTCCCTGGGGAGCTAACATCGGGTTGCCCACTGGCTATGCTCACTCTGCAGCGTCGCTCCTGAGCCAGGGCTTCCACGCGGTGGGTGAGAAAGGCATCCTTGGGGGAGGCGTCCGTGAAGACAAAGATGTCTGAGAGTGGAGGGGTGTGCAGCAGGGCCAGCTGGCAGGGAGGGAACGGCTGGTGTGAAGATGGCGGCAGCAGGGGACGGGGTAGAGCAAGGAGAGCTGGAGTGAAGCGAGTGGGGCCAGACTCTGGAGGAGGGATGGGGACAGGGTCCCAGGAAGGCTCTCACTCCCCCTGGTGGTGGGGCCTGAAAAGGGGGAGAGTGGGGCGGGAGGGCAGACCTCCAGGGCTGACAGGCTCATCTCAGGCTCGTCTCCGCCTCCCACGGCCTGGATCTCATTGAGTTGCTGCCAGAAGCTGTCAGGGTCACTGGTGGTAAAGACAGGGCCAAACCCTGGGAGGAGGAAAGAGGTGAGAGGTGGAGAGAGCGAGGAGGTCCCCCTCACGCCCACCCGGCAGGAGGCTGCTGTGCTCCTGGGCTGGGCAGTCCTGACATACCAGCCTGCCCTGATACAGGCAGGGCAGGGCTCGGGCCTCTGCTGGGAAAGTGGCGCACTTCCTGGGGCCTGGGGGCCTTTTGGGGAGTGTGTGTAAGAATAAAAACAGCCGGGGCCTTGGTCTCCTCCCAGCAAAGCCACAACAGCAGCACTCACCTCAGGGTTAGTGGGAGACTAAAGGAACTGGTTTTGTGAATCTCGGAATAGTGCCTTTGACACATAAGTGGCTGAATTCTTCATTATTCACTTCCTCGTACCTTCATCGAATATGAGAAACCCCGTACCTGCCAGCTATGAGATTTATGCAGACTTAGACCGGCCCTGGGGAAACGCTCAGTCCTACAGGCATTTTACCTGATGATCATTTCAACCCTGGGAGACAGTCAAGATGGAGCTAGTGGGGACCCATTTAATGGATGACGAAACTGAGGCAAAGTTATATGACTGAGCTAAGGACACACAGTGGGATTGGCCCAGGTCAGATTGACTTCCTGTTCAATGCTATGTAACTGTCTGTCTCAGATACTTCAGACTGCACCCAC
>NW_005354596.1:478895-482086 GCF_000412655.1 Myotis brandtii | reverse complement strand
ACCAACCCCCCGCCCCCCGCCCCCGCATCCCCTCCTCGGTCTGTGGGAAGTAGAGAGACCTGAAAATGACTGGAGGCTAAGAAAGCAGGGCCACTGCCTAAGCGTGGGTGCTGGGGAAGGAAGCGCTGTGACCTGCTGCCCTTTGGGAGCAGTGGACGCAGCGGCGATTGTTCGAGGCAAGCGCAGGCCCACTGCCCACGGCACACCTTTGCCGCTTTCCTTCCCTCCACTCTCCCGCCAGACCGGCCACCTGGGTCGTGGAAAGGCACCAGCACGTAGTGGGCGGGCTCCATGGGGCCGCCCCGCCGCTGCTCCACAATGTGGCGAGCCTGGATCTTGGCGGCGTTGATCTCCTCGCCCATGCTGCCCGTGGTGTCCAGCACAAAGCTCAGGCTGGAGGCAGGGGTGATGTCCAGCAGCCTGCAGAGAGCCACAGGGAGGGTCTGCCCACCGGTCCCCAGCCCCGGCTTCGCAGCTCCCCAGGGAGCTCCTAGGGAGCCCGCCTCCAGGGCCACTCACCTGGAGAAGCCCCGGTCCCCCAGGCGGCTCCGCAGGAGCCCGAAGGCCTGGATGGAGGCCAGAAGGGCCAGTTCTGCAGCCTGGAGGTGGAGCGTGTGGTGGGGGGAGAAGCCCGGGGCTGTGCTGTCCTTGTTGATGCCTCCCCGGGGTGGCTGAGAGCTGCTCTGGTCAAAACGGCCCCCGTGGCTGCATTTTCCTGGGTGGGGAAAGGGATCTGGAGGTGGGAGTAGAAAACCCACTGCCCCCTAAGAGATGGGGCCTTTCTGAGCGGGCCTGGCCCTCTCACTGCTCAGCGAAGGACCGGCAGGAAGTGATGACATTCTGGAGGGTCATCCCACAGCACATGAGGGATCCCCAGCCCCCAGGCCATCCCCAGAAGCTGCCCTCAGGCAATGGAGGTCTCATGAGCTGCTCCCGCCCCTCCCCCAACAAGTCCTGGCCACTCGGCAGGCCCTCATCCACCCAGCCCTTCCCTTCCAGGAAGTGGGGCGAGGACCTAGAGACTGAGGGCCCTGGGGACAGAGTCCGGGAAGGGAGGTGACTCTCCCCTTACTTCCGAGGGCTTTTCTGTCTGGTACCTGGAGGCTTGGAGGGATAAGTTCCAAAGTAGCCAGAGGTGAGGCGTGTGAAACCCAGCAGATTCCCAGGGCAGCTCAGCTCCTCACAATCTGCGCAGGTAGGATCTCCCACTGCAAAGGGAGGGGCAAGGTCTAGAGCCCAAGACCCTGCGGCCCCGACCCCAACCCTGTCCACCCAAACTTCAGCTTTTCCTCCGCTGCCGAGGCGCCAGCCCTCAGGGAGCCGTCCCAGGCGCCCCCTAGGCTCCCTGAACTGACCCTGGAGCTCAGGGGCTGATGGTGAGACAGGATCTGCGGCTGGGACTGTGCCAGGGACGCCAGCAGTGTGGGGCCAACCCCTGCGCGCTGTGCACAGGAAGTGAGCTTCGGTGGGACAGGAGGCAGCTGCGGTCTTGCTCAGCTGGGAGGTTGAGGGACCGAGAGAGAAAGCCCCGTGGACCCGGGGGGCGGGGAAGCATGTGGGAGGGACGCAGCGGGGCCTGCAGCCTGGTCCTGGCCGTCCTTCCCGGCGACCGCAGGGAAGCCACCCGACGGCCTGGCCTCGGGTCGAGCTGCGGGGCCTTGGAGGGCGTTCCAGAGCGGAGGCGAGGCGGCGGCCATACCTTGTGCCAGGCTCCCCAGCTCCTGCCGTGGCCAGAGGAGGTGCGGGTGTGGCCGCTGCTGCCCCAGCTCCACCCAGTTGCTGTGACTGTAGAAGTCCTGCTCCGGGGAAGGAGAGGGACGGCACTGGCTGTCTCGGCTGCCAGCCCTCACCTGCCGTGTGGACGCGGGGACCAGGGGGTGGCTCAGGGCCTTGGCAGACAGGGCCCCGGTCCCTTCCAGAGGCCTGGTCAAGAAGGCGCCACCCGGGAGACGGGAAGACTGGCAGTGAAGGGCCCTCTGCCCATGAAGGGCCTCCCTCAGAGCCCCCACCAGGCGTGTGCGCCCCTGGCCCAGCCGCTCGGCATCAAAGTGCAAGTCAGGGTCGTTCCTGGAAGTTGGCAGGAAGTCCTGGGCTGCATTGGCACGAGACACCTCGCCTAAGGCTGCTCGGAACCGCCGGGAAGGGGACCCAGGTCCGAAGTAGGAGGCAAAGAGGTCATCGGCGAGGAGGGTGCGGCCCTGGGAGAGGGCAGGGGACGGGCTCAGGGAAGCCCCTGGGATTGGGCCATTGCCCACGCTTCCTCGGGAACTGGCACGCAAGGCTGTGTGGAAGGGCGCGGCGGGCACCCCTCGGGGCCACCCGGGATCTTCCTCAGCGGGAGGGACTCCTGATTTCAGGACCAGGGATCCTGGGTGCTGTGGCTGCAGGGGGTAGAGAGGAGGGGACAGGCAAGCAGGACCTCAGGGAGTAGAGGCCCCAGGACCGCCGGGGTCGGGCTGGCATGTGACAGGACCCAGGGACACTCACCAGGAAGTCCTCAAGACGAAGGGGGGGCCGGCCCGGGGGCGGCCGCTCCAGGAGGAGCTGCAGAGTGACATTGAGAGCCGCCGCCTCCGTCAGGTCCTGGTGGGTGACAGAGCCAGGGGCGGCCAGGAGGCTCCAGATGTTGGGGAAGAAGGCAGATGTGGGGGACAGCAGCTGTAGCAGCAGCAGCAGCACGGAGCCCAGGGCCAGGGGCACGTGGGTGGGGGGCATAGCGGACGCAGACCTGGGGGACAGAGGGCTCGCATGGGAGGAGGGAGAAGCAATCCCAGGGCAGGCGGCTGTGTCCCTGGGCACCTGTGGGGCCGCTTCTGCTTTGCCTCAAGCTCCAGCTGCTCCAGCTGCTTCCTGCCCTCTCGTTGCCCAGACAACCTGAGGGCCTTCTCGGGCCAGTTGGGACCTACACCAGCAAGAGGGGCCGAGGCTCCTCCCCCGGGGACCCCTCCCCACCCAGCCTGACACCCCTCCACCCCAGCACAGGAGTCCCCCTACCTGGCGGCTGGGTCTAGCAGGGCGGCCAGTGCGGTGTCACAGGGCACTTAGGTCAGAGTTATAATTAACCTGCGTGGGGCTGGGCGGGAGGAGGACGGAGGCCCAGCAGGGTGGGCAGGACTGACCCCTGGCCTGTCCTCCAGGCCCAAAGCCACAGCAGCAGCGGCACCGGGCGGCTCCCCTGGCTGCAGTGGGGA
>NW_005354596.1:477492-478455 GCF_000412655.1 Myotis brandtii | reverse complement strand
GCCCAGCCCCTCAGGCACCCCTCTCCCGCCCAGCCCCTCAGCACCCCTCTCCCGGCCCAGCCCCTCAGCACCCCTCTCCCGGCCCAGCAAACACAGACAAGAGATGGTTTTGTGGCAAAATATTTATTGCTGCCCCCGGTCGGCCACGGGGCTGAGGGCTGGTGTGTCACAGCATCCTCTGAAACAGGGCGATGGCCTCGTCCATCTTCCTGAGCTCTGCTTCTGTCTGCTGCAGCTGGGGGGGAACAGGCTGGTGGGTGGAGGACCGGGCCGAGAGAGACCCCAGACACCCACGAAGGCAGAGGGTCGCGTTGGAAAGGCAGGTGAGGGCCACGGGCAGGGAGTAGTTCAGGGACTGTGGTGGCTGGATGGGTCCCCCAAATGCTCATCAGCCTCTCCACCAGCACCCCCTTCTCTTCCACCATCTCTGGGGTTTTGTCTTTTCCCAGAGTGGTCAGTCCCCAAGGACACAGGAGCCTCAGAGCCCAGGGGCCCAGCGGCAGCCCCGCCCGGGGGAGAGCAGGTGAGGCGCACGGACTCCCAGGCCGCACTCAGCAGGGGAATGCTTCCCCGGGGCTCCTGGGAGAATGGCCAGTCCCGCCAGGCCCCACAGCGGCCTCCCTGTGCCCTCCTGGCTTACCCAGGGCTCCCAGCCCCGGCATGTGGGACGCCATGTTCCAGGGGCCGGATGGGCCACAAGGAGCCTGGCGGAAAGGCAGGGTACCTGGTTCTGGGTCTGCCTGTCTTCACCTTGTCATGCCCCCGCCCAGCAGGTCCCCACCTGTTCAGGGGCCTGGGCTCTGAGCCCCATGGACTGCCTGGGGCTGAGCAGCGCGCAGCCCAGGACCGGGTCAGAGATGCGGGGAGTGGAAAGGAAGCGCCCACCCACACCACACACCTTGGCCTCGTCTGCCTCCTGGACTTTGAGGGGCACCTTGACCGGGTAGCCCACGGCGGCGCGGC
>NW_005354596.1:472317-477309 GCF_000412655.1 Myotis brandtii | reverse complement strand
GCCAGGGCGCCTGTGGCCTCGTCAGCCACTTCCAGGAAACCTGCCAGGGGAGAGAGGAAGGTGAGGCAGCCACACTGGACAGCGGCCTGGGGACAGCGGGCGGGTGGAGGCGCCCCGAGGCTCACAGTCAGGCCGGGTCCGGATGAGGTTGTAGTCGGCACGCAGGGAGCGCACGGCTCGGGCAATGCTCAGGGCCAGCTCCAAGGCCGCCTCTGCCTCAGGGTCCTTCCAGGAGCACTGTGGGGCGGAGGAGGGTGAGGAGGGCCGGGCACAGGCCCGAGCCCCACCCTGACCACACCCCATACCTCTGAGGGCTCTGGGAAAGGGGTGACGCAGAGGCTGGGGGGTGCCTGCGGCAGCCGCCGGGGCAGCCTCTGGAACAGCTCCTCAGTCACGAAGGGCATGAACGGCGAGAGGAGCCTCAGGCCAACGTCCAGGCAGGTGTAGAGCGTCTGGCGGGCGCACTCAGCAGCCACCTGGTCCACCCCACTCAGCACAGGCTTCAGGCACTCCTAGGGGACGGGAGGCGGGTTCAGGGCTGGGAAAGATCTAGTCTCCAGCCCTCGCTGCGCCTGTGACAGCTGGAGGGGACAGGCTGGCTTGGGGCTCGCTGCCCCCGCCCCCTTGTGCTCCTCCTCACCAGGTAGACATCACAGAGCTCATAGAGCCAGAAGCTGTACTGGGCGGTGGTGACGGCCGGGAAGTCGTAGGCCTGGAACCCTTGGTTGCTGAGCCTCACGGCCTCGGTCAGCCGGCTGCGGATCCAGCGGTCCACCAGGCTCTCGTGGGCTCCAGGCTGGCGGGAGGGGCAGATCAGCCAGGGCCACCAGTTGAGGGGAGAGATGCCCAGGGGGAGGGAGCCAGAACCCCAGGAGGCAGGAACCATGGGCAAATATGCACTCAGAGCCTGACGGTGGGAAGCCACATGCCCATATGGGGGGAGGACCCAGTGCCTGGGCATCTCCTGCAACCTCTGCTCCGCTCCCCCCACATGGAGGCTCCTGGGTCGTGCTTGATGCCGGAGCGGCGGGGTGCAGCCTGTGGGGGTTACTCCGAGCCCACCAGGCCCTCACCTCGGAGGTGGCCGAGGGCACGAAACCCTTGCCCAGGCCACGAAGGGCAAACTTGGTGGCGTTCCAGAGCTTGTTGCAGAAGTGGCGGTAGCCCAGGATCCGGTTCACGTCCAGGTTGATGTCACGCCCTGGTGCGGGAAGTGTCCTCAGCTCGCCCTCCCAGCCTGCCCAGGGCAGAGGAGGGGTGGCCTCAGGGAGGAAGAGGGCGGGGAGAGATTTGGGGTCCTACCCTGGGATGTGTAGGCGCACAGTCCAAACCGGAGGGCATCGGTGCCGCACTCGGGAATCCCTGCCGGGAAGTCTGCCTTCTGCGGAGGAGCCGGGCTGGAGTCCTGCGCCAGCCCCGCCTCCCTCTGCCCACGCCCCGGCCTGGCCCTCCTACGTACCTGCCCTTCTTTAGCCCTCTCCACCTCACTGGGATCCAGGTTGCTGTTCAGCAACTGGTCGTGGAGGCCCTGAGGGTGCAGTGGGAGGGGTCAGGGCATGGCCACAGCCCAGCAGCCCTCCCCAAGGCCTCCCGGCTGCTGGGCACCCACCTGCAGGGAGACTCCGTGGATGACATCCAGGGGGTCGATGACATTGCCCAGAGACTTGCTCATCTTCCGGCCATGGGCATCGCGCACGATGGCGTGCAGGTAGACCTGAGGCGGGAAGGGGCTGTGAGGCTCCGCCTCCCCCCCCCTGGCCACCCCCCGCCCTGCCTCTCACCCCACTCTGAACCTCAAGTCCCTTGGTGTCCCGCCAGCCCCACCGGCACCTTCATGGGCTTAGAGGAGTCCCTCCTCTGGGAAGCCCAGGCACAATCACCGAGCAGGTCCCAGGAGGTGCCCAATCCCCACAGCCCACCCAGTCGTCCAGGGGCGCTGCCCAGGGCCCGGCCGTGTGAGCCTGAGCGGGAGGCCTCAGCCGGCCACGCACCTCTCGGAAGGGCAGCCTGCCGGTGAGCTGCAGGCCCAGCATGACCATCCTGGCCACCCAGAAGAAGAGGATGTCGTGGCCCGTCTCCAGCAGGGTCCCCGGGTAGAACACACTCAGGTCCTCTGACTGGGGCAGAGCAGAGCGTGACGGGGAGCTGAGCACCCACCTCAAGACCCTGCCCCACCTGAGCTGGCCTCAAGGACGTACCTGGTTGGGCCAGCCCAGGATGGAGAAGGGGAAGAGGCCAGAGGAAAACCACGTGTCCAATACGTCCTCATCTGAGGGAAGCCAAAGGTCAAAGGTCAGAGGTCAGAGGTGAGGATCTGAGACCAGGCCCTGCCCCCCACCCCCAAGGCCCTGCCTTGCCTTGCTGGAGGCTGATCTTGTCAGGGGACACTCCAAACTCCTTGGCTGCCTTCTCACGGGCCTCGGCCTCGCTGCGCCCACTCACCCAGTACCGCCCGTCGGGATCCTGCCACAGGTGCCATGAATACCCAGGGGGCACCCCTGCCTTGCCCGACCCTGCCTCCCACCAAGGACCCAACAAACCCAGCGCCCCCAGATGTGCTCACCTCCCCGGGGGGAACGGCTGGGTCGCGGACAGTGACGAAGTAGGCTGGGATGCGATGGCCCCACCACAGCTGCCGGGAGATGCACCAGTCCCTGCAGAGGCGTGGAGTCAGGGGGAGGCGGTGCCGGGCCGGTGCGCTCAGCCCTCCCCAGCCCCTCCCAGCGAGCCGACGCACCGGATATTGTCCATCCAGGCGTGCCACGTCCGCTGGTGGGCCTCAGGCAGGATGCGGAGGTCGCCCCGAGCCACGGCTGCACTGGCCGCCCGGGCCATCTCCCCGCAGCGCACGTACCACTGCGGCCGCAGCAGGGGCTCCACCACGTCCTTGGACCGGCTGCAGGTACACACAGGTGGGGAGGTTGGGTGGGGAGCCCCCTGAGGAGCCACCCCCCCTTCTCTGGCCCCCGCCCTCACTTGCAAAGCGGCACCACCATGGGGTTGTCCTGGATGCCACGGAACAGGCCCCGCTCCTTCAACGCCGCCAGCACCGCCTTCCGGGCCTCAAACCTGGGCAGGCCCTGGGGGAACAGGCCTCGTCATGGCTGTGCTGTGGTACCCCGCCGCCTCGGGACCTGGCCCCACACCCAGGCAGTCTCACCAGGAAAGGGGGGGGCACATTGACCAGGGCCCCCCGGGAGTCCATGATGCTGATGGCCTCCAGCCCGTGCCTCCGCCCGACCTCGTAGTCGTTCTGGTCATGTGCAGGGGTGATCTTCACCGCACCTGGGGTGTACATGGGGATCCAGGACACGAGGACTCAGTGAGTCCCTTCCCACATGCACCCCCTTTTGTTGGAGGCCGCCTGTCCCCCACTTCCCCGTGACAGTCCTGAGAACCAGGCCAAGGCCTGTCTGTTTAGCTGAAGCCTGTGTTCTCGTCCTTCAGAGGGACGAGGGATGCGGGATGCACCTCGTGGCTCCTTCCTGCCCTCAGGACAGCCCCTTGCTCACCTGTGCCGAACTCCATGTCCACGAAATCATCGAAGACCACGGGGAGGCTGCGAGACAGGAACGGGTGGACCACGCTCCTCCCCTTCAGGTGCTGGGAACAGAGGGGCCTCAACACACGAAGGCCGGCCCTCCCTCCTCCCAGGGCCCTGGCTGTCCAACACCCCAATGCCCTCTGCAGGCTGGACAGGGACCCAAGGCAACTGTCTAATCCAGCCGTGGGCAAACTACGTTTGAAATGAATAAAACTAAAAAAAAAAAAGACCGTACCCTTTTATGTAATGATGTTTACTTTGAATTTATATTAGTTCACACAAACACTCCATCCATGCTTTTGTTCCGGCCCTCCGGTCCAGTTTAAGAACCCATTGTGGCCCTCGAGTCAAAAAGTTTGCCCACGCCTGGTCTAATCAACCCTCTCTCCTTCTCTGGGGCCCGTCAGCCAGTAACCACCCCCCACGGCAGCACCCTCGCCACACCTGGTATCTGGGATCTTTGGGGTGCACAGCTACGGCCACATCTCCCAGCATTGTCTCGATCCGAGTTGTCGCCACCACCACCTCCTCATCGCTCTCTGGGGTGACAGGCGACCTTATGATCTCAGCGCTGGTCCCCTCCTGCCCCCCACCCCATCCAGCCCAGGATCCTGGTGCCCCGCTGGCTCCTACCTGAGCCTTGGACCTTGTAAGCAAAGGAGATGAGGACCCCAAACTCCACCTTCTCCTTGTAGCCAGGCACGGAGAGCAGGGTGCGACCCGTCAGCTCCTTCTTGTCCACCTGTGAAGGGGGTGTTAGGAAAAGCCGCCCGGGGCCCGGGGCTGGGGTGGGGCTGGAGGTCCCAGGCGGGGCACACCTCGATGTCGGAGATGGCAGAGTTGAGGGTGCAGGACCAGTTGACGAGGCGGGTACTGCGGTAGATGATGCCTTCCTCGTGGAGCCGGACAAAGGCCTCTGTCACAGCCACGGACAGTTTCTAGGGGAGCAGGGAGTGGGCCAGGCAGAATTTCCAGGGCAGCAGGGTCCAGAGTCCCACTGCCCAGCACCCAGACCCCCCCGAGGGCTGCAAGGGGGAAATGCGCTCCTGAGGGGAGAGGGGACCATGGAGGGGGCTTGGGAACACAAGGACAGGCACGGGCCTGGTGATGCTGGAGATGGCAGGGTGCCGGCGCAGGCAATCCTGGGAGTGCAGGCCGTGGAGCTCCCAGAGGGCAGGGGACACAGAGGGTCGTGACCCGGGACCAGACAGGAGATCTGCGGCTGAGCCCTCAGCGCTTGCCTGTGTGGGTCTAACCCGCGGCGGGCACAGCAGGCGCTCTCTATGGAGCCTCCCCAGCCCCAGCCCCTCCCACTCACGGGGTCCATGGTGAAACAGGCTCGGTCCCAATCCAAGGAGCTGCCGAGCTTCCGCAGCTGATGGTAAATCCGGTCCCCTTTCCTGGAAGTGGACAGGAGGCGCATCAGCACTCAGGCCGGCTGCAGGGAG
>NW_005354596.1:465171-472239 GCF_000412655.1 Myotis brandtii | reverse complement strand
CGCGAGGACCCCTCATTCTCTGAAATGGACCTCGTCCTGAAGCCACCGACCCTCAGCCTCTGTGAGAGGTTCTGTGCAGCCTGTGACCAGGGCTGCTGCACACTCACTCCTCCTTCCACTTCCAGACCTCCCGCAGAAAGGCCTCGCGGCCCAGCTGGTGGCGGGTCAGCCCCTGCTCGCGCCAGAGCTTCTTCTCCACGACCACCTGCGTGGCAATGCCTGCGTGGTCACAGCCGGGGTTCCACAGGGTGGTCTCCCCGCGCATGCGGTGCCTGTGGGAAGAGCGCCGAGGGCGGCAGTGAGTGGGCGGCAGGGCTGGCACCTGGAGGGGCTTTGGGGGAAGAAGTCAGTGGGCTCGGGAGGGAAAGGGCAGTGGAGAGGGACCCCAATTCTAAAGTTTCAGTCTGGGGAGGACATGGCAAGGATAGCCAAAGCAATTTGGCAAAAGAACAAAGAGGAGGCTCCTGCCCAACTAGATAGCAAAACATATGAGAAAATTATGATTATTCAAGCAATTAGTTACAACATAGGAACAAAGTTACAGATGAAAGGGAACAAAACAGTGACTGGAAACAGATCCAAGCCAATTTAGTATCTGTCCTGGGTGGCATTTCCTATCAGTATGAAAAAGGAAAACAATTCAAAATTTTTTTGGAACTAACTACTTAGTTGGAAAAACATCTCCCTACTTCCCAATATTCACGAAAATAAATTATAGCCAGCCCTGGTCGGTGTTTCTCAGTGGTTACAGTGTCAGCTCCAGCACTGCAGGGTCACGGGTTTGATTCCCAGTCAAGTGCACGTACCTGGGTTGCAGTTCAATCCCTGACCCGGTCGGGGCATGTATGGGAGGCAACCAATTGATGTAAGAGGGAGACATTGGTTTCTCTCTCTTTCTCCCTCCCTTCCATTCTCTCTAAAAATCAATGGAAAAAACCCTTAAGTGAGGATTAACAATAAATAAATAATTTCTAGTCAGATTAAAGAAATCAATATAGAAAAACAGAACTATAAGAAAAGTCTCAGAAAATGACATCGTTTTCCAAAAATTAAATAAAGAAGTCAGTAATACAGGTGGCCATGTGTGTAACTTTGAGGCAGGAGAGGCCATCCTAAACCAGACACGCAGGATGAAATCTAAGAACATCGTCGAACCGATTACAGCAAAACGCAAAACCTCAGAACAGCAACACCTCTCAGTGAAGTTAAAAAGCAAGTGGTAGCCCTCGCTGGTTTGGCTCAGTGGAGAGTTCAGTGGATAGAGCGTCGGCCTGTGGACTGAAGGGTCCCAGGTTCGAGTCCAGTCAAGGGCACATGCCCAGGTTGCCGGCTCAATCCCCAGCAGGGGGTGTGCAAGAGGCAGCTGATCGATGATTCTCTCTCATCATTGATGTTTCTATCTCTCTCTCTCCCGTCCTCTCTGATGGGAGGACGGGAGAGAGAGAGATAAATATATTAAATCAATAAAATATATTAAAAAAATAATAAAAATAAATCAATGCCATGGATATTTGTAGAAAAGCACCCTATTCTCTGCTGGAGGAAGAAAAAGAAAAAATATAGCTATTCAACTCGTTTTTATAATGTCTTATTGGTGGAGATATTTAAAGCTGCATTTCACATTATTTTATTTTCACATCTTTTATTCTAAAATATTGATATAAATCTACTCCATTTAAGCAATGGTAGTTTCTAACATCTTATTTAAATCATGTTCAGTAGAAAAAATGTGGCTACCCTAAGAGTTTTGTAAGAAGTGTTAACTCTATTCTCATGTAAATAACTTGGCCATTCTTGTTATATGTATTTAATAAAACTCTTTGCCAGCTCTCAATTCCTTGCAAAATACTAAATCTGACATTATCCCCCAATACCCAGAGCAGTGCTGGCCTGAAATATTTTTTGATTAATTAATTTAGTAATTAATAAATATTTTTTTATTAAATTAATTTAGGAAACTAGAAAAATGTCTCAAAACTTAAAATATAATAAATAACCCTGGTTTCCAAAGATAAAAAGTTGTTTTAAAATGCTTTTTTAAAAAAATGTTTTTATTGATTTTAGAGAGAGGAAGGGAGAGCGAGAGAGAGAGAACCATCAATCGGCTGCCTCCTGCACATCCCCTGCTGAGGATCATGTACCCTGACCAGGAATGGAACCAGTGATTTTTGGGTGCATGGGACCTTGTTCAACCCACTGAACCACACTGGCCAGGACTTAAAATACTTTTTAAAGGAATTTGTCACCTAGAATATTAACTCTATATCTGTTAACTAATTAAACTATTGACAGTGGGGCAGGTTGATAAAGCAGGAGGAGGGAAAGCAAGTGCTAGAACAGGAGTAAACATTTACAATATATAACAAATAAAAAAACAATACCCAGCCTGGCCAGCGTGGCTCAGTGGTTGAGTGTTGACCTATGAACCAGGAGGTCACGGTTCGATTCCGGTCAGGGTACATGCCTGGGTTGTAGGCTCCGTCCCCAGTGTGGGGCGTGCAGGAGGCAGCCAATCAGTGATTCTCTCTGATCATTGATGTTTCTATCTCTCTCTTCCCCTCCCTTCCTCTCTGAAATCAATCAAATTATATATAAAAAAAACAATACCCAGATTATGTAAAGAATCATCCAACAACCAATTAAAGAAGAAGAAAACAACAAAGAATCAATCAATAGAAAGATGGGCAAATGATAGAGACGCACAGACAGTTCACATAGGGGAAACCAGACCGGCCCAGACATAGGAAGCGGCACAGCTCACTGGCAATCAGAAATTACATAGGTGCCATTTTTTTTGTCCATCTTAGCAAAATGAAGATAATGCCCAGAGTTAGCAAGGCCACGGTAAACAAACATCCTCACAGGGAGATGAGTGGTAAAGCTGTTTTGTAGGGCACCGTGGCGCTGCGGTTTGTGCTTAACACAGGCATGCCCCTCTGACCGAGCAGTTTCACTTCCTGGTAGCTACGCCACAGAAGCGTCTCTGTGCCTGAGGAAGCTTGTGCAGGAATGTGCATTCAAGCGATTTTCAGCAGAGAAAAATTAGAAACAACCATTAATTTTATTTTATTTATTTTTTTAGAAAGTGACTCTATATGGCATAGTCACAGTATGGAATGCTACAGGGCAATGAAAGAGAATGAGGTCAGTCTTTGGATAAGGGTAAGGAAAGATCTCTACGACAAACCATTCAGTGTAAGAAGAAAGCTGAAGAATAGCATGGCAGAAAAAAAAATCCACCCGAAAGAAAACTATAAATTTCTATGGGTACATGTACCTATGAGTAATAGACAAGAAAGATCTAGAAAGATCCACAAAGTGATAACAAAGGCTAAGCCTTGGGAAGTAGGTCTGGAGGGGGTTATCAAGGAGACTTGAAGTTTTACATTTCTTACAACAAGAATATTTCACATATTTCTTGTTTAATTCAAAGTAATATGATTTCTAATAGCAAGAGGAGGGAGAGAAGTGTTGGTTATTGACCAGGGGAGGATGCTACTAGCAAGTGATCAGAGGGGAGGGAATGACAGAGAGAAGTGTACCACCACCAGGGGGCAGAGCTGAGGGCCAGAATGGAAGGAGAGAGGCAGGAGGGCCTTCAGGGAAGAGAAGGGAAGGAAGCCGAGGGAAGCAGTTGGGAGAGGACAGGAGCTCACCATCGGGTCAGGGAATCCTGGATGGCGTTGGTGAGCGCGTGGCCCAGGTGCAGGGAGCCTGTCACGTTTGGGGGTGGGATGCACATCATGAAGACGCCCCGTGGATTAGGTGCTGACACGCTGGAACGCTATGGGGGAGGAAGGATGGGCACATGCTAAGACTCCATGTCACCACTCCCAGGCCCTCCCCCTCCAGCCTGGGTGGCAGTGCCACTCACTCCATACTCTGGCTTAAAGAAGCCCTGCTGCTCCCACCACGGATACCAGGCTGCCTCCACGTACTGAGGGCTGTAGGAGTCGGGCATAGTGCCACTGATATCTGGGAGAGAGGAAGGCAGGCATCAGTGTGGAGGCTGGGCCGGTGGGAAGAGGACGGTGGACCAGCAGAGAAGGGCCTGGGCCTCTGCAAATCTTCACCAAGAAAAGTGGTGGCAGCAAGGACAAGCATGAAGGGCAACAGGAGCAGCAGCAGCTGAGGAGGGGGGAGGTAAGGGGGTCCCTCCCCCGACCCAGTACCTTTCTTTTCCCCAGGTGGGGTTGGGAGATCATAGGTAATAACTCCAGGATCCCGCTTCTCCCTCTTCTCTGGTTTTGGCTTCTTCTGCTTGGGAGGGAAAGATATAGACTCAGACTCAGAGATCAGCCTCTCCCCTTGCCCCCACCATGACACCAGCATCCTGTTCAGCTCTCCCCTTAGCCTCTCACCTCCCTGGGCAGTGGTTGCTGCTGTTGGATCTTCTGCTTCTGTTGGAATTTCTCTAGCTTCTCCCGTTTCTTTGCCTCTTTCTTCAGTTGAGCAGGTGTCTTTGGAGGTGCAGTGACCTCAGGGCCTGGTGAGAGGCCCAGAAATGCAGACTTAGACGCTGAGGCCCTCTGTGAAGGTGCTGCTGTGTCTCAGACGGTCATTCCAGCTGCCCAAGGGCTTCCCCATGCTGACCTCCCACCTTGCCCTCCCGCAGGCCCCTGCTCAAGGGATTCTGCATTCTAAGATAAGAAAGTGAGCTGCATGGGAGACCGCGAGGAACCCTCCCCTCCCACCTCCCCCTTCCTTACCCGGCTGTTGGAAGAGAGGCCTGGCCCCTGAATACAGAACCACCTCTCCCAGCACGGCCCGGAATTCTGGCTGCTGGACACAGGTGATGAACCAGCGAGTGACATTACCCCAGATCCGGCGCACACAGGGATCCAGGACCTGGGAAGGGGAAAAGAAATCAACTACCCTTAGTCACCCTTTAGTGAGGCCAGAGAGGAACTGCCCCTATTCCTCCCCAGGCCCGAGTGACTCACATATCGGAAGGGCAGCAGCAAGGCTGTGACAGCCGCCAGGTCAGCCAAAGTGGGAGCCTCCCCGGCCAGGTAGGTGTGCTGCCGAAGCCACTCTTCCAAGGGGCTCAGGGCCCTTCCCAGGGCCCCCAGTGCAGCCTAGCCGGAAGGGGAAGGGATATGAGACAGGGCTTGGCCTCCTTCCACTCCCACAAATCATGACCTCTGGGCCAGTTTCATCTTCTTTGAAATGGTCATAATAAAAAGAA
Organism: Myotis brandtii; assembly: GCF_000412655.1. Lineage (NCBI taxonomy): Eukaryota > Metazoa > Chordata > Mammalia > Chiroptera > Vespertilionidae > Myotis > Myotis brandtii. Next base: position 467,051 of record NW_005354596.1, on the reverse strand, counting down.
GCCCTGCCCTAGCCAGTTTGGCTCAGTGGATAGAGTGTTGGCCTGCAACTGAAGGGTCCCAGATTCAATTCCGGTCAATAAGAAAGTGAGCTGCATGGGAGACCGCGAGGAACCCTCCCCTCCCACCTCCCCCTTCCTTACCCGGCTGTTGGAAGAGAGGCCTGGCCCCTGAATACAGAACCACCTCTCCCAGCACGGCCCGGAATTCTGGCTGCTGGACACAGGTGATGAACCAGCGAGTGACATTACCCCAGATCCGGCGCACACAGGGATCCAGGACCTGGGAAGGGGAAAAGAAATCAACTACCCTTAGTCACCCTTTAGTGAGGCCAGAGAGGAACTGCCCCTATTCCTCCCCAGGCCCGAGTGACTCACATATCGGAAGGGCAGCAGCAAGGCTGTGACAGCCGCCAGGTCAGCCAAAGTGGGAGCCTCCCCGGCCAGGTAGGTGTGCTGCCGAAGCCACTCTTCCAAGGGGCTCAGGGCCCTTCCCAGGGCCCCCAGTGCAGCCTAGCCGGAAGGGGAAGGGATATGAGACAGGGCTTGGCCTCCTTCCACTCCCACAAATCATGACCTCTGGGCCAGTTTCATCTTCTTTGAAATGGTCATAATAAAAAGAAGCCCTGCCCTAGCCAGTTTGGCTCAGTGGATAGAGTGTTGGCCTGCAACTGAAGGGTCCCAGATTCAATTCCGGTCAAGGGCACATGTCCAGGTTGCGGGCTCGATTCTCAGTGTGGGGTGTGCAGGAGGCAGACGACCAATGATTCTCTCATCATTTCTGTTTCTATCTCTCTCTCCCTCTCCCTTCCTCTCTGAAATCACTAAAAATATATTTTTTAAAAATATATATCTTAAAGGGGCACCCACTTGTGGCCCCTTTGTTGCTTCATTCATTCAGAAAATTCCTACTGAACACTTATCAGTTGCAATATACTAAGTACAAGAAGTTAAAGATTACATAAGGCAACACAATAATTGCTTCAACAATATTTGTTAAGCACCTACTACATGCCACATAGCTCTCTAAGGAACAAGGAGAGAATTTGAACAGGGCCCCTGACCTGATGGGAGTTTACATTCTAATTGGGAGACAATAAATGAACAAATATATAATACATTACCCTATTTTTACCCTTAAGTGCTATGAAGATAAATTTAAAAAAATAAAAAATAAAATAAATCAGGTTAAGGAATTCCAAAGAGGGGCCTCTATTTCAGATAGTATAATCAGGGTATGAGGGAGCCAGCAGGGTCTAAGTCACATATTCATTCATTCATTCATTCATTCAAGAAATACTAAGTATGTACCCTGTGTGTGATAAGGACCAGAAGGCACAGCCCCACTCTGGAAGGACTTGGTTACAATCTGGTGTGGTTCTCTCTCCTCTGCCTTCCCCCTCATTTCATGTCTCCCCCACCCCCATCCTTATCTCTCCTGGCCCTACCTGCCTCTTCTCATCTCTCCCTCACCCACTTTTCCCCTACAGTTCACAGTAACTTCTATTGTGGGTTTCAGACTCATCAAACTTTTACTCACTCCAAAGCGCCTGGCACTAGACCATGTGCTCTGCACACGTCTTTTAATCTTCTCAACATGAAAACTAAAGTTTTCAGAGACAAAAGGAAGACCAAGGCTCAGAGAGGTTATCAGGTGGCAATCTGGGACTTGATCAACCTTTTTCCTCACCGACACACTATCGCTGTCCCATTACCCATCCCAACTCCTGCTTCCTTCTCCTCCCCCTCCCGTCCGTCTTCCCCACTCACCTGGGGGTCCTGGACGGAGCCGCGCAGTCCCAGGGCGGGCAGCGTTGCCCCACAGGCAGCTGGTACTAGCTCCGTGTCGGCGTAGCTGACCCACTGTTGGACGAGGACGGCGG
>NW_005354596.1:464624-464940 GCF_000412655.1 Myotis brandtii | reverse complement strand
CCCAGCCCGGGCCCTCCCCAGCCTCCCCGTAGCGCGCGGCGATGAGGGCTCGGAGGCTGGGGAAGGCATCGGGGTGCGGGGAGACGTAGAGGATGGACATGGCTCTGCAGTGTCCGAGCCTGGCGGCAAAGACCTAGGGGAAGGAGAGACGCCAGACTGAGGGACCTGGGTCCTACCTGAGTAAACAGGGGGCCCGCATGGCTCCTCTACCGCGGGCGCCAGGCCCCCCGGATTTGGGGGGTCTGGTCAGGCCTCAAGAGCCCAGGGTCTGGCTATCGGAGTGGTGGTGACGGCCCGGGACCGCGGCCTCGGGGAG
>NW_005354596.1:454981-464163 GCF_000412655.1 Myotis brandtii | reverse complement strand
GTGCGGACAGGTCACTAGTTTGAATCAATCTGCCAGACGTCAGCTTGCCCTGGGCGGAGGGGGAATCGGCCGCATCGACCGCTTCTCGGCGTCTCATTTGACAACGGTCACGGCGAAGGGCGGGCAGCGGGCACTCGGTGCAGGGGCGGCCCGAGCGAAGGCCTGCGGGAGAGTGGCGTTCGGGGAGCCTGGGCTTACCCAGCGCGGTGGCAGGTCATGCTGGGCCGGGGTAATGAAGGGGGCAGGAGCTTGAGGAGTTCAACATCCCTTTCCCCCCTCCAGCCTCCTCTCCAAAACACACACACACCAGAAATGTGCACCAACACTTTATTCCCGATGCGGGACAGAGTCCGTCCATCCCCAAGTGAGTCACAGGCCGCCCTGGAGAGATCTAGATTCTCCCAGCATCTCTGGGGAAGGAGGAAAGGCAGGTGCTGGGGACCAGGAACACTGCAGTTCCCCAGACAAGTACCTTCCCTTCTCACCGAGGATAGCTGCTCCCCACTAATTAGTCCTCTCATCTACTCATCTCCCCCCGCCCCCTTTAAAAAAAAAGCGCCTTCAATATTGAAAAACAATAAACACAACATCTCAAGTATGAAGGAGGGGTCCTGGGCTGGGACCCCAGGTCAAGGATCACCAATGGAAGAGGGAAGGGGTGGAGTCATTGCATCACTGTTTCTGCTGCAGGGCCTCCTTCCTCGCTGCATCCTGTAGTAGCTGCGTGTCCACCTCATCTGCAGGCAACTGCACATAGCGGACCACTGAGCCCCGGATGAAGCAGTTCTTCACTGATAACTAGACAAAGGTAGGCAAACGTGAAAACACTCTTAAAAATGTCCTCTAGACCCAGGGGCCTCCTGTGTTTAGAGGTGCTTGCTCTTTTCCACCATCCCTCACTCACCATGTGAGGGTATTTCTCAGGGTCTGTGACGCTGATGTCAGTAAGTTTGATGTTGAGATACTAAGGAAAGAAGATGAATACCATCATTAGCCCTAGAGACAAGATACAAGTACCCCACCCTTAAGCCCTCCCCTCCTCCCCCTCTTGCTTTGTCTCACCTGATCCACAGAATGGAGGGTCCCACAGATGCTGTCAGGGGCAGAGGAAAGGAAGAACCAAATTAGTTTACACCAAAGTCAACACAGAGGTGACTTGAGAGCTAAGAACATAGTTTGGGGAAGTCAAGGACTTGAAAAAGCCAGAATAGGTGGAACCAAAAGGGGGCATTCCTAAGCCCTAGAGTAGGAAAGACAGTTCTTCCAGAACAGTGTTATTTTTTTAATTAACTTTATTGGGGTGACATTGGTCAACATGAACATACAGCTTTCAGGTGTGAGTTTCTATGTTACAAGATGTGTATATTGTACCATGTGCTCACCACCCAAAGTCAAATCTTCTGTCACCATTTATTAGGACTGCCTTCTCCCCCTCTACTACCTAGAAGTGTGTTTAGATTATACATCTTTCCCTACACCAATCCACTCTTGATATGAGAGCTACCATCTTATATTTCTCCTGTATTCTGTATAGCATCTATAATTTTTACAGCCACTTTTATAATCTTTAGCAACTTTACCAAGTAGCTATTACCATCCAGGGGCTCAGAGAGGTTGTGTAGCTTGCCCAATTTTAGAACAAACAAGGATTCTGTCTGACCCCAGACCATCAGCTGTTTTCATGTATGGATTTGGAACCAGAGCCCCACATATAAAATAGATAAAGCATTGCTCTTGAAGGGACAAGAGATGCCCTCTCCCTTCCCCAATGCTTCGAGACCCTGAAATGTGAGGAATGCTCTCTCCCCCAACTTTTAAAATTTGTCAGATGGTGTTCATCTTCTTTCCTAAGTCTCACAACTTCAAATCCCATGAATTGTATCTCTCCCCTGAATATCCCATAAATCCTTACCGTTTGCTGATGTCTAACATTTCTGTAATTCTCTTTCTAGTTTGATTTCTACAAACCAAGGTCCTACCTATTACTTTATACCTAAATCTGGCCACCCTCCAACCTGGCCACCCTCATCCTAACTGTTCTGTGTGTCATCACCAGATTCTAAGTTCCTTAGAACCACTGGTTCTCAAACACTGACGTGTGCTCAAAGGTTTCAGGAGTCCCTGACAAAAGAGGAAACACAGGCTAGTAGTATTGTATATGTTGTATGCTGAAGGTTGTCAATTTTTCCCCCTAAAAATAACTTTAAAATTTATTTTAGAGAGAGGAAGGGGGAGAAAGAAACATAAATTTAAAAAATTTTCTTTATTGATTTCAGAGAGGAAGGAAGGAGAGATAGAAACATCAACAATGAGAATCATTGATCAGTTGCCTCCTGCACACCCCCTACTGGGGATCAAGCCTGCAACTGGAATCAAACCTGGGACCCTTCAGTCCACAGGCTGATGCTCTCTCCACTGAGCCAAACCGGCTAGGGCAAAGACATCGATTTTTAAAAAATATATGTTTTTATTGATTTCAGAGAGAGGAAGGGAGAGGGATAGAAACATCCTATCTAATAAAAGACAAAAAGGGTAACTGACCGTACCTTTGCTATGCTTCCCATTGGCTAATCAGCGAGATATGCAAATTAACTGCCAACTAAGCTGGTGGCCAGCAGCCACACAGCTGAAGCGAGCAGGAGGCTTGCTTGCTCCAGTGATGGAGGAAGCCAAGGTTCCCCACCTGCCGGGGCCGGTTCTGAGCTCCAAAAGCAACGAAGTTTCAATTATAGAAGCTACACAAACCCCAGATACCTGCTTTCAGCTGGCCATGGCCTCAGAGCTGGAACGAGCAGGAGCCCGCTCTCAACTCCAGTGATGGCAACAAAGTTTCAATTATAGAAGGTAAATAAATCCCAGAATAAAAGAAAAAAAGGAGAGGCTGGAAGCTTCAGTTGCCGGCCAGCCTGAAAACAGCCCTCAGCCTCTCACCCAGACTGGCCAGGCACCCCAGTGGGGACCCCCCCCCTAAAGGGGGTGTAGCCAGCCTGAAAACAGCCCTCAGCCTCTCACCCAGACTGGCCAGGCACCCCAGTGGGGACCCCCCCCCTAAAGGGGGTGTAGCCAGCCTGAAAACAGCCCTCAGCCTCTCACCCAGACTGGCCAGGCACCCCAGTGGGGACCCCCCCCCTAAAGGGGGTGTAGCCAGCCTGAAAACAGCCATTAGCCCCTCACCCAGGCTGGCCAGGCACCCAAGCGGGACCCCCACCCTGATCAGGGACACCCTTCAGGGCAAACCAGCCGGCCCCCACCCAGGCACCAGGCCTCTGTCAGACATAGTAAAAGGGTAATATGCAAACTGACCCTAACAGCAGAAAGACTGGGAATGACTGGTCACTATGACACACACTGACGACCAGGGGGCAGACGCTCAATGCAGGAGCTGCCCTCTGTTGGTCAGTGCGCTCCCACATGGGGGAGCTCTGCTCAGCCACAAACCAGGCTGATGGCTGCCAGTACAGTGGTGGCGGTGGGAGCCTCTCCTGCCTCCTCAGCAGCGCTAAGGATATCCGACTGCAGCTTAGGTCTGCTCCCTGCTGGCAAGTGGACGGGATATCCCCGAGGGCTGCCGGACTGCCAGAGGGATGTCTGACTGCCAGCTTAGGCCCAACCCCCGGGGAGCAGGCCTAAGCCAGCAGGGGGTCATCCCCCGCGGGGTCCCAGACTGCGAGAGGGCACAGGCTGGGCTGAGGGACCCCCGCCCCCAGTGCACAAATTTTTGTGCACAGGGCCTCTAGTCAATAATAGGAGGATCACTGATTGATTGGCTGCCTCCCGCATGCCCCCTACTGGGAATTAAGCCCAAAACCCAGGCTTGTTCCCTGACAGAGAATTGAACTGTGACCTCCTGGTTCATGGGTGAATGCTCAACCACCGAGCCACACAGGCCAGGTGAAACATCAATTTTTTTTTAATATATTTTATTCATTTTTTACAGAGAGGAAGGGAGAGGGATAGAGAGCCAGAAACATCAATGAGAGAGAAACATCAATCAGCTGCCTCCCGCACACTCGCAACTGGTGATGCGCCCGCAACCAAGGTACATGCCCTTGACTGGAATCGAACCTGGGACCCCTCAGTCCACAGGCTGACGCTCTATCCACTGAGCCAAACCGGTCAGGGCCAATTTTTTTTTTTTAAATCAACTTATTTATGCATTCATTGGTTAATTCTCGTATGTGTCCTGACCATGGATCGAACTTGCAACCTCATATATGGGGATGAAGCTCTAACCAACTGAGTTACCTGGCCAGGACTAAAAAATAGCTGTTCTTTGATTGTCCTTACTATTTTTTTGGTATTAAATTTTTAAAATGAAATTATTCTAATAAATGGCAGTTTTTAAAAATGTCCTTATCTTGCCAAAAATAAAGTTGGCAGTTCTCTGCTGGACCCTATTTTTGTAAAATTCTAAGTCTTTGAAATCCAATGTCTGAGGCCTGCTGCCTCGGTGGTGCTTTTGCCACATCCCTGGCTGTTGAACAGCCTTTGATAGCACTTTACCACCATGTGCAGCGGTGGAGTAACTTCCAGGAATTGTATAAGGTGGTATTATTCATTCAGTTCATTGAGAGCGAGACATCTGGCACAAAAGTGGTCTGATAACAAGCCTGAGAGAAAGCTCTTCTCCCAATCCAATGGAATTCCTTCAAATCTTACAGTCCTTGCTTTAGGACCTGGAGCTAGAACGTAAGTTTTTTGTCATGTGTAAGACCCAGGGAGGAGAAAAGAAGAAAATAAAAACAAGTCATCTCACAGAATTGCCTAGGGTTGGTATGGGCTCCCACACTGTCTCTCTATACAGCCCTCATCTCAATGCCATCAGTACCATATGCATTGCCCATATCATAAATGAAATCTCTGATGTAGAAGTCCCTCTCCTCACCACTCTCTGCCATGTCAATGTTTCTCCCATTAAGCAATTATCTCATAGAAATGTGGAAGACACTGCTGGGAGAGAATACATTGATTTAAACTTTCTAAAGGACAATCAGGTAATAGGTATCACTTTTTTAATTATTGTTTTTAAAATCTTTACCTAAGGATATGTTTTTATTGATTTATTTTTTTATCTTCACCTGAGAATATTTTCTCCATTGGTTTTTTTTTTTTTTAATATATTTTCATAGATTTCAGAAAGGGAAAGGGAAACATCAATGATGAGAATCATCCACAGTTGCATGCCCCATCCCCCCCCAACTGGGGATCAAGCCCCACAATCCGAACATGTGCCCTGACTGGGAATTGAACCGTGACCTCCTGGTTCATAAGTCGACACTCTAACCACCTAGCAACAATGGCCAGGGCTGGTTTTATTAATTTTTAGAGAGGAAGGGAGGAGAGAGTAAGAGAAACATCAAACTCATTAGTCAACAGAGCCAAATATCAACTGTACAACGATTGAAATTTCTTTTGAGAGCCAAATTTTTTAAACTTAAACTATATAGGTAGGTACATTGTTATTAACTTAATTAGGGTACTCCTAAACTGGCCTTTGCTAAAAACGTCCTCAAATCTGATTGAGGTACGTTCCCTGAGGTCAACCCCTTCCAACTCTCCCATCCACACTTGTCTTGTATACTTGTTTCAGATAAGACGAGTGTGGATGGGAGAGTTGGAAGGGGTTGACCTCAGTGAACATACCTCAAAACAATGTACCTCCCCCATGCTGCATATCCCGCGGCCCCCGTGTCTCCCGTCGCCCGACCGACTGACACCCCCCACTTCTAACCCACTTCTTCAAAATAGACTCGCCCAGGCCAAAAACCGACTTCTGCGCATGGGCCACGAAGTTTCAATCGCACTGTACGTGCGTGCCCGCACGTGGTATTTTGTGGAAGAGCCACACTCAAGGGGGCAAAGAGCCGCATGTGGCTCGCGAGCCGCGGTTTGCAGACCACTGGCATAGAGGATAACGCTCCAATCAACTGAGTCAAACTGCCTGTGCCCGTATCACTATTTTAAATGTATGTCTCATTTAAAGGATTTTTTTCCCTAAAGAATTGGAAACCGCCCAGCTAGTGTGGCTCAGTGGATGAGTGTCAATCTGTGGACCAAGAGGTCACCGGTTCAATTCCTGGTCAGAGCACATGCCCAGGTTTCGGTCTCAGATGGGGGGGCTGTGCAGAGGCAGCCTATCAATATTGATGTTTCTCTTTCATCGATGTTTTATCTCCATCCCTCTCCCTTCCTCTCTCTCTAAAATCAATACAAACGCTTTTTATCCTCACCCGAGGAAATTTTTCCATTGACTTTTATTTATTTTTTTTTTAAACTTTTTTTAAAAATATATTTCATTGATTTTTTACAGAGATGAAGGGAGAGAGATAGTTAGAAACATCGATGAGAGAGAAACATCGATCAGCTGCCTCCTGCACATCTCCCACTGGGGATGTGCCCGCAACCCAAGTACATGCCCTTGACCGGAATCGAACCTGGGACCCTTCAGTCCGCAGGCCGATGCTCTATCCACTGAGCCAAACCGGTTTTGGCTCCATTGACTTTTAGAGAAGGTGGAAGGGAAGGGGAAAGACAGAGAGAGAAACATCAATGTGAGAGAGACACATCGATAGGTTACCTCCCTCACGTGCCCCAACCAGGGCTGGGAATTGAGCCCGCAACCAAGGTACATGCCCTTGACCAGAATCGAGCCTGGGGGCCCTTCAGTCCATGGGTCAACGCTCTATCCACTGAGCCAAACTGGCTAGAAAATAAAAACCTATTTTAAAAATATTTTTTTAAAGAATTGGAAACCGCCTAACTATCCATCAGCAAGGTCTTGGTTAACAAAGATGCCATGCAGACATTAAGAAAGTTAAAGATCACCTTTACTGATGAGAAATATCCACATCTGCTAAGTGAAAAGCAAGTTTCAAAACTGCATAGAGAATATGATCCTGTTTATAACTATTTTAAAAAGCCCTGGCTGGACAGCTCAGTTGGTAGAGCACCGTCCTGATACGTCAAGGTTTCAGGTTTGATCCCCCAACAGGGCACACACAAGAATCAACCAATGAATGCATACATAAGTGGAACAACAAATTGATGTTTCTCTCCCCCTTTCTCTTGCACTAATAAAAAAATAATAATAAGATAATCCAGACAGAATTGATTTCCATTCTGGCTGTCATTTACTAATTGCATAGACTTGAGCAAGTTTCTTAACCTATCCAAGCTTTCATTTCCTTACATGTAAAGCAGCAACAGCGGTATATGTCACAGGGGTGTTATGAGAATGCAATGAGTTAAGTGTATGCAGAAGAGTGCCTAGTCGTGGGCAAACTACGGCCTGCGGGCCGGATCCGGCCCGTTTGAAATGAATAAAACTAAAAAAAAAAGACCATACCCTTTTATGTAATGATGTTTACTTTGAATTTATATTAGTTCACACAAACACTCCATCCATGCTTTTGTTCCGGCCCTCCGGTCCAGTTTAAGAACCCATTGTGGCCATACCGGTTTGGCTCAGTGGATAGAGCGTCGGCCTGCGGACTGAAAGGTCCCAGGTTAGATTCTGGTCAAGGGCATGTGCCTTGGTTGCATGCACATCCCCAGTGCGGGGTGTGCAGAGGGCAGCTGATCGATGTTTCTCTCTCAGCGATGTTTCTGACTCTCTGTCCCTCTCCCTTCCTCTCTGTAAAAAATCAATAAAATATATTAAAAAAAAACAAAACAACCCATTGTGGCCCTCGAGTCAAAAAGTTTGCCCACCCCTGGCCTACTCAATAGGAGGTTCTCAAATGTTAGCTGCTTTACTTTCGCACACATTTATTACTCCTACTATATACCGGGCTCAATGGTGAGCTTAAACGGGGTCCTGGGCCCTGTCTGAAGGACAGGCCATAAACAGTAAACGTATTTTTCTGAAATCACAATTTGAGAAGCACCCACTACGAAGAAAATTAGACTCTGGTAGAAGGACCTACTTGGCTAGAAAGACCAGGAAAAGTCCAAGGATACAGCACTGAATCCCAAATTCTGAAGGATGATTAGGAGTTACGATATAAGGAGTAAGGGCTGGAAAAGCAATACAGATAGAAGGCACTGGTCTCCTGTTTACCCTTTACATTTTCTTTAGCAAAGGGGAGATTATGCCACGTACACTATCTTGCAACAACCTTCCACATCAACACGTCATTCCGGTGTGACCGCTGTGGAACATGGAAGCCCACAGTTTAACCCAGTCCCTATTGATAGCTGTTTGTTTTCCATTTTTGGTTACTGCAAAGAAAACTTACAAATGTCTTTGTACCTACATCTATGCTTATGGAACTGACTCTTACATTTCTAGAAGTTGGGTCAAAGGAGTATATAATTTAATCAGGAAAAATGGTGATGCCTTCACTCCCTGACCTCTGTTCTAACTCTTTATATATAGGATACGTATTTCTTTGTATTTTTTTAAAATATATTTTATTGATCCTTCTACAGAGAGGAAGGGAGAGAGATAGAGAGTTAGAAACATCGATGAGAGAGAAACATCGATCAGCTGCCTCCTGCACATCCCCCACTGGGGATGTGCCCGCAACCCAGGCACATGCCCCCGACCGGAATCGAACCTGGGACCTTTCAGTCCGTAGGCCGACGCTCTACCCACTGAGCCAAACCGGTTTCGGCTGTATTTTTTTTTTTTTTTCAAATACAAGAAACAACTCCACAGCTAATCTGTTGGCTTAAGGCACAAGACATTTATTTCTTTATCTCTCCCACCTTACCCAGCCCTCAAATAACACTTGTTCAATTAAAAGAGGTTTCAGGGCCAGCCGGTGGGGCTCAGTGGTTGAGCACTGACCTATGAACCAGGAGGTCATGGTTCGATTCCCGGTCAGGGCACAGGCCCGGGTTGCAGGCTCCATCGCCAGTGGGGGGCGTGCAGGAGGCAGCCGATCAATGATTCTCTCTTGTCATTTATGTTCCTATCTCTCCCTCTCCCTTCCTCTCTGAAATCAATAAAAATATATTTATAAATAAACAAATAGGTCTCAGGGCTCTGGGCACATCCACCCCCTACAGACTTGCTGAAATAGGAACCTACCTCAGGTCATTCTTGAGTTCCACGACCACATCCTTGCCCACAAGGGACTTGAAGAAGGAGTAGAAGAGCTACTGGGCGAAAGGGGAAACCGTCACCGGGGAAGAGACTGGCGGGGAGCGGCCTTCGCTCCGCCGGCCCCCCGCCTCCC
>NW_005354596.1:447825-454485 GCF_000412655.1 Myotis brandtii | reverse complement strand
AGGAAGGGCTTGGAGGAGGGGCCAGAGGGCGGGGCGGGGCTTCCTGCCTCCCGACAGCCTCCGCCGCGGGCGCCACTGCGCAGGTGCGGCCGCCGGGTGGGATGAAGCTTCTCCCTGAGCTCGTCCCTGCAGACACTTCCTATTGAAAGCTGCTGGGGAGTTCGTGGGACTTCAGAATTTGTACACTTTCTATATATGCTACACTTCCTTAAAAATTAAAAGGAATGTTGAGCTGCCCTGCCTGTTTGGCTCAGTGGATAGAGCGTAGGCCTGTGGACCAAAAGATTCCAGTCAAGGGCGTACTTCGGTTTCAGGTTCCTCCCGGACAGGCCCTGGTCAGGCTCCTGCAGGGGGCAACCAATCCATGTGTTTCTCTTACATTGATATTGCTCTTTCCCTCTCCCACTCTCTCTAAAAATCAATGGAAAAATATCCTCCGGTGAAGATTAGAAGAAAAAGACATGTTGAGTCCCCCAAGATCAGAAGCCTGAGCACGAATCTTGGTTTTATTAAAGGCTCCCTCCCAATAAACATATTTCTCTCAAGGACCCATCTCAGGCCACACTTCTTACACACTTTTGCCCGGGGCTGTCCTGTGATGGGCTGAGTGAAACTAAGCAGACTGCCTGGAGGATGGACATAGCCATCCTCATTGTTGGCTAGGACAAGGGTCCTAAGGTCTGGACAGTTCTAAATGCTATTTCCAGCTAAATGCCAACATATAGCAGCATTCTGCCGATGCAGCAGTGAGCAGGATAAGAGGACAGGAAACTCAACCCTATAAATGCCAACTGCAGAGAAGAAACCAACATGTAATTGACCCAATAGTGTACATAAGCAATGACTAAGCTTCCTTGCAGCGGTTCTCAACCTGTGGGTCGAGAACAATGAAAATACATCCTGCATATCAGATATTTACATTACGATTCATAACAGTAGCAACATTACAGTTATGAAGTAGCAAAGAAAATAATTTTATGGTTGGGGGTCACCACAACATGAGGAACTGTATTAAAGGGGCAGCATTAGGAAGGTTGAGAACCACTGCAGGGGACAGAGCTTTGGATATGAATCCCATCTCCTTGATTTGCTGCAAGTAAAACTACCCTGTGACAGAGCACCTCAAGTGGTGAAAACCCCTTCAGTTTGGTAACAATCTTTCACATCCATATATGCCCCCTCAAATACAAAGGGTTACAAACGTAGTTACACATATTTCTATGCCCATGTCCCCAACATTTTTATAAATAAATGATATGACATAATAGGTGAAAATATTTTTTCAAGGAATAAGACCATACTAAATCCTCCATTTCTCATCTTGCACAAAAGTACTCATTTGTCAGGAGTGTGTCGTAGAAATGTTTTATACACATAAAAGATATACTAGCAGCCCTGGCCAGGGTGGCTCTGTTGGTTGAGCATCAGCCTATGCTCTAGAAGTCATTGGTTTGATTCCCCATCAGGGCACAGGCCCTGGTTGCAGCTTGATCCCGGGTAGGGGGCGCGCAGGAGGCAGCCGGTCAATGTTTCCTCTCCCTCTCCCTCTCTCTAAAAGCAACAAAAACAAATTTTTTAAAAAAATGTAATAATGGACTCTGAGTGAACAGACACTGGATCTAGACCCCACCTGTAGGTAAGAGAAGTTTGGCTGCCCGCGCCCAACCCCAGCAGCTGAACCCTAAGCACCTAGTCCAGCGGTTCTCAACCTGTGGGTCGCCAACAATGAAAATACATCCTGCATATCAGATATTTACATAACGATTCATAACAGTAGCAAAATTACAGTTATGAAGTAGCAACGAAAATAATTTTATGGTTGGGGGTCACCACAACATGAGGAACTGTATTAAAGGGTCGCGGCATTAGGAAGGTTGAGAACCACTGACCCTAGTCTATCATTGAATATAAGTAGTAATCAGTTAGCAACTGCTCCAGCTGGGGCTGAAAGTGCCTGATGGGCAAGGCATCTTCCTGCTTGAAACAATTAGCTCATGAAATGTCAAATACTTTGTCCTTACCAACTTAATCGTTCACAATTAGCTCACAATCAGACCACACATGCTCTCTCCATGAACTTTCCTTTTCTTTTCAAGATACACTCACAGTCTAATGATACCAGAAGAAATTTGTTTCAGGAACAAATTTACTGAGTGACAAATAACCATCCACACAGGAAGAAGAAAGTTGGTGAGGCTGGAACTAAATAACAGACAGATTCATCAAATGGTTCAGAGAAGGGCCTAGTTTTCCTAAGAGTCTGATTCCAAAGTCAGAAATGGGACATTGGAGTGTGAAAAGATGGCACATGAGACTCCTCCATTAGAATTCCAAAATGATGGTAACTTAGTTTCAGGTCCAGTCAATTCAAAAGTCATAACAATGTTTGAAGATGAAGGGAACAAATTCACCCCAGGACCCTCCAGCTCCAGATAAGATTAATCTACTTCTTCAATGGTGGGGCCTGTGGCAGCCCTCCCAGGTGTGTACCCAGTTCCACAGGTAGGCCCAGTGCATCCCTCCTGATAGAGTTTTGTAATGACTGGGTTACACACTTGCTCCAGTTCCTTTCTCTTATGATCAAACTCATCTTTCTCAGCCAGTTGATTGGCCTCCAGCCACGAAAGAACCTCATTGCATTTATCCAGAATTTTCTTTTTATCAGACTCACTAATCTTACCCTTCAAGCCTTCATCACTCACAGCACTCTTCATGTTAAAAGCATAGGATTCTAAGGCATTTTTTGCAGCAATTTTCTCTCTCTGGATCTCATCTTCAGCTTTATATTTCTCAGCATCCAGAACCATGCGCTCGATGTCCTCCTTGCTCAGGCGGCCCTTGTCATTGGTGATGGTGATCTTGTTGGCCTTGCCGGTGCTCTTGTCCGTGGCTGTGACGTTCAGGATGCCATTGGCATCGATGTCAAAAGTCACTTCAATCTGAGGAACTCCCCTGGGTGCAGGAGGGATTCCAGTCAGGTCAAAGCGCCCCAGCAGGTTGTTGTCCCTCGTCATGGCCCTCTCGCCCTCGAACACCTGGATCAGCACCCCCGGCTGGTTGTCCGAGTAGGTGGTGAAGATCTGTGTCTGCTTGGTGGGGATGGTGGAGTTGCGCTTGATCAGGGCCGTCATCACGCCCCCGGCTGTCTCCAGGCCCAGCGACAGGGGCGCCACGTCCAGCAGCAGCAGATCCTGCACATTCTCAGACTTGTCCCCCATAAGGATGGCTGCCTGCACTGCAGCCCCGTAGGCCACCGCCTCGTCCGGGTTGATGCTCTTGTTGAGGTCACGGCCATTAAAGTAGTCCTGCAGCAGCTTCTGCACCTTGGGGATGCGGGTAGAGCCCCCCACTAAAACAATGTCATGGATTTTCGCCTTATCTATCTTGGCATCCCGAAGAGCCTTCTCCACGGGCTCCAGCGTGCCCCTAAAGAGGTCTGCACACAGCTCTTCAAACCGGGCTCTAGTGATGGACGTGTAGAAGTCGATGCCTTCATAAAGTGAATCAATTTCCAAGTTGGCCTGCGTGCTGGACGACAGGGTCCTCTTGGCCCTCTCGCAGGCGGTGCGCAGCCGCCTCACGGCTCGCTTGTTCTGGCTGATGTCCTTCTTGTGCTTGCGCTTGAACTCCTCCACGAAGTGGTTCACCAGCCTGTTGTCAAAGTCCTCCCCTCCCAGGTGGGTGTCCCCGGCCGTGGCCTTCACCTCAAAAATCCCATCATCTATGGTCAGGATGGACACATCAAATGTGCCTCCACCCAGATCAAAGATCAGGACCTGTCGCTCGCCCTGACCTGCTTTATCTAAGCCATAGGCAATGGCAGCAGCTGTTGGTTCATTGATAATTCTTAGCACATTGAGACCTGCAATCACGCCTGCATCCTTGGTGGCCTGGCGTTGAGAGTCATTGAAATAGGCTGGCACAGTGATCACAGCGTTGCTGATGGGATGGCCCAAAAAAGCCTCAGCAGTCTCCTTCATTTTAGTCAGCACCATAGAGGAGATTTCTTCAGGGTAGAAAGCCTTTTTCTCCCCTTTGTAGGATACCAATACTTTGGGCTTGCTTCCTTCACTGATTACTTGAAAAGGCCATAGTTTCATATCTGATTGTACTACAGGATCATTAAATTTTCTGCCAATCAGGCGTTTGGCATCAAAGACAGTGTTCTGAGGATTCATGGCTACCTGGTTCTTGGCCGCATCCCCGATGAGCCGCTCGGTGTCGGTGAAGGCCACGTAGCTGGGGGTGGTGCGGTTGCCCTGGTCGTTGGCGATGATCTCCACCTTGCCGTGCTGGAACACGCCCACGCACGAGTACGTGGTGCCCAGGTCGATGCCGATGGCCATTCCCTTACCAGCAGCCATGGTTTTCCGAGGCCTGTTGAGAAAAAGTGAGATAAAGTCTTGGCAGAGTACTTCTTTAGTCTGTGTATTATTTTTAATTGTGCTAAAATACACATTAATGCAATTTACCATTTGAACCATTTCTAGGTGTACAGTTCAGTAATAAGTTCATGCACATTGTTGTCCAACCAATCTCCAGAACTCTTTATCTTGCAAAAACTGAAATTCTATGTCCATTAAACAGCTTACCATCCCCTACTCCCAACAGCTCCTGGAAATCACCACTTTCTTTTTTTTTTTTTTCAGCTATGCCTCAAAATTTTAATAAGATGCCCTCTACACACATTTGCTACTAAAAATTGAAACAGTACATCAAAAAATTTGTTACAATTCAAATACGTACAAGAATAAGGTGTATACCTAAATTGACTTCATGTCATAATTCTCAATGATAATACCATTAGAAGGATCTCCATGTAATAGTCAATAGCTATAGCTACATTTAAATCTTGGGCCTCCTGATTGATTCAGATACGTGGTATATAATAGCCTCAATCCTTGTCATCCTTAATCACAACCTTTCTTTCATTTCTTTCTGAACCCTTGCCACTGTCTTCACTCCACATCTCCTCGTGCCTTAACTCAGCCCCAGCCCGAACCCCTTGAAGTTTTTTCTGTGTCCTGCTGTTGGGGCGAACGTTTTGGCGGAAAGGAATGTGGTACTAGGGTTGAGAGTGAAGTCACTAAGGTTCTTTGCTAGCACTTCTGAGACAGCCTGCGTGCCAGCTGAATCTTCTTCATCGGGCATCTGAGAAAACTTCCGGGCCGAGGGTGGGTTGAGCTGCTCTGGTAAGTCCATTGGAAGTCTAGTCTCAGCCTCAAGTTCCTCCTAGATTTTGTCCCCAAAGAGTTCAAGCAGAAGGTGATGCTCAAAACTCTCAAATTGCTACAAAGCAGCCCGGAAAGAACTGTATAGCCCAAACACAGGAAATTCCCAATTCCAGAAATCACCACTTTCTGTCTCTGAATTCAACTACTTTGGATAGCATGTTAGTGGAATTATACACTATTTCTCTTTTTGTGACTGGCTTATTTCATTCAATATAAGTTTGTCTATGTTATAGCATGTGTCTGATTTTCCTTCCTTCTTAAGGCTGAATATTGCATTATATATCCACATTTTATTCATTTACTCCCTCCGGGGACTCTTGGGCTGCTTCTACCTCATGGCTACTGTGAATAATGCTGTCATGAACCCCGGATACAAGTGTGTGTGTGTGTGTGTGTGTGTGTGTACAAATATCTCTTCCAGCCCTAACTGGTTTGGCTCAGTGGATAGAGCGTCGGCCTGCGGACTCAAGGGTCCCGGGTTCGATTCCAGTCGGGGGCATGTGCCTTGGTTGCGGGCACATCCCCAGTGGGGAGTGTGCAGGAGGCAGCTGATCGATGTTTCTAACTCTCTATCCCTCTCCCTTCCTCTCTGTAAAAAAATCAATAAAATATATTTTTAAAAAATCTCTTCCAGACAATCTCCCATGCTTTTTAAAAAAATATGTTTATTGATTTCAGAAAGGAAGGGAGAGAGAGATAGAAACATCAATGATGAGAGAATCATTGGTCGGCTGCCTCCTGCACACCCCCTAGTGGGGATGGAGCCTGCAACCTTGGCATGTGCCCTTGACCTGAATCGAACCCAGGACCCTTCAGTCCGCAGGCCGATGCTCTCTCCACTCAGCCAAACCAGCCAGGGCTTCCATGATTTTTGGAGAGACAGACAAAAGCATTCTTCGTGGGAAGGCAGTGGGTGTCACTGTTTTCAATTTTCACAGGTCCTGAGGCAACTGCCCTGTCCTCTGTCTCTGCTGTATTTATTCTGAGGGTGACTCCTGCTGGACTAGGACTATTCTACCTCCTGGTCTCTGCAGACACAGTAATCACCGCACTTGGTTTCTGCCTTCCTGGGCTCCTCTCCCCTCACTGGGGATTTGTGGGAGTAAGTCAGGGGAGGTGGCGGCTCTAGGCAGCCTCTATGTCCAACCTTTTACCTGAAACAATCCTGCTCTCTAGGGACAGTAACAGACCAGCTCCTCCGCCCCTTCCTAGCGGCCGTGACCATCCCGCGCCCCGAGCTCCTCAAAGGACCCCCTCCCGCGGCTGACAACACACCACACCTTAGACCTGAGGGCCTTCCAGGACTCCCCAGACCAGGACCCACCCGTTACCCAGCCCTCCCGGGTCACCTGTTCTCCCGTCGCCTTCGCTCCAGTTTGGTAACGTTCGGACTGCGAAGCCCCAGTCGGTGGGAACTCCCTCAACA
>NW_005354596.1:438705-447174 GCF_000412655.1 Myotis brandtii | reverse complement strand
TCGGAACAGACCGAGCTTCTGGTTCCCGTCGCGGACCCGACCGGGACCGCCGCTTCCAGAAAGGCCCGGACCGCAGCGCGCGGCGAGGGAGCAGGGCGCCGGCATGGCTAAAACCACGGCCATCGGCATCGACCTGGGCACCACGTACTCGTGCGTGGGCGTGTTCCAGCACGGCAAGGTGGAGATCATCGCCAACGACCAGGGCAACCGCACCACCCCCAGCTACGTGGCCTTCACCGACACCGAGCGGCTCATCGGGGACGCGGCCAAGAACCAGGTGGCGCTGAACCCGCAGAACACCGTGTTCGACGCCAAGCGGCTGATCGGCCGCAAGTTCGGCGACGCGGTGGTGCAGTCGGACATGAAGCACTGGCCTTTCCAGGTGATCAGCGACGGGGACAAGCCCAAGGTGCAGGTGAGCTACAAAGGGGAGACCAAGGCGTTCTTCCCCGAGGAGATCTCGTCCATGGTGCTGACCAAGATGAAGGAGATCGCCGAGGCGTACCTGGGCTACGCGGTGACCAACGCGGTGATCACCGTGCCGGCCTACTTCAACGACTCGCAGCGCCAGGCCACCAAGGACGCGGGGGTGATCGCGGGGCTGAACGTGCTGAGGATCATCAACGAGCCCACGGCCGCCGCCATCGCCTACGGCCTGGACAGGACGGGCAAGGGGGAGCGCAACGTGCTCATCTTCGACCTGGGCGGGGGCACCTTCGACGTGTCCATCCTGACGATCGACGACGGCATCTTCGAGGTGAAGGCCACGGCCGGGGACACCCACCTGGGAGGGGAGGACTTTGACAACAGGCTGGTGAACCACTTCGTGGAGGAGTTCAAGCGCAAGCACAAGAAGGACATCAGCCAGAACAAGCGAGCCGTGAGGCGGCTGCGCACCGCCTGCGAGAGAGCCAAGAGGACCCTGTCGTCCAGCACGCAGGCCAGCCTGGAGATCGACTCCCTGTTCGAGGGCATCGACTTCTACACGTCCATCACCAGGGCGCGGTTCGAGGAGCTGTGCTCAGACCTGTTCCGGGGCACGCTGGAGCCCGTGGAGAAGGCCCTGCGTGACGCCAAGCTGGACAAGGCCCAGATCCACGACCTGGTGCTGGTGGGGGGCTCCACCCGCATCCCCAAGGTGCAGAAGCTGCTGCAGGACTTCTTCAACGGGCGCGACCTCAACAAGAGCATCAACCCGGACGAGGCGGTGGCCTACGGGGCGGCAGTGCAGGCAGCCATCCTGATGGGGGACAAGTCTGAGAACGTGCAGGACCTGCTGCTGCTGGACGTGGCGCCCCTGTCGCTGGGCCTGGAGACAGCCGGGGGCGTGATGACGGCCCTGATCAAGCGCAACTCCACCATCCCCACCAAGCAGACACAGATCTTCACCACCTACTCGGACAACCAGCCGGGGGTGCTGATCCAGGTGTTCGAGGGCGAGAGGGCCATGACGAGGGACAACAACCTGCTGGGGCGCTTCGAGCTGAGCGGCATCCCACCGGCCCCCAGGGGCGTGCCCCAGATCGAGGTGACCTTCGACATCGACGCCAATGGCATCCTGAACGTCACAGCCATGGACAAGAGCACCGGCAAGGCCAACAAGATCACCATCACCAATGACAAGGGCCGCCTGAGCAAGGAGGACATCGAGCGCATGGTGCAGGAGGCTGAGAGGTACAAAGCCGAGGACGAGGTCCAGCGCGAGAGGGTGTCTGCCAAGAACGCCCTGGAGTCCTATGCCTTCAACATGAAGAGCGCCGTGGAGGACGAGGGCCTCAAAGGCAAGATCAGCGAGGCCGACAAGAAGAAGGTGCTGGACAAGTGCCAGGAGGTGATTTCCTGGCTGGACTCCAACACGCTGGCGGAAAAGGAGGAGTTTGAGCACAAGAGGAAGGAGCTGGAGCAGGTGTGTAACCCCATCATCAGTGGACTGTACCAGGGGGCGGGAGGCCCGGGAGCTGCTGGCTTTGGGGCTCAGGCCCCCAAAGGGGGTTCTGGCTCTGGCCCCACCATCGAGGAGGTGGATTAGGAAGCCTTTCGCAGATTGCTCATGTTCGTTAGGAGAGGGATGGGATGCAAGGCTTTGCGTTGCCTTAAGTATTTGCCTTTCTTCAACTCTGAGCTTGGGATTGTTTGTAAAGTTGAACTGTGTTTTTGTGAAGTTATGAACTTGCTTTTTTCCCTTTGGTAAAATGTAGAGATGCGTTTATACTGCCATCTTTTGTCCTTTTTTGTAATACTCATACCAAACTCGGTTTTTTCCCAACTGTTTACTTCAAAGTAAATAAACTCAAAAAAAGTTGAGCAATGTCTTGTCTGCCTCTGGTTTATTTTGAGGTCAGAAGGGTCTGCATAGTTTGTGTTTTTTATAAAATCTAAAATCAATGGTAATTTGCCTCTTAGAAAAGGTTAGGAATCTGGACAAATAAGGGGATTAATTGCATTGTGATCTCTTTCTTTTAGACAAATGGTATTCTTAGGAGATTAAAAAAAAAATAAAACCTGCTTGGAGGCAGCCAATGATTCTCTCTCATCATTGATGTTTCTATCCCTCTCCCTTCCTCTCTGAAATCAATAAAATAAATTTTAAAATAATAATAAATTAAACCTGCTTATTTACAGTGGGTTGGGTTTGTGGGTCCACATAAAATAAGGGCTACTGGCATGGGTACCTCAAGATGGGGGGAGAGGTTTGACCCCATGTAAGGGTGGCCTCAAAAGGGACTTGGGGTTATTCCCCAAACAGGCAAAGGAGAGGCAGTTAGATGGGAAGGTCATGGCTAGTAATTTCTGTAAGTACATCTGATATATCAAAGCCCTGATATTTAATCTGGATTCAACATCAAAGAGAAAGCGAGGCTTAAACCAGCAGTGAGGAGATGTGAGTTCAAGCGCTGGCTTACTCAGTCATGCACAAGTGCATTAGCCACTCTGATCCCTACTTCTTACATTTATTTTATTTTTTGTTCATTCTCACCTGAGGAAATTTTTTCATTGATTTTTTAGATTGGAGGGGGGGGAGAGAAACATAATTTGAGAGAGACACATCAATCAGCCCCCTCCCACACGTGCCCCAGCCAGGGCTGGGTATTGAATCTGCAACCCAGGTACGTGCCTTGACCAGGAATCAATCCCGAGACCCTCCAGTGTGCTGGCCCATGCCCTAACCATTGAGCAACACAAGCCAGAGCTACTTCTTATATTTTTTATTTTTATTTTTTTAAATACATATTATTGATTTTTTACAGAGAGGAAGGGAGAGGGATAGAGAATTAGAAACATCGATGAGAGAGAAACATCGATCAGCTGCCTCCTGCACACTCCCTACTGGGTATGTGCCCGCAACCAAGGTACATGCCCTTGACCGGAATCGAACCTGGGACCCTTGAGTCCGCAGGCCGATGCTCTATCCACTGAGCCAAACCGGTTAGGGCTGCTTCTTATATTTTTTAAATGAAAGGGTTTGGCTGATACCTCAGCTTATAGTTATTTATGAAAGGATGCTGAGATAGAAATACCACATTTCTAGCAGTAGCTAACTACACTTTAAGTGCACCG
Organism: Myotis brandtii; assembly: GCF_000412655.1. Classification (NCBI taxonomy): domain Eukaryota; kingdom Metazoa; phylum Chordata; class Mammalia; order Chiroptera; family Vespertilionidae; genus Myotis; species Myotis brandtii. The sequence continues at coordinate 443,616 of NW_005354596.1, read as the reverse complement.
CTGAGTTCCTTACAGAGGTGTCATTGAGAATTGGGTGCCTGAGCCAGGACTCCAGTGTCTTAGTGCTTTTATGTACCAGGTACTGGGGCCTTTTATGTTTACTAACCCTCATTCCACCACACTGAGTTTAGGTAGTATTTGACCTTCACGGGTGAGCATATGGGGAAACTTAAAAGTACTGGCTTAACTAAAGCTATTTAAAGGTTAAAAATAAGCTCCAGTTCAGCAAAGATGTTGAACCTGGACTCCTACTCAGGTTTCACAGGCTTTTGCCACGCTGCCCCTAGCCCACAGGGCTTGTTGTGCATGCCTGCTTCTGGGCTATGCCTAGGTTTCACAACCAGTGCCCCTTTTACCTTCACTCTACACAGCCCTGAGCCATTATGCCGGATAAGCAGTAAGATTGATGACCACGGTTTGGTATTCGCTAATTGAGAAGAGGGGGAGAAACTTGCAGTCCTACACTGGGAAGTCTTTTAAAGGCTTCTTTCCCTTGAAGATGCTTCATGTCCTAGCTGCTTGCATCCTAGAAGTCGTCCCCTCCACAGCCTCCTTGTTGGAAAAGGCCTGGCATGATCCTTAGACTTGGGGAAAGAGCCTCTCTAAAAAGCATTTGCATTTTGGGGTTACAAAGATGATTTAGAACTAGATTGAAATGATAGTTGCACAACATTGTAAATGTACTAGGTACCACTGAATTGTACACTTGAAAATGTGTTTTTTTAAAAATATATTTTATGCCAAAACCGGTTTGGCTCGGTGGATAGAGCATCGGCCTGCGGACTGAAGGGTCCCAGGTTCGATACTGGTCAAGGGCATATACCTTGGTTGCAGGCACATCCCCAGTAGGAGGTGTGCAGGAGGCAGCTGGTCGATATCGGCCTGCGGACTGAAGGGTCCCAGGTTCGATACCGGTCAAGGGCATATACCTTGGTTGCAGGCACATCCCCAGTAGGAGGTGTGCAGGAGGCAGCTGGTCGATGTTTCTCTCTCATAGATGTTTCTAACTCTATCCCTCTCCCTACCTCTCTGTAAAATATCAATAAAAATATGTTCAAAAATATATATATATATTTTTTTTAATTGATTTCAGAGAGGAAGGAAGAGGGAGAAATAGAAACATCAATGGTGAGAGAGAATCATTGATCGGCTGCCTCCTGCATGCCCCCTACTGGGGGTTGAGCCCGAAACCCGGGCATGTGCTCTTGACCAGAATCAAACCTGGGACCGGACCCTTCAGTCCACAGGCCAACGCTCTATCCACTAAGCCAAACCAGCTAGGGCAAAAATAGTTATTTTATGTTATGTGAATTTCACTTCAACAATAAATACAGTAAAAAAAAAAATTGTATCGACATTCCATAAGAGCACTTTGTGAGCTTATGTATACCTCAAAGCCAACCAAGCCTTTCACTAAATACTTGCCTTTGAAGAAAATCCAGTATCAGGGAATGGCACATACAGGTAGACTTTGCTTTTAAGTTTGTAACTGGAAATCTAAGAGGTGCTTAGGCTTCCAGGCTAGCTTATAAAAAAGCACAGTTAACCTTCAGAGTAGTTGAACTGGAGCACTGTGGACACTTAGCTACTCATCTTCCTGGGGATGTGCATTTGCAACAGGACCCTCGGAACTGCAGGAGCATCTGTGACTGTCACTGCAGACAACAGTGACTTTTCAAGCCAGCTTGGGGTGGAGGGAGGGAGGGGGGTGGAAAAGGATAGAGATGGCCAAGGACCTACCAAACACCTTTGTTAAGAAATAGAGCCCTAACCGGTTTGGCTCAGTGGATGGAGCATCGGCCTGCGGACTCAAGGGTCCCAGGTTCGATTCCGGTCAGGGGCATGTACCTTGGTTGTGGGCACATCCCCAGTGGGGAGTGTGCAGGAGGCGGCTGATCGATGTTTCTCTCTCATCGATGTTTCTGTCTCTCTATCCCTCTCCCTTCCTCTCTGTAAAAAATCAATAAAATATATTTTTTAAAAAAAGAAATAGAGCTTGGGCCCTAGCTGGTTTGACTGGTGGATAGAGCGTTGGCCTGCAGACTGAAGGGACCCAGGTTCCTTACCAGCCAAGGGCATATGCCCGGGTTGTGGGCTTGATCCCCTGTGGGGGGCGTGTAGGAGGCAGCCAAACAATAATGCTTTCTCATCATTGATGTTTCTCTCTCTCTCCCTTCCTCTCTGAAATCAAGAAAAATGTACTTAAAAAAGAAGAGAGAGAGAAATAGAGCTTGGCCCTAGCCAGTTTGGCCAATGGCTAGAACATCGGCCTGCAGAGTGAAGGGTCCCAGGTTTGGTTCTTGTCTAGGGCACATGCCCCGGTTGCAGGCTCGATTCCCAGCAGGGGGCAGGCAGGAAGCAGCCGATCAATGGTTCTCATCATTGATGTTTCTATCTCTCCCTTTCCTTTCCTCTCTGAAATCAATAAAAATATATTAAAAAGAAAAAGAAATAGAGCTTCGGGAAATCTGAAATAACCTTGGAGAAAACAACAGTTCCTAGGGCTAGATCAGCCAAGGTTATTGAGTAGGTGTTTTATTAAGAAATAAATATAGCCCAGCTGGTGTAGCCCCGTGGTTGAGCATCAAGCTATGAACCAGGAGGTCACAGGTTTGGTTCCCAGCCGGGCACATGACTGGGTTGTGGGCTTGATCCCCAGTAGTGGGCGTGCAGGTCACAGCCAATCATTGATTCTCCTTTATCATTGATGTTTCTCTCTCTCTCCCCCTCTCCCTTCCTCTCTGAAATCAATAAAAAATATATATAAAAAATAAATATGTGCCTCAAGAAATAAGTTATTGATGGTTCTCTCTCATCATTGATGTTTCTAGCGCTCTCCCTCTCCCTTCCTCTCTGAAATCAATAAAAATACATTTTTTTTAAAAAATGCATAAAATATACCCAAACAAGATTATTTTATAAATGTGAAAGAAGTAGGCTTTTGGTTAAAAGCGGAAACTGGGCTATTTCAGGTGAAGAGCACTGCTGGCGATTTCTCAGGGGGATCCCTACCGTAGGAGTAAGAACCCATGATTATCACCCTCCACGCTAATTGGTCGCCCTCAACATGCCTGACGGTGCAGTTCAGTGGACAGCACCCCACCACCGTCGCCCTGTCCCAGCACCGCTCATTGGAAAGGCTGGGCAGGGGAGACGGGAGCGGGCACCGCGGGGAGGGGGGGCGGTCGGCCCACAGGGGGGCGAGTGCGGAAGAGAACCACTCCCCCCGAAGGTCCCCACGGGAACGGGGAACGGGGTGAGAGGCGGCGGGGAGAAGCCAGCGGCCCCAGCCCCGCCGGGCGCGCTCGCTGGGGCCGTGGGCACCTTCCACTCCGCGTCTGGCCACCCCATCCCTCTGGCTCGGGTGAGTTACAAAGCTTCCCAGTGGTTTTGTCTGATGCACTAGCTAGCGCGAGAAATAAAGGTCTCTCCTTTTCTCGGCTTCTTTAATCACGTTTTTGGGGAAAATATAACTCAAAAAACACAAGACCGGGTGAGCAGCTTGGTGGCCAGCGCACCGGGCGGGGCCGGAGGCTCCTGGGGGGTTCGGGCTGTGCCCGGAACTTTCTGGAGTTTTCTGGCCGGGCAGGCGGAGCCTGGCTCCTAGCACACGCCTCTACCAACAAACGGCGCCACCCAAGACTCCCTGCCCCCACCCGCCCGCAAACCTGAAGCTCAGTCAGGGCGCTACATTAACTCCGGGGGTGGGGGGGGTTCTGGGGCCCTGAGCCAGCGCCTCCCCAATCCTGTTAGCAGGGACGGGCAGGCGGGCTGGGAGAAGCTGGGAGGGTGGGAGCTGGTGGGGACTGTCCTGAGTCAGCCCTGACCAGGAGGGGAGACCTGGCTGGTCACTAGATGCCCGCAGGGTGCCCCTAGCGCGCAGGTCTCTGACAATTCCCTTTTCACTCCCTTCTCTGACGGCTATTTTTAGAGAAGGAAGCCATTGGGCCAATGTGCCAGTACTGGGAGGATTTCAACAGGGAGTGTACGGGCGTGTAGGCTCAGGCACTGGCTCTGTGACTACCTGTCTGTATGACCAGACCAAGCCTCTGAACTCCCATCCTATGTGCTCATCTTCGAAAGTGAAAAGATTTGGCTGAAAGCCCTCTGCCTAGAAAGCTTAAGATCGTCCCTACAATAACCAGAAGTAATGCCATCGTCCTAGTACCAGCCCCCAGCCTTGTAAGTGCCTCAGTAAGAATGATTGAGAGGTCAGACCTGACAGAGAATAGGGGACCCCCAACAAAGGGAGAAGGCAGCAACTTTTGAACACTATTTCACAGGCACTAAAGGCCTATAATCCTATCAACCATATTTGTACCATCTCGTGAAACAGATGTTAACTCTATTATAGAGATACTAGAGGCCCAGGGGTCCCTCGGCCTGGCCTGCGATCGGGCGATCCGGGCCCTCTCACCCAGTCCCAATTGGGGCCCATCAGGGCCGGCCACAGGAGGTTGGCTGTGGGAGAGCACTGACCACCAGGAGGCAGCTCCTGCATTGAGCATCTGCCACCTGGTGGTCGGTGCACATCATAGCGACTGGTCTACTGGTCATAATGGCTGCTTAGGCTTTTATATAGAGACTAGAGGCCCGGTGCACAAAAATTTGTGCACTCGGGGGGGAGGAGGGGTCCCTCAGCCTGGCCTGTGCCCTCTCGCAGTTTGGGACCCCTCGGGAGATAACGACCTGCTGGCTTAGGCCCGCTCCCGGGTGGCAGAGGGCAGGCCCAATCCCTAGGTGCAGCCCCTGGTCAGGCTCAGAGCAGGGCCGATTGGAGAGTTGGGGCACTGCCCCCTGTCACACACACAGCAGGGCCGATCAGGGGGTTGGGGCACCGCTGCTGTCACACTCAGGGCAGGGCCAATCAGGGGGTTGGGGAGCTCCCCCCTATCAGGCACAGAGCAGGGC
>NW_005354596.1:430176-437597 GCF_000412655.1 Myotis brandtii | reverse complement strand
AAGCCTCCTGTTCACTTCAGTGCATGGCTGCCGGCCGCCATCTTGGTTGGCAGTTAATTTGCATAAGGATATGCTGATTAGCCAATGGGAAGCGTTCGGGGCCACAGTCAATTTGCATCTTTCTCTTTTATTAGATAGGGTGTGTAATTTAGTTAACTTCTGAATACTTAATTACTAAAAAATGAAAAACTTCAACAAGGTAGTAGAGTTCAGATGCAAACTCAGGTCTCCCCCATCCCAGGTTTTTCTCCCCCATGCTGCCAGAAGTCCACAGGGTTTCCAGGTCATTGAAGTTAACTGAAGTCTTTGCCATTTGGTTGTTAAAAATGCTTGACCCTAGCCCAGCTGGCTTGGCTAAGTGGTTGACCCATGAACCAAGAGGTCACAATTCGATTCCCAGTCAGGGCACATGCCTGGGTTGCGGGTTCGATCCCCAGTGTGGGGCATACAGGAGGCAGCCGGTCAATGATTCTTTCTCATCATTGATGTTTCCCTCTCCCTTCCTCTCTGAAATCAATGAAAATATATTTTTAAAAAATGCTTGGCTCGCCCTAGCTGGTTTGGCTCAGTGGATAGAGCATCGGCCGGCGGACTGAAGGGTCCAGGGTTCAATTCCAGTCAAGGGCACATGCCCAGGTTGCGGGCTCGATCTCCAATAGGAGGTGTGCAGGAGGCAGCCGATCAATGATTCTCTCTGACCATTGATGTCTCTCTCTCTTTCCCTCTCCCTTCCTCTCTGAAGTCAATTAAAAAAGTTAAAAAAAAATAAAAATGCTTGGCTCTAAGTTTAATATCAGTTATCTCCTTTGCTTTTTTTCTGGATAAATAGTATCATACCATTTTTTAAACGAATAAAATTGAATAAAAATGGTACTGTTTGAGAAACTAGGAAAAAGAGAGAGAAGAAAATATATCTTGTAACTACGGAGAAAGGCCTCCCTCCCCCACACTTCCTGCAGCAGGCAAGAGTGTTCCTGGCACTCCCTCTCCAGTCCCCCACCCTTAAGAGGACCCCACAGCCCATCTAGCTTGGAGAACCTGAGCCTTACTCCTTCCACACACCAATCCTGATAAAAACCTGTGGACGAAAAAGAGGGCTATGCAATAATTCTGAGAAGCTCAGGGGCTGCCCATTGCAGCCCTGACAAGCTCAGTGACCAAAAGTAACCACACAGGATGGTCTGGTCACAAATTCCTAACTGGGCAGGTCACAGCAGATAGGCATGTCTCAGTCCGATAGCTTCTAGCTTCTTTAAGGGAGTTCCATCCACTGTTCTTATACGTCTAAGACAACATACTTGTGAAATGTCAGTAATTTTCTTTTTAAAAAATATATGTATATAGGTTTTTAAAAATATTTTTATTGATTTCAGAGAGGGAGGGAGAAAGAGAGATAGAAACATCAATGATGAGAATCCCCAGTGGAGGGCATGCAGGAGGCAGCCAATCAGTGATTCTCTCTCATCATGGATGTTTCTCTCTCTCTCTCCCTCTCCCTTACTCTCTGAAATCAATACAAATATATTTTAAAAAATTAGTCTCGAGATTAGCACCTCTCCAGAGGACAGAAGTTTTCCCGAGGCAGTCACAGCTGATTCTCACAGCCAGTCGGCCTGGTGGTCAAATCCCTCTAGTATTAACTACAACAATCAAGGCTCAACTAGAACAAGACTGCGCACAAAGACCACTAGGGGGTGCACCAAGAAAGCATAAAAAATGCGGAGACAAAAAAACATGACAGAAATGGAGGATATAGAGCTAAAAATCGCAATTTTGAGGGCTTGCAAAAATGTGCTAGAAGCTGCCAATAAACTTGAGGAGAGACTCACGAAAACTAATGAGACCCTCGATGCTATGATAAAGAACCAACTAGAAATTAAGCATACACGGACTGAAATAAAGAATATTATACAGACACCCAATAGCAGACCAGAGGAGCGCAAGAATCAAGCCAAAGATTTGAAATGCGAAGAAGCAAAAAACACCCAACCGGAAAAGCAAAATGAAAAAAGAATCCGAAAATACGAAGATAGTGTAAGGAGCCTCTGGGACAGCTTCAAGCGTACAAACATCAGAATAATAGGGGTGCCAGAAGATGAGAGACAGCAAGATATTGAAAACCTATTTGAAGAAATAATGGCAGAAAACTTCCCCCACCTGGTGAAAGAAATGGACTTACAGGTCCAAGAAGCACAGAGAACCCCAAACAAAAGGAATCCAAAGAGGACCACACCAAGACACATCATAATTAAAATGCCAAGAGCAAAAGACAAAGAGAGAATCTTAAAAGCAGCAAGAGAAAGAGTCGCAATTACCTACAAGGGAATACCCATACGACTGTCAGCTGATTTCTCAACAGAAACTTTGCAGGCCAGAAGGGAATGGCAAGAAATATTCAAAGTGCTGAATACCAAGAACCTACAACCAAGAATACTTTATCCAGCAAAGCTATCATTCAGAATTGAAGGTCAGATAAAGAGCTTCACAGATAAGGAAAAGCTAAAGGAGTTCATCACCACTAAACCAGTATTATACGAAATGCTGAAAGGTATCCTTTAAGAAGAGGAAGAAGAAAAAGGTAAAGATACAAATTATGAACAACAAACATGCATCTATCAACAAGTGAATCTAAGAATCAAGTGAATAAATAATCTGATTTACAGAATGAACTGGTGATTATAATGAATCAGGGACATAGAAAGGGAATTTACAGAGAGGAAGGGAGAGGGATAGAGAGTCAGAAACATCGATGAGAGAGAAACAGATGAGAGAGAAACATTGATTGGCTGCCTCCTCCACACCCCCCACTGGGGATGGAGCCTGCAACCCGGGCATGTGCCCTGACCAGGAATCGAACTGTGACCTCCTGGCTCATAGGCTGATGCTCAACCACTGAGCCACGCTGGCTGGGCTGTGACTAGGTTCTTGCCATGGGAAGCATCAGTGTATAAGGAAAGACAAAAATTAGAGAGACCCTCTTCCTGTCAGGAAATAGAAAACAAATATATCTAGAGGTTTAGGTTTCCAGGTCAATCCACAGAGATATTTTCAAAAAGTGGTTAAGCGCCCTAACCGGTTTGGCTCAGTGGATAGAGCGTCGGCCTTCAGACTCAAGGGTCCCGGGTTCGATTCTGGTCAAGGGCATGTACCTTGGTTGCGGGCACATTGCCCCAGTAGGAGGTGTGCAGGAGGCAGCTGATCGATGTTTCTCTCTCATCGATGTTTCTAACTCTCTATCCCTCTCCCTTCCTCTCTGTAAAAAATCAATAAAATATATTTTTTAAAAAAGTGGTTAAGCTACAGTGCAGTTGACTCTGATTCATGGAAAACAGCGTGTCTAGTGGCTTCCTTCCTGCTATCCTACCAGTAGTAAGATGTGGGCCCCTGTCACCATTCCTTCCTGCCAGGCAGTAGAGACAGTGCTGCCCTTTGCTTCCAACCAATAAGGAAGTATTCCAGCCCTCGCCGGTTGGGCTCAGTGGATAGAACTTTGGCTCTCAGACTGAAGGGTTCTGGGTTCGATTCCGGTTGCAGTCTCAATCCCCAACCAGGGCCATGTGGGAGGCATTGATGTGTCTCTCTCACATGGATGTTTCTCTGTCTCTCCCCCTCCCTTCCACTCTCTCTAAAATGGGGGTTAATGGGAAAATATCCTCCGGTGAGGATTAACAACAACAAAAACTTTTAAAAAATGGTATTCCAAATTGCAGATTTGTAGAGAAGGAAGGAGAGAATCCAGACTGCAGCTGGCAGCATCTGATGGTGAGGAAGCTGAGAGGTGGAGGGGGTGGGGTGGCTTAAGGGTCTCCGTAAGTGTTCATACATTGGGCAGTTAAGATGGAAGTTTGAAGAATTCCCAGTCAGATTATATAAAGAAATAGAAAATTCCTTAGGTTTGACTAGACTAAGGAGGCGATGCATTAGGGAGCTACAGCTGAATGTAAAAAAAGGTTACTACTAAAAATAAAAAAAAAAGGTTACTACTTGCACAAACACACACAGCGTCTTTTTTTTTAAGTCAGCACTTGATATGATAAGTGCTTTAAGTTTATTTTATTTTATTTAAAATATATTTTATTGATTTTTTACAGAGAGGAAGGGAGAGGGATAGAGAGTTAGAAACATCGATGAAAGAGAAACACCGATCAGCTGCCTCCTGCACACTCCCTACTGGGGATGTGCCCGCAACCAAGGTACATGCCCTTGACCGGAATCGAACCTGGGACCCTTGAGTCCGCAGGCTGACGCTCTATCCACTGAGCCAAACCAGTTAGGGCGTCTTTCTTTTTTTCGTTGTTAATCCTCACCCAAGGATATTTTTTCCATTGATTTTTTTTATTCCTCAAAGAGTGAAAGGGAAGGAGGGAAGGGGGGGGGGGGGGGAGAAACATCAATGATTGGTTGCCTCCCGACGTGCCCTCACCAGCCAGGCATCCGGGGCTCCACTGGCAACCCAGGTATGTGCCCTTGACCAGGAATCAAACCTGAGACCCTTTGGTGCTTGGGCTGACACTCCAACCACTAACCCACACCGGCCAGGGCAACACACACACACACACAGCATCTTTCAAGCAACCTTTTGCAACATTATTTTAGATCAGTTTGAGTAAATCATAACTAGCCTGGCCGGTGTGACTCAGTGGTTAGAGCAGCGGTTCTCAACCTGTGGGTCGGGACCCCTTTGGGGGTCGAATGACCCTTTCACAGGGGTCACCTAAGACTATCAGAAAACACATATATAATTACATATTGTTTTTGTGATTAATCACTATGCTTTAATTATGTTCAATTTGTAACAATGATATTGGGGGTCACCACAACATGAGGAACTGTATTAAAGGGTCGTGGCATTAGGAAGGTTGAGAACCACTGGGTTAGAGTGTTGGCCCAGCACCAGCACCTACGGGTATTTGGTTTATTCCTGGCCGAAGGCATGTATCCAATGTAACCAGCTGACATTTCTCTCTCTTTTCCCCTGGCCCCCCTCTAATCTCTCTGAAAAGCAAGGAAAAAAAATCCTCTGGTGAGGATTAACAACAACAAAAATAGCGCAGTAGGCCTGGGGGTGAGGGTGACGCTGGAGGGAGTCAGTGGGGGGAGAAGGGGGGTACTCATAATACTTTTAACAACAAAGATAAAAGAGAAAGAAACAGCTGAATGTCCTTGGCTTCAAATAAGAGGTGTTTTGATGGTGTGTGTGTGTGTGTGTGTGCATGTGTGTGTGTGAAATGCCAATTGAGCAAGGTGTTCAAAAGCAAGACTCCTTCCCTTCTTTAAAAACTGCCTCCTCCCACGTGCACGCTTATGTGTTCTGTGCTGTGCTCAAGACATGTGGGTACAGGGGTGGGGCCAGCAAAAGAGGGTAAAGGGGGGATAAACGGTGGCAGAAGGAGACTTGACTTTGGGCGAACACACTATATACAGAGGATGGATTATAGAATTATACACTTGAGACCTACATACTTTTATTAACCAATGTCACCCTCACAAATTCAATTTTAGAAGATACACGTGGGTGTGCCCTGTCCGGGTGGCTCTGTTGGTTGGAGCATCCTCCTGTACATCGAGAAGGTTTCGAGTTCTGTTCCGATCAGGACACATAAGTGGGTTTCGGGTTTGATCCCCAGTCGCCAGAGGCAATCTATTGATGTTTCTCTCTCTCTCTCTCTCTCTACCTCTCCCTCTCTCCCCCTTCCTCTCTCTCTCTAAAAGTCAATAAAAACATATCCTCGAGTAAGGATTTAACCAAAAAAATACATGTGGCTAAAGCAACAAGTCTTTTCAATGGATTGTGAACCCCTTACTTTTGCTTTATTTATTTTTTAATATATTTTTATTGATTTCAGAGAGGAAGGGAAAGGGAGAGAGAGAAACATCAATAATGAGAGAGGCCCTGGCTGGCATGGCTCAGTGGATAGAGCGTCGGCCTGCGGACTGAAGGGTCCCAGGTTCGATTCCAGTCAAGGGCACATGCCCGGGGTTGTGGGCTCGATCCCCAGTGAGGGGTGTGCAGGAGGCAGCCAATCAAAGATTATCTCTCATCATTGATGCTTCTCTCTCTTCTTTCCTCTCTGAAATCAATAAAAATATTATTTAAAAAAAAATAATGAGAGAGAATCATTGATTGGCTGCCTCCTGCACACCTCCTACTGGGGATGGAGCCTGTAACCCAGGCATGTGCCCTTGACCAGAATCGAACCCGGGACCCTTCAGTCCACAGGCCCACACTCTATCCAGAGCCAAACCGGCTAGGGCCTTACTTTTGCTTTAATGTCCCTCACATTTTCATTTCAGGCGCCTCACAAGGGGTCCTGATGCCCAAAAGGATGAAGAAGAAAAAAAGCCAAAATAAATTACCGAATGTGACGTCTTTAAAACAGTAGGGAGGGTCATGCGCAGTTAAGTTGGAATGTGGGATAAAATAACCAAGTGGGTGGATTATGTGCACTGCAAATAACCGGAAGTTTTAGAGGAGCTGGAACTGGAACCTGGGTCCCCCCAGCCCCTCCCACCTTACTGGGTGATTCCCCACCTGTTACCTTAAAACTGGCCACCTGCCAACCAGCTGTGCCATGATGCTGTTAAATATATATGTATATTTTATTGTTTTCAGAGAGGATGGGTGAGGAAGGGAGAGAGAGAGATCAATGATGAGAGAGAATCATTGGTCAGCTGCCCCCGCAAGCCCCCTCCTGGGGATCCAGCTGGCAACCAGGGCATGTGCGGGGACTGGGAATTGAACCTTCACCTCCTGGCTCATAGGTCCACAACCACCTGGCCAGATGTTAAAGAGAACTGAACATCCCCGCAGCTCACCATTGCATTTATTTTAAAATCGGTGGAGGGCCGAGGGCTGCAGGGACTCTGAGGTGAACCCTGGGCCTAGCCACCTGCAGGCTGAAGCAGGAATGGAGAAGGCAGAGAGGAGGGACGGAAGAGGCTGGGCCCGAAGGAGGAGTGAGAGAGAAGCCCGAAAGGCCTTAAAGACAGAGTCTATAGCAAAACATGTTTCTTTCTCTGGCGGGAGACTGGCCCCAGGCAAAGGGGAGAGACTGGGCGTGAACTGGGGCACCGGCGGCGGCCCCGCCAGGCCTTCCTCCCCGCCCCCCCGCCCCCAGCACGTTCCCTCTTCCAGTTTAAGAACTGCCAGTTCTGGGAGGTGGGATGGGGCTGGGAGGAGGGGGTAAGGGGAGAAAAATCAGATATATCTGTAATACTATCAACAATAAAAAATGTATTTAAAATAATAAAATATGGGGGGAAAAGAGCTGCCTATTTACCTGATTGCTTCTCTTTTGGAAATTTAGATGCCCCGCCCCCAGATATTCCGTGTAGATTAAACTTGATGTCAAACCGGTACCGCAGGATCTCTTTTCTGCTTCCCATTTAAAGATAAGCAGGGAGACACCGTGAGGCCTGGA
>NW_005354596.1:414556-429436 GCF_000412655.1 Myotis brandtii | reverse complement strand
ACAGACCGAGCTTCTGGTTCCCGTCGCGGACCCGACCGGGACCGCCGCTTCCAGAAAGGCCCGGACCGCAGCGCGCGGCGAGGGAGCAGGGCGCCGGCATGGCTAAAACCACGGCCATCGGCATCGACCTGGGCACCACGTACTCGTGCGTGGGCGTGTTCCAGCACGGCAAGGTGGAGATCATCGCCAACGACCAGGGCAACCGCACCACCCCCAGCTACGTGGCCTTCACCGACACCGAGCGGCTCATCGGGGACGCGGCCAAGAACCAGGTGGCGCTGAACCCGCAGAACACCGTGTTCGACGCCAAGCGGCTGATCGGCCGCAAGTTCGGCGACGCGGTGGTGCAGTCGGACATGAAGCACTGGCCTTTCCAGGTGATCAGCGACGGGGACAAGCCCAAGGTGCAGGTGAGCTACAAAGGGGAGACCAAGGCGTTCTTCCCCGAGGAGATCTCGTCCATGGTGCTGACCAAGATGAAGGAGATCGCCGAGGCGTACCTGGGCTACGCGGTGACCAACGCGGTGATCACCGTGCCGGCCTACTTCAACGACTCGCAGCGCCAGGCCACCAAGGACGCGGGGGTGATCGCGGGGCTGAACGTGCTGAGGATCATCAACGAGCCCACGGCCGCCGCCATCGCCTACGGCCTGGACAGGACGGGCAAGGGGGAGCGCAACGTGCTCATCTTCGACCTGGGCGGGGGCACCTTCGACGTGTCCATCCTGACGATCGACGACGGCATCTTCGAGGTGAAGGCCACGGCCGGGGACACCCACCTGGGAGGGGAGGACTTTGACAACAGGCTGGTGAACCACTTCGTGGAGGAGTTCAAGCGCAAGCACAAGAAGGACATCAGCCAGAACAAGCGAGCCGTGAGGCGGCTGCGCACCGCCTGCGAGAGGGCCAAGAGGACCCTGTCGTCCAGCACGCAGGCCAACTTGGAAATTGATTCACTTTATGAAGGCATCGACTTCTACACGTCCATCACCAGGGCGCGGTTCGAGGAGCTGTGCTCAGACCTGTTCCGGGGCACGCTGGAGCCCGTGGAGAAGGCCCTGCGTGACGCCAAGCTGGACAAGGCCCAGATCCACGACCTGGTGCTGGTGGGGGGCTCCACCCGCATCCCCAAGGTGCAGAAGCTGCTGCAGGACTTCTTCAACGGGCGCGACCTCAACAAGAGCATCAACCCGGACGAGGCGGTGGCCTACGGGGCGGCAGTGCAGGCAGCCATCCTGATGGGGGACAAGTCTGAGAATGTGCAGGATCTGCTGCTGCTGGACGTGGCGCCCCTGTCGCTGGGCCTGGAGACAGCCGGGGGCGTGATGACGGCCCTGATCAAGCGCAACTCCACCATCCCCACCAAGCAGACACAGATCTTCACCACCTACTCGGACAACCAGCCGGGGGTGCTGATCCAGGTGTTCGAGGGCGAGAGGGCCATGACGAGGGACAACAACCTGCTGGGGCGCTTCGAGCTGAGCGGCATCCCACCGGCCCCCAGGGGCGTGCCCCAGATCGAGGTGACCTTCGACATCGACGCCAATGGCATCCTGAACGTCACAGCCATGGACAAGAGCACCGGCAAGGCCAACAAGATCACCATCACCAATGACAAGGGCCGCCTGAGCAAGGAGGACATCGAGCGCATGGTGCAGGAGGCTGAGAGGTACAAAGCCGAGGACGAGGTCCAGCGCGAGAGGGTGTCTGCCAAGAACGCCCTGGAGTCCTATGCCTTCAACATGAAGAGCGCCGTGGAGGACGAGGGCCTCAAAGGCAAGATCAGCGAGGCCGACAAGAAGAAGGTGCTGGACAAGTGCCAGGAGGTGATTTCCTGGCTGGACTCCAACACGCTGGCGGAAAAGGAGGAGTTTGAGCACAAGAGGAAGGAGCTGGAGCAGGTGTGTAACCCCATCATCAGTGGACTGTACCAGGGGGCGGGAGGCCCGGGAGCTGCTGGCTTTGGGGCTCAGGCCCCCAAAGGGGGTTCTGGCTCTGGCCCTACCATTGAGGAGGTGGATTAGGGGCCCCACCTTATTTTTTCATATTTGTCTCAGAGGGGACCTAAGGACCTTGCTGTTGCCCTGTATGTGTGTTGTTGTTTTTTAAAACTTTCAGTTCAATCTAAAGTTAGGTTAACATGATTAACTTGCTTGTTTGTATTATTTCTTCTTGCTATAACCAATGTGTCCTCTAGAATTCTTTGCATGTAGTGTTACTAGGTTCTCTAGGGTGTCTTTTCTCTCTTAAATGAGTCAACACTGCCACCCTCTGTCTTATTTTTTTGGGGGGTGGGGACTTTGTAAACATACAAAGTCATGGGATTTTTTTTATAGTTTGTAAGTTAAGGATGAAAAATAAAATGTTAATAATTTGTGCCTGTTTTTATTTGGGAGGTTAATGGGCTCTTCTGAAATATCTGCATTCCATAGACAGTGAAAGGGACAGTACTTCTGAGGAAAGGTGCACATATTAAAAGCCATGGCTATTTTTGTGGGGACTTAATTCTAGGTCGTAAATGACATCGCTGTCAGAAAACAAGAATTCTAGGTGACCATTTTGATTGGGGTGGGACTTGTTATAGAGGAAAGTAGGGACTGGAGCAGCAAAAGGGGTTTGGGTAGAAGAGGTTGGTGTGGTTTAAAGGCCGAGTTCAGAGGGGTTTATGGGTCCTCACTTGCACTTAGTGGGCTAAGCTTTTCAGTACCCACTTCTGACCTGTGAGTCTTCCAATCTTTTGTTTAGGTTACACAGTACATACATTTGGGGGTGGGCAAAACAGCAAAAATGAGGCGCAGGTTCACACTGGTTCTGTAAACCCCAGCTGGAGATCAAATGCAATATTCATCCTCTCAGTTTTGGCTGCCTCCTTTTGTCTTATCTAAATGGCTCACTTCCACAGTTCTAAGATCATTTTGAGCAGAAATGTGCTCTAGACAAGTGACACCTTCAGCCATGGCCATCCTAGCTGCAGTCATCTAAGTGAGAGCGGAGGAAGGAGATATCTCAAGACTTCGGGGTCTGGCAATAAGAGGGATGGGGATAGGCACTATACTAGATTCTTTGAGTCACCCCAGTAATCCTCACCCCACGGCCCTCTACACATCAGGTATTCTCAAGCTCTTTGTATAGGGGAGCATGTGGAGGTGTCACTGCAGTCACATCCAGGGCAAAATGAGCGCAAGGGATGGTTTGGGGGCCGGGCTGTTGGCATTGGGTTGTTCATGTCTGCTTCTAAGTAGTGTTTTTACCCCCATTTTAACAATCAGTGCCCTCTTTGTCCTTTTTATGGACAATCTCAAAAGAATAGCAACTTAAAGTAATAGCAAATTTAATGCAGAAAGGAGAAGATAAAGCTGTTAGAGCTGGGGAGATAGGGAAATGGGCCTTCCTCCCACACAAGCCCTCCCGAGGGGTTCTTCCTGCCAGCAGTTAGGAGTCCTGAACACCGCCTCTCACCTGGGAGAATCCCAGCCTGCTTCCTGCCAAAAACAGTCTGGAAACACCTACTCTGAAATCAAACACAATTAAAATTCCATGTTATCTCTCAATAAATTACCCTCTGGGGAAATCAAACATCTTAGCAATGACAACATACAGGAAGCCCTTCTCAAAAGCTTGTAAAGGAAAAGGAGTATAAGAGTTCTTTTGGTAACTGGGCCAATTCTCAATGGCCTGTTTTATTCACAGATAGGTAAAGTATAATATAGTCTATGATAATAGAATATCCTAAGTGCAATATAGGAAATATATCTTTTAGCTTCAAGCCATTCAAGTTCTGGTTCTTTAACCTAGTGGTATTAAAATCATTTGGGCCCGGCCAGTGTGGACCAGTGGTTGAGCGTCGACCTATGAATGAGGAAGTCACAGTTCAATTCCGGTCAAGGGCACATGCCTGTGTTGCAGGCCAGATCCCCAGTGTGGGGCACATAGGAGGCAGCCAATTGATGATTCTCATCATTGATGTTTCTGTGTCTCTCTTCCTCTCCCTTCCTCTCTGAAATCAATAAAAATATATTTTTAGAGGGAATAGGGAAACAATAAGGGAGAAAAAGGAGGGAGCCTCACGTACTTCACAGGAGGTTTGAGCTCTGGAGTTGCTATAGTAACCAATCTAAGGGCATAGTGACCAATCAGAGGGGATATCAAGGCATAAAGATCTGCAGCCTTTATAAACCGTAGAGAAAAGGGACTCAATGGGACTCTTTTCCCCTCCCCATGTGGGAATCTGCTTGTTTCTCAATAAATTTCCACCTTTTGCTATACCCAAAAAAATAATAATAATAATAATAATATAATACAATAATAATGTATATATATATATTAAATCATTTGGGAAGGCTAGAAAAAATATGTCCCCCTGGCTGGTGTTGCTCGGTGGTTAGAGTGCCGGTCCGTGCACCAAAGGGTCTTGGGTTCAATTCCTGGTCAAGGGGAAGTACCTGGGTTGCAGGTTCAATCCCCAGCCCTATCAGAGTGTGTGTGGGAGGCAACCAGTCAGATGTTTCTGATGTTTCTCTTTCACATCAATGTTTCTCTCTCTTTCTGTCCCTTCCATTCTCTCTAAAAATTAATGGGAAAAATATCCTTGGATGAGGATTAACAACAACAAAACAAAAAAATATATATGCCAGGCCTTCCCCCAAGTCGATTCTGAACCTCTGCGAGTGAGCATTGTATAGAGTTCAAGTTGCTCAGGTGTTTCTAATGTGCAACCAAAGTTGAGAAAGGCCTGCACAGAGGCTACACCCGGTGTATTTTTAGAGGTGGGGGAGCAGGAAGGCGTCTGCTTCCAGCCGCCCTCGGTGGTAAGGCTCATTGCTGTCAGTGGAGCCTGGAGGCTGGAAAGGCCTTACAAGTGTTGACCCCTGGCAGCAGCAGCAATGAGGGGTTAGGGAAATCTCTAGTAACAGCACCTCCAGCAACATGAGAGAGAGCAGAAGAGAGAATTCCTGAGGCTAGGCCAGTTAAGTTCATGTCTCCCTCATTAGGGCAGTGAACATAAGCCATTGTCTACTTGTACACATAACACATATTGAAAATTTCAAGCAAAATCACTTTGCAACATCAGCCACAGGTGGAAATCTAGTGAATACCACAGGATTCTTGGAAGAGATTTTTTTTAAATTAATTGATTTTTTTTTTTTTTTTAGAGAGGAAGGGAGAGGGATAGAGAGATAGAAACATAGATGAGAGAAAGCATTTATTGGCTGCCTCCTGCACACCCCCTCTGGGGATAGAGCTAACCACTGAGTCACACTGGCAGGCTGGAAGAGATTTTTTTTTCATTGTTTTATATTTTATTGAATCTTTTTTTTATTGTCTAAAGTTTTACATAGATCTCCTTTTTCCCCAATTGACCCCCTCCCCCCCTCCAGCCATTCCCACCCCAGGCAAGCCCCCACCGCCCCAGTGTCTGTGTCCATTGGTTATGCTAATATGGGTGCATACAAGTCCTTTGGTTGCTCTCTAACCCACCCCTCCCCTGCCATTTGTGTCTGGATCTATTCTTGTTCATCAAATTATGTTGATCATTATATCCCACATATGAGTGAGATCATGTGATACTTATCTTTCTCCGACTGGCTTATTTCACTTAGCATAATGCTCTCCAGGTCCATCCACGCTGTTGCAAATGGTTCTGTGTGTGTTCTTAAAGCTGAAGTGAGCCTCTCGTTGGCAGCATACAGTTGGGTCTTCTTTTTTATACATTCAGCCACTGTATGTTGGTTTTTTTTTAAAATTGTTTTATTGCTTAAAGTATTACACAGAGGTATTACAAAGAGTATTACATATGTCTCCTTTTTTTCCCCCTTGACCTTCCCCCGGCCTCCCCTACCCCCCAGTGTCTTGTATCCATTGGTTATGCTTATATGCATGCATACAAGTCCTTCGGTTGATCTCTTACCCTCCCCTCCCGGCCTTCCCGCTGTCGTTTGACAGTCTGTTTGATGCTGTTCTGCCTCTGTATCTATTTTTGCTCATCAGTTTATAATAGTCTTAATTATCCATAAATGAGTGAGATCATGTGGTATTTTTCTTTCATTGACTGGCTTATTTCATTTAGCATAATGCTCTCCAGTTCCATCCATGCTGTTGCAAATGGTAAGAATTCCTGGAAGAGATTTTTTGATGGGAGCCTGAAACCTTGGGGGAAGGTAGGGCAGATAATTGCAGAAGAAAGTTAAGGATATTTCCTGCACTCACAATTGCATTCTTCCAAATTTTACTGTATGCTCACTGTGCCTAAATTATGTGACTCAAAAAGGAGATTGATTCTGTATGCTTCAGAAGCCTCAGTCACCTTTTTTTTTTTTTTTAATATATTTTATTGATTTTTTACAGAGAGGAAGGGAGAGGGATAGAGAGACAGAAACATCGATGAGAGAGAAACATCGATCAGCTGCCTCCTGCACACCTCCTACCGGGGATGTGTCTGCAACCAAGGTACATGCCCTTGGCCGGAATCGAACCTGGGACCATTCAGTCCGCAGGCCGACGCTCTATCCACTGAGCCAAACCGATTAGGGCAGTCACCTTGTTATATGTGGCTTTTGCTCAAAATGTTACCGGACAGGCCCTGGCTAGGTGGCTCAGTTGGTTAGAGCATCATTCTGGTAAGCCAGGGTTTCAAGTTTGATGCCCAGTCAGGGCACATGCAAGAATCAACCAATGAATGCATAACTAGGTGGACAACAAATTGATGTTTCTCTCTCTCTCAAATCAATTTTAAAAAAATGTTACCAGAAGGGGTCTGGGCCCAGGGTGGTTCTGCCTAGGGCCCACTGGTGGTGTGTGGAGTCTTGATTTCCTGTAGGAAAAATTTCACATGAGTCTAGCTGGGGACTGTGAAACAACGGAAGGCCTTAAGGTAGAAAAAGTAATAGGAGTGAGAAGGTCAGAGAAAAGGAGGTTAGCCTGGGATGAGCTGCCACTGCCCATGGCTCTGCTGGTAGCAAGTCTTGTGGTTTCCTTTAGAGTTTAGGAGAAAAACAGCAAAGATACAAGTCCTGGGCATGCTCTAGCGAGAACGTAGTAGATCCTTTGTCTTGAGGCTTTTTATCTTTCTTTAGGTGGCAGGAATTCTAGGGGAGATCTCAGGTGAGGGTCTCAACAGAATATTCATTAGCTTTGCAGGTGTGTCCTAAATATGTTGATTTGTCAAAATGTGTGTAGAGAGGGGCCAGGGTTACTTTCTGATTAGTTTTACTTTTTACTAGAGGCACAATGCATGGATTTGTACACCAGTGGGGTCCCTCAGTGTGGCCTGCGGGGATTGGGCCGAAACTGGCAGTCCAACGCCACCTGCCGCTCTGCCTGCTGCTCCTGCTCATCCTGGCCTCACTGCACCTGCCACTGCCGCTGCTCAGTAGGTTAGCTGCTGCTCTGCTGCGGTCTCTGGGGTGTGGTGGCCAGGATGCAGTGGCCAGCTGCAAGCTGCGGTCTCTGGGTTGTGGCGGCCAGCTGTGAGCCCTGTGTCTGGTGCCTGTTGGTCAGCTGAGCAGCGGTCCTGCAGTGGGAGTGCACTGACCCCCAGGGGGTGGCTCCTGCATTGAGCATCTGCCCCCTGGTGGTCAGTGCACATCATAGTGACCAGTCAAAAGGTTACTTAGGCTTTTATATGTATAGATTATTTATTTCTTTATTTATTTATTTATTTATTTATTTTTAATATATTTTATTGATTTTTTACAGAGAGGAAGGGAGAGGGATAGAGAGTTAGAAACATCGATGAGAGAGAAACATCGATCAGCTGCCTCCTGCACACTCCCTACTGGGTATGTGCCCGCAACCAAGGTACATGCCCTTGACCGGAATCGAACCTGGGACCCTTCAGTCCACAGGCCAACACTCTATCCACTGAGCCAAACCGGTCAGGGCATAGATTATTTATTTTTTAAATAATTTTTTTTTATTGATTTCAGAGAGGAAGGGAGAGGGAGAGAGAGATAGAAACATCAACGATGAGAGAGAATCATCGATCAGCTGCCTCCTGCATGCCCCACACTGGGGAACCAACCTGAAACCTGGGCATGTGCCCTTGACCAGAATCAAACCCGGGACCCTTCAGTCCGAAGGCTGACGCTCTATCCACTGAGCCAAACCAGCTAAGGCAATAAAGACATATTTTAAAAAATTGTTTGGCTTTGTCTAATTATTTTATCTCAGTTTCCCTTATTCCACTTTCCCTAGCTTCTTACTATTCTGCCTTAAAAAGATGCCAACACACATCACCAAAAAACACTTGCATTTATAAATGAGGGGGTATAGAAGGTCTAAGTAGGTGGGATTTGGGATAATGTACAAGTTTATGGATTAAGGGGCAAGAGCAAATGACTAAGGAAGATTGCTGAGAGCAAAGATTGGTGGGAGAATAGGGCCTGGCTGTTGCCACCCACCCCGACTGCGCTACCTTACATAGGGTGCTGTTCAGAGCCTCCTGAACACCCCCACTGTTTTTGGCCAACTCCCATGCTCAGAGTAGGACCTGGAAAAGCAGGGCGGGGAGGAGCTGTTTCCTGGGTAGAGCCTGTTTGCAAGATGAAAAAGTTCTGGAGGTCGGTTACACAACAATGTGAATATACGTTAACACTACTGAAGTGGACACAAAAAAGGTTAGAATGGTTTTTTAAAAAGATGGAATTTTGTATTTTAGTTTTTGTTAATCCTCACCCGAGGATACTTTCTCATTGATTTTGAGAGAGTGGGAGAGGCGTTAGGTCCGCGCCACCAGGAGCCAGGCCAAGAGACGTGCGAGTTTAAGAACTGCTATTGCGTCCGGCTCAGCCGGTGCGGGCTCAGCCCGAGGGGCTGGGTCAGGGCGCCCCGCAGCGGGAGCTGCCTGAACCTCGGAAGGGAACGGGATGGCTGGTGGGCGCACAGCCCAGGCAGAGGGGGGCGCCCCAGTCGGCGGGGGCGTGTATCTGATCTTCTGGAGAGCAGGCCGTTTGCTTCCAGCTATGGGAAAACTTATCACAATATATTCCAGAAAACATGTCCAACAGGAGGGGCCAGGGGTAGTGCATCCTAACAAGGGCGGGGGGGGGGGGCCGACAGAGAAACAGCGCATCGCCTCCCCCACGCCCGGACCGGGGACCGAGCCTGCGCCGCCCTAGACCCGAATCCCACCCGGACCCTTCAGTGCGCAGGCTGACACCACAGACCGGCTAGGGCTCGGATTCTGTATTTAAACATGTGCAGTTTACTGTAGTCAGTTATACCGGAAACGTTTAAGGAAGAAAAAGACATGACGCTAATGTGCCTGGCAGGGCTGTGGGCTCCCGTGGCGCTGCTAATTCAGTGTCTGTGCTCGTGGCGGGTGACAGTCCCTGGGAGTGAGCGGAGCCCACGCTGGGCCCGGAGCGGGAGTCCCGCCCCCCCGGAGGCCCCCAGGAACGCTCGCTGCGCGCGCATCGGCGGCGCGGACTGCCTCCCGCCTGGCCAGTCGGGGCACCTGTGTTTTGTTTTTCAAGTACTGTTCACAAAATATCTCTGAATAGTTGCCCGGGAGAGTGTGAAACATTCACTGATGGCCTCTCTCACTTTATTTTATTCTTGTTTGGACGAACAATGGGAAAATGTCGCAGGTGGAAGCAGGCATCTAAGAGGACAGCTACGGCCGCCAGGCCCCGGCTCACGCCGCCATAAATAGCCCGGCCTCGGCCCCGTCGGCCTTTTTGTCCCGGGACCTGCCTCATCTGTGCGCGGCTCCCGGCAGGTCCTACGGGGCCCTGCGGGGGAGGGGACCGCAGTCCCGGGCTGAGCGGGATGAGTCGCCGTTACAGACGAGAGTGTCTGATGCCTGCGTGACGCCACTGCTTGGAACTGACTCAGCCGGGCATGGGGGCTCGGCTAGAGTCGTCCCGGCCTCCGCTGCCTCACTGGTTTCTTTGTGGGCCCCGGGTCCCCGCGGGCGGGCCTACAGCGCCTGGAGGGTAAGTGGGTGTGCGAGGCGGAATGGCTGCGCTCGCCGGGGTAGGACGGGGATGATGACCCCAGGTGACTCTGAGTGTCTCTCTGACGCCATCACCGCAGCGCGCTGACCGCCTTCCCCGGGGCTGGGTCCCTGGTGCCTGGGGAGAAGTTGGTGGCCGGGAACCCTTATTAACCGCTTACTCCTGTTTCATTTCTCCTTTAGGGGTGTAGGTGTCCCCCGGCGGCATCCTGAGGAAAGGTGAGTGGTAGGTGTGAGAGCTCATTTCATTTGGTGATTTTTCTAGGGACACTTTTTGGTTTACATACTTCGGTGGTGGTTGCTTTTGAAAAATCTGTAACTCCCTATATGTTGTTTCTCCATCACTTTTCCTACATTCTGTGCAGTTCTAACTTATTTCCTACCTCTTTCCTTTCCCATCCTGTGTCTTTGAATGCACTCGATCCCTTCCCAGAATGGCCTTCCCTGATCCAGGTCTCCCTAAGTTGGGAATGATGATTTCTCAGACTAGAGTCTCTGACGCTGGCTCTGAAATGAAAAATTAAGTTCTGACTCGTTTGGGGAACTCTGGATATTTTGTCTCTGAGAAGAGCCCATGGGTGGGTCCTACCTCGGTTTGTCCTCACTGGCTGTTCTGTTTTCATCTTTCTAGCATGAGTTCTGGTAGCCCAGCGAGGGGCAGTGCCCTTTCAGAGATCCGCCCCTGACCTGGTGGACAGCCTGCGTTACTCCTGTTGGAGGGCTGGCATACCTAGGTGGTGAATGGTTCCTGCCACTTCCGGTTATGACAGCCAGGGTCCTCCTCTCTGGCTACTATGGTGAGTCTCTGGTTTTTCTTGCAACCCCAGAGTGGTAGTGATGACCTGGTTGGACTAGAGTCTCTGAGCATTTCTCTGAGGATCTTGGAAACCATCTGACCCACTCACACCATCTCCCTTTCACACCCTGTGGCAGCTTCCCTGCCTGCCCAGCTTGATGTTTTTGATGGCCGTTACCTGTATGGTTCTAATACATGCTTCTTTTGTGAAATTTCAGGGTTTTGCTCACTCAAAGGATGCTATCTGGTGTTGGGCAGATCCTAGGAACTCCCATCTTTCCTGCATTAGCCAGTGTGAGCAGCTGTCAACTGGCCGGAGGAAAATACTGCCTAGAAATTTGGGAACAAATATCAGTAGCTTTCGCTTCTTTAAACAGGTATATGGTTTTATCAAAATGATTCCAATAAAACATTAAAGCAAATGAAGTGGATTCTTTGGTCTCAGTGAAAACAAGATGGTTCAAAAAAGCCTTTTGCCGAGTTGGTTAAAACAGGTTGTTTAGATGCATTTTAAAAGAATATACTGGTGGTTGCAGGGCATGGGGAGTTTAATAGGTTATAGTTTTACAGGATTAATAAAGTTACGGAGAGGGTCGGTAGTGTTGATCTGGAATTGAACCCAGGACCCCCTGGTGTGCAGGCTAATGTTCTAACCACTGTGTAGCACTGGTCAGGGCTTCAGGTGGTAATTTTTAAAAATACTGATTTCAGAGAGGGAGAGAAAGACACATCAATGATTATCTCATTGATCGGCTGCCTCCTGCACGCCCCCTACTAGGGATCTAGCCCACAACCTGGGCATGTGCCCGACACTCAACCACTGAGCCCCAATTCTTACCTGAACATTTCTAGATTGATCCCCACCACTTAAACTGATCAAAGATCTTTTCCATCTGTTATTTTTCTTAGTCACTTTTGCTAGTTTTTCTTGAATTGCCTTGTTACTCCTAGAGGGCAAGGTCACCTCCCATTTGCTATTGTCTGGTCAAGGCTTTCCCTGAGCGTTCAGTCTTAGGCCCCACATTTAGGATTATCCCTGTTTAAAAAGAACATGTTTTCTAAAAGGTGGATTTAATTAGAATCCTTCACTTGGCTCTCTAATGTCCTTAGGGCAAGAACCGTACTAATCTGTACCAGTTAAGGTTACTTTTATAGAGGTAACTGGGATGTTGCTGGGGGTAGAAGAATTGGACTTTTTCCTCCATGGAAATATTTAATTACCATTAAATATTAATGATAGAAGGTCCCAAGCACATGATTCCATTTGGATCTCAGGCCTCATTTTGTATATCTTAGCCACTTTCTGCATGCTTTGGTTCACTTCATTGAATCCCTAAAAATGAACTTTGTCCACTTTATAGCCAAGAAAAGGAAGGCTCCCTGGTGTTAAATAATTTGCTTAAGCCCAGAGATAGGAAGTACCAGGATTCAAATTCCATTGTCCCCCCTGTACCCAACCATCACCCAGCTTCTGAGCATCAGTTTTCCTTTTCCTCCCAATCAGAGGAAACCACCAGCTGAATTGTGGCTTTATCATTCCTTACCTGACTTGAAAAGGTTTCGTTTTGACTTTTAGAGAGGCAGGGAGAAAGAAACATCGGGTCCGTTGCCTCCTGCTTGCTCCCTACTAGAGATGGAGCCTGCAACCCGGGCTTGTGCCCTGACCGGAAATCCCAACTGGCAACTGGTTCACGGGAGGATGGCCAAACCAACTGAGTCACACTGGCCAGGGCTCCTGGCTGTTCTTCATGCTTTTATTCTGCATCCTTGATATAATGCTTGGATTTATATCTTCTTGAGTTTCATAAATATGGATTAATTCTAGTTCTATTGCAACTGTTTTTCATAATCCATTTTTTTTCCATTGTTTTGGTTAATCCTCACTGATGATATTTTTCCATTGATTTTTAGAGAGTGGAAGTGGGGAAAGAGACAGCGATTGGTTGCCTCCTGCATGCACTCAGCCAGGGCTGGGGAACCTGCAACCAAGGTTGCCTTTTTTAGAATCAAACTGGGACCCTCAGTCCACAAGCTGATGCTCTATCCGCTGAGCCAAACTGGCTCGGGCTTATAAGTGCACTTTTTTAGGGTGACTAGCACGTAGGAAGTATAGTGGATGGCTAAGATTCTGGTGTCAGACAACACTTGACTGTAATTTTGGCTAAGTTTACTTAGCTGCTTACAATTTCCTCATTTGTAAATGGATAAAACAGTACCTACCCTTACAGAGTTGTTAAAGATACGTAAATGCGACCTTAACTGGTTTGGCTCTGGATAGAGCATCAGCCTGTGGACTGAAGGGTCCCAGGTTTGATTCCAGTCAAGGGCATGTACCTTGGTTGCGGGCACATCCCCAGTAGGGGGTGTGCAGGAGGCAGCTGATCGATGTTTCTAACTCTACCCCTCTCCCCTCTCTAAAAAATCAATAAACTAAAAAAAAAAAGATACTTAAATGCACGGAAAACAGCGCCTGGCACATAGCAAACCCTATTTAGGTTATTAGCCACAGTCATTTCAAATAGCTATTAACTTCCACAGCCTAGTCAGCACCTTACCCTTCATTAACCCCTGGCTGGCATCTAGATGGTCAACTTATCCCTAGGGTCTGTTGGTTCCATTGCCCTAATTTCTTAGAGTTGATGATTTGAGAAGACCTCCACCCCAAGACACTTTCTCACCCCATCAGGTCCTAGGAGTGGAACAACTTCAGAAGTAAACAATCTTCCCTCCCACCCCACGGAGCAGATCTCCCCGAAGCTCTCCTGGTAGTTACTCAGCAGAGTCTGGCCTAGCTCAGCCACCCAGACAGCGAACCCCCTGGGGCCTGGCCGCCTGTCTCATCCCAGGGATACTCAACAGTTCCCACCCCTCCAGACACCACCCTGCCAGCTGCCCCGGCTAGAACCCTTGGAGTCTGCTGGACTCCTTTTCTTGCACACTGGATCCAATTTACTAGCATGCTGGCACTACCTTGAAAGCACTAGGTTAGACCACTTCTCAGACCCCTGCTACTCCACTCTGCTGGGAGCCACCATCAACTCACCCAGACCGCCCACCTGCATGACCCCAACAGCTCCTAAGGGGCCAGCTGCCCCCCGGGACCCATGGCGGTCTATCTGCACAACAGCCAGAGGGGTTCTTCCAAATCATGACTTGGGTTCTTGTGCCAAAAATCCTAGTGAAAGCCCTTCTTTACAGGGACCATCCACCAAGGGCCTCCTAGTCTAGCTGTTACCTCTGACTTCATCTCTCCACTGAGCACAAAGCCGGGAGCTGGTGGCTGCTCCTGCCTGGGTCCAGGGAGTAGTCTTCCTGCCACTTGGTCAGCCTTGGTCTGTGGGGCGGACCCAAACTTGCACCAAGGAAGCCTGTGAATGTCATTTACTAGGTGTAATGGTTAATAATGCAGATTTTGTAATCAAAGAGAACACGATAATTTCAAGAGAAACATCAAAAGTGCTTTATTCAAAGTAATGTCCATCGCTAGCTAATGTCCATCTTTCAGGTAATTTGTGGATACCGTCCCAATAGAACTTTTCTTGTTTTGAGGCAAACCATTTAGAGACCCAATTTTCCACTTGGTACGTTTTGAAGTGCTGCTCAGAAAGTGTGTGCCATCGATCAGAACAAGTGGTCATCTGAAGGAGCAAGATCTGGTGAATACGGTGGGTGGGTTAATACTTCCCAGGCAAGATCTTTTAACGCAGCGGTTCTCAACCTGTGGGTCGCGACACCTTTTGGGGGTCGAACGACCTTTTCACAGGGGTTGCCTAAGACCATCAGAAAACACATAATTACATATTGTTTTTGTGATTAATCACATGCTTTATGTTCAATTTGTAACAATGAAATTGGGGGTCACCACAACATGAGGAACTGTATTAAAGGGTCGCGGCATTAGGAAGGTTGAGAAGCACTGTTTTAACGTGTCTTTAACTGGTTTTGAAGTGTGTGATGGTGCGTCATCATGAAGCAAAATTACTTTGCCGTGTCTTCTGGCACATTCTGGTCATTTCACGATCAAAGCATGGTTCAAATTGATTATTTGTTGTCGATAGCGATCAGTATTAATGGTTTCACCTGGTTTTAGAAGCTCATAATACACCACACCTTCCTGATCCCACCAAAC
>NW_005354596.1:410074-414160 GCF_000412655.1 Myotis brandtii | reverse complement strand
GTTTAATCTTTCTGCAAGTTGTTTTTGAGTTTGACATGCATCTTCATCCAATAATGCTTATAATTGTTGGTCTTCAAACTTTTTTGGTTGACCGACATTCTTTATCTTTCACATTGAAATCATCATTTTTAAAGCGTTTAAACCAGCGTTCACAAGTATCTTGAGATGGAGCATGTTCACCATAAGCTTCCTGAAGTATACGATAACTTTTTCTTCAAAATAAAGTAATGAATTAAAACTTCCCGCAAATGCTCTTTTTGGGGCATGAAATTTGACATTTTTAAGCGTAAAAATATCTATGATGTTAACACCTTCAGCAGATTTGACATGAAGTTTTGAAGCTTGCTGTCAATACAACAAAATAGCATACATATCAAATTGCATATATATCAACATATGTGTAACTCCATCTATTGAAAAAAATCTGGATTATTAACCGGTACACCTAGTAGATTGTGAGGAAATCCTGGAGGCGAGAAATAAACTGACAAACTGCTTTGGATATTGCTTGTGGGAATGTGACTTTATATAAGCCCTTTGGAAAACAATTTGGCAATATCTTAAATATGAAGCAATTTTTTTTTAAATCCAGTGTTTCCACTTCTGATAATACACCCTAAGCAGACTCACGTGCATATAGGGTTAATGCACACAAAAGTCCTCGCTAGCAGAAGAAAAGGAAACTACTACAACATTCTGCAGCAGGAGAATGGATAAAGCGTCTGTTCATACGGTACACGGCAGCAATGAAGTGTCGCCTGCAGCAGTGGTGTGACTCGCACACTGGCATGGGTTAGTCTCACAATGTGAAGAAAAGGGCAGCCCACAGAAGGACACATGTAGTGTGTGATGTTTAAAAACATTTACAACGGAAGAGCATATTAGAGAAGTATAGTAAAAGCAGCAACAAATGTAGTGGTTACCTGGGCTGTGACACGATAAGGGGGTGGGTAGGGAGACGGATGCAGTCACGGAGGTGGACGTGGAACTCCATGGGAGCTCATGACAATATTTTTCATATTTTTGTGTCTGAACTATTAAATCTTTTTATTTTAGAGAGAGACATTGATTTGCTGTTCTACTTATTTATGCATTCATAGGTTGATTTTTAAAAAATATATTTTTACACAGACAACGGGGTGAGGGCAGGATTGGGGGGTGAGGGGACAATGAGGGGATAAAGACATTTGTAATACCTTAATAAAAAATTTTAAAAAATATATTTTTATTGATTTTAAGGGAGAGAGAAACATTGATGTGAGAGTGAAACACTGATAGGCTGCCTCCTGCACGCCCCCTGCCGGAGATCCAGCCACAACTCTGGCCAGTGCTGCCCTGCTAGGGAATCAAACCAGCAGCCTTTTAGTGCTCAGAGGGATGCCCAACCAACTGAGCCTTACTGGCCAGTTATATATACCAGTATATTTCAGAGAGGGAGAGGGAGAGAGAGACAGAAACATCAGTGATGAGAGAGAATCATTGGTTGGCTTGCAGCCCTCTCCCGCCCGCCCCCCCCCTCAACTAGGGATCAAGCCCCAAACCCAAGCAATGCCAACCAGGCCATTGGTTGATTCTTGTATGTGCCCTGACGAGGGATCGAACCCACAACCTTAGCATATCGGGACAATCGATTCTCTAAACAACTGAACTACCCAGCCAGGGCTGAACTATTTTTTAAAAATATGTTTTTATTGATTTCAGAGAGAGAGAGAGAGAGAAACATCAATGATGAGAGAGAATCATTGATTGGCTGCCTCTTGCACGCCCCCTACTGGGGATTGAGCCTGCAACCTGGGCATGTGCCATGACTTGGAATCAAACTGTGACCTCCTGGTTCATAGGTCGATGCTCAACCATCGAGCCACACCAGCCGGGCTGAACTATTTGTTAACTTAAAAACATGATTGGGAACCTGTGAATCTCAAAGGGCTGAACAAAACCAAAGCTAAGCCACCCCACAGGGACACTACCCCGCTCCAGAGCTGGGGCTCCCTTGGAAGACAACTGTTTCCAAGGTGAAGCAGAATGAAGACATGGGCTCATTCAGGCCCACAGGGACAGGTCAGCAGGCGCAGTAACAGGTGATGGAAACCTCAGAGAACAGAACTCCTGCAGGCTGAAGGTAGTCTGAGATAAAGGGAAGAATTTAATCCATTGTACAGGAACAGAGCATTATAAAAAAGGCAGATTTGAAAAAGAAGCAAGTGAAGCAAATAGAAATTGTAGAATTGAAATAAATACATAACACAATAAATATGTTAAGTAACAGACCAGCATAAAGAAGTAGTGACTTAGAAAAAATCATCCACTATGTGGAGTAGAGAAAACATGAATACTATGGAAGGTGAGTTAACGAGGGACAGGATAAGATGATCTGGCCTTCAGCATTTTTTGGGTAGAGCTGCCCTCATCTGCTTTGGTACAATGGCAGCATCCTTAGCTCTGCCCAGTGGCATATGTGGGCATCTGGCGTTGAGCAGCCAGGGCTATCTGTTAGTTAGACTATTTTTTTTTTAAGTATAATTTTATTGATTTCAGAAAGGAAGGGAGAGGGAGAGAGAGAGAAACATCAAGGATGAGAGATAATCATTGATGGGCTGCCTCCTGCATGCCCCCTACTGGGGATCAAGCCTGCAACCCGGGCATGTGCCCTTGACTGGAATCGAACCCAGGACCCTTCAGCCCGAAGGCCGACGCTCTATCCACTGAGCCAAACCAGCTAGGGCTGTTGTCTATTTATTGTAGAACTTTCTCGTCCGTTAACATCCTACTTCACGATTGTCTTTGATTGTGTTATTTCCCAAAGAACAAGGAAACATTATTCTAAGTATCTGCTGACTTTTTAAAAATGTTTTTTATTAATTTTAGAGAGAGGCAGGGAGAGGGAGAGAGAGATAGAAACATCAATGATGAGAGAGAATCATTGATTGGCTTCCTCCTGCACACCCCCCACTGGGGATGAAGCCCACAACCTAGGCCTGTGCCCTGACTGGGAATTGAACCGTGACCTCCTGGTTCATAGGTCGATGCTCAACCACTGAGCCACACCATCTGGGCTCTGCTGACTCTCAAAATGTTAAACTGTATTGCCCCCAGTCAGGTGAGCCTCAGGTGGAAGAGGGTCACATTCTTGGCTGGCTATTGCCTGTCATTAAATCATTAAATTCTAAAGAATGTAGTGCAGATAGAAATGTCAGCCAATTATCCCCAGTGTAATGCTGATGTCAGGCAATAAACAGGGAGCTGTCTCTAAAGGGCCTGGCAACAGGGCGGGGACACCCTGGATGGGAAGCCTCCCTCCCAGCAGAAGGGAGGAAGCCCCCCCCCCCCCCCCCCCCCCCCGGGTTGATTTCTCATAAAGGAGACTGAGCAAATACCGTAAACAATTACTGTTTAGTAATTTTATTATGGAACTTTTATACGGGAGAAGAGGTTCTTCCGTCTTCTGTGGAGCTGTGACCCCTACGAGTGGTGGGAGTTGCAGGCGGGACTCAGGGAGATCCAGAAACCTAGAAATGGACTCAGTGGCCTTTGAGGATGTTAATGTGGAGTTCACCAAGGAGGAGTGGGCTTTCCTGGGTCTGACCCGGAAGAAACTCTCACAGATGTGATGCTGGAAACCTTCTGGAACCTGGCATCCGTTGTTTATAATGCTTTTTCTAGCATGTATTTTAGAAGAAAAATGTGAAGACCATGACAGTGAAGATCAGTATGATAATCGTGGGGTGAATCTTAGCAGTCATATGGTAGAGAGTCTCTGTATAAGGAAGCATGGTAGTCAATGCAGACAAAAGTTCAGCCAGATTCCAAATCACAGTGAAAAGAAGGAAACTCCTACTGAAATAAAACAACTAAATCCAGGTTGTGTAGGCAAATCTTCATGCGTTATTTAGCTATATATATAAACAGCCAGCGACCATAAGAGCCATAACGACCATAACGACTGGTCGCTATGATGCCCACTGTGGCCAGCAAACCAGCCCAATCAGGGAGTGGGGCTGGCTGGCCAACCTCGCAGCCCCTCCCCCCTGCTGGCCTGCCCCTGATTGGACTCTCCCACCCCAATCAAGAGCAGGGAAGCCGACC
>NW_005354596.1:402099-410009 GCF_000412655.1 Myotis brandtii | reverse complement strand
CAGTCCCACCCCTGATCAGCCAGCCCCACCACAGAGGCCCTCAGCCCCTCCCCCCAGGTGGCCCGCCCCTATCGCACCCCCCACCCAATAGGGGGCGGGGCTGGCCAGCCAACGTCCTGCAGCCCGTCCCCCAGGTTGCTGGCCCCCAATCGAACCCCCCAACCACAATCGGGGGCGGGGCCCGCCATCCAATTGCCTGCAGCCCCTTCCCCCAGCTGGCCTGGCCCTGGTCAGGGATCGGGGTGGTCTGGCTGGCCAACCTCCCACCATCTCCTCCTCCCAACAGACCCAGCCCCAATCTGCCCCGGTTGGGGCCAGGCTGGTTGAACCCCACCCATGCACAAATTCATGCACTGGGCCTCTAGTCCTTTAATAGCCACCTGAGCTCTCACATTGGACTCAAACTATACCTGTGTCAGGAATATGAAGAAAACTCTTATAAAGGTAAGGAACCTGAGAAAGCTTTCAAGCATCACCAACATATTCAAAGCCATGAAGGCAGACCTAGTGGGAAAGCTTTCCACTATTCAGCTTCCCTTAGAAATCATGAAAGAACACATATTCCTAGGAAACCGTATGAGTGTAAGCTATGTGGGAAAGGCTTTAGTCGTCTCAGTTGCTTTAAACTTCACGAAAACACTCATAGTGGAGAGAAACCATATCAAACTAAGCAATGTGGCAAAGCTTTCAGTTCTCCCAAGTACTCTGGAGAAAATGAAAGAACACATACTGCAGAAAAGCCCAATCAATGTAAGAAATCTGGTAAAGCTTTCAGTTCTACTTCTCTTAGAAACCATGAAAGACTGTCTCTAGGTTCTGTTTCTAGGTTCTGTGTGGGATCTCCAGCCAAGTCCTGTCTCTAGGTTCTGTGTCTATGTTCTCTCGTTAGGTTCTTCGTCTCTAGGTTCTGTTTTTAGGTTCTTCAGCCAGGTTCTCTCGCTAAGTTCTGTTTCTAGGTTCTGTCTCTAGGTTCTATGTTCTGTTGTCTTGTTACATCTGTATTTATACCAGTTGATTTTAATCCTATCAATTTCTATTCCAAAGATTAGGGCATTTCTTATCTCCATTCCAGGGAGTAAAGATTATGTAGCTTAAGCGTGATTGTTCGTAGTTAAAGTGATTAACTACCCGCCCCGCCTGGCACTTAGTTAAGGGGTTTTATTCCCTCCCTAACTTCAGGGAAAAATCCCTACCTGGGGAAACAACCTTTCTCGGAGAGGTGACCTTGGTTAAAACACATAGCGCCAAGAAGGGGAGCAAACATATTAAGAACAGTATGCCATATACACCAGGTCCCCTGAAACATATGCTGTGCAGATGTTTCTTCCCTGCAGCGACTGTGTCAAACAGCAAGGATGGACCGGCTCCCGGCATTCAAAGACATGAAGGCAGCCCCAGTGGGAAAGCTTTCCACTGTTCAGCTTCCCTTAGAAATCATGAAGGAACGCACATTGGTAGGAAACCGTATGAGTTTGAGCAACGTGGGAAAGCCTTCAGTTCTCTCAGCTCTCTGGGAACACATAAAGAAATCATGACGGAAAGAAGCCTCATGCATGTAAGGAATGTGGTAAAACTTTCCTTTATCCCCCTTTCCTTAGAATTCATGAACGAATGCCTACTGGGGAGAAACCCTATGAATGTAACCATTGTGGTAAAGCTCTCATTCAACTTCCCTCATATATCATGTAAGAACATACTGGGGGAAACCTTATGAATGTAAGCAATGTGGGGAAACCTTATGAATATAAGCAATGTGGGAAAACCTCCAGTCGGCTCACACCTTCAAAGACATCAAAGAACTCATGACAGAAAGCAGCCTCGTGAATAAGGAATGAGGTAAACCTTTTATCCCTTTTCTCTTAGATATCATGAAATGTATACGGGGAAGAAACCCTCTGAATGAAAGCCATGTGGGAAAGCCTTTATTCATCCCAGTTCCCGTCAAATTCACAAAAACACTCATAGTGGAGAGAAGCCATATCAATGCAAGGAATGTGGTAAAGCCTTCAGGTTCACTAGTTTTTTCAGAAATGTGAAAACAAAACCTCCTGATAAACTGTGGATGTAAAGGATCGCAAAGAGCCTGCGTCTGTCTCTCAGCTGTGCCGTCCTGTGTGATTATCCGTATTGGGGTGGACCCTAGAGACGTAAGTGTCAGGAAGCATTCATTTCTCCCAGGTTATTGTAAAGGATGAAGGAACTCACGGGAGAGAAGCCCTGTTCTGTAAAGATGGTAGAAGAGCCTTCGGACATCCTAGTTCTTTACAAAATCATGAAGGGACTCACACCCAGGAGTAAAGGTATGAACATGAGGAATGTGGGAGAGCCTTTCAGGATGTGTGAGAATGCACCCGCAGAAACAGTGTATACATATAGCGAAGGGGGCGAAGCCTTCAGCTGTCCCTCTTCCTTGGAAAGGCCATGAAAAAACTCAAAGCGGAGAATTGTATTGAATGTAAAAATGTAGGGAAAACCTTCATGTTGCCTCATATCCCTACAATACCATGTGAGGATGTACACTGTATAATTGACAACTAAAACAAACTTTAAAATTTTAACAAATACTTTCAAAGTAGCTTGAAAACTACACTTAAAAAAATCTATTAGTGTAACTAACTGGAACACCTAAGCCTGTTGCAAATTAAATCATATACTCCCCAAAACTCACAACATTAAAGAAGTTCTATAAACTTTTGACATATTTGTTCATTATCAGTACTCATTATTTTTTGTTAGTTTTATTAAATCACTTTTTTGGAGTGAGGAAGGGAGAAAGAGAGTAGTAGAGATATCCATGTGAGAGAGAAACATAGATGGGTTGTCTTCCCATGTTCCTGACCAGGGATCGGACCTGCTACCCAGTTGTGGGAAGCTGCCTATTGTCTTCACTAGCAGAGAGGTGTGGACAAGGAACCCCGAAGGCTGGTGACCCTTGAAGCCCTGGCAAAGGTCAGAGCTGTGCACCCGCTGTTAGTCCAGACAACGGTAGCTGAAGCAACTTCCCCGTTTACTATTATGTAAATCCTTGCTGATGGGCTAGTCTGCCTGTTACTGGAAATTGCCTGCCTAAGGGCTATGGGTGTATCCCAAACCAATAAAAGGTTGGCGAGGCCTGAGCACCAGTGGAAGTCCTTCCCCTTGAGTTGGACTTGCCCGCCTGGCCCCCCAGTATTTCCAAATTATCTCTTGTCTCTTCTCTTTCATTTGTGTGCGGCTCCTCTTCCAGATCCTGAACCCTGAACCACGCGGGACGTGGGGGAACAAACTTTACACACCCAGTAATATGCCCTGATAGGTATTGAATGAATAAGCCCTACACACATATGTATTCTTTTTTAATTTTTCAATTGCACTGAAATTCACTATTATTTTAGTTAATAAGTATTTGCCATATATTTATACGTACGCACAGTTCACTGTAGAGTCCCATGTGAATTATTTTCATGTTTGGTTTTGTGTTTGCGATGTCGGGTGTAAGCCGACAGTTGTTCAGAATTCAACATTACAGATCCAGCAAGGTTGGCTTTTCCTGCAAGCCCATAGGTGTCCACCAGCCAACAGCTGCGACTGTCCCGGCTGAGGCTGTTTCCGAAGGGTGCGCACTGTGCTCTCGCTGCACATGCAGGAGGTCTAATTTGACGAGTCATCACCTTGTCCTGTTGGTGCTGCTGCCTGTGACTCAGATGCCACTGTGAAGCGGCAGTGGCGCAGTGCCAAGGGGCCGTGGCAGTCTGCTCTTGTTCCACCCTCGGCAGTGCGGCTCTGAGCCGGGCTCCATGTGAGAAGCGGCACCGTCCTCATTGCAGGCAGATCTGGGTGTGCGTCTGGCGCTCAGGGCTCAGCCTGGCCGCTCAGTGTTGTCAGTTATCTTTGGTTGGATGAGGTTAAATTATGTGCACCTTTTCTCTCTCATCAGTGCTTCTGTGCTTTTTAAAGAAATAGTAACTGTTTGCCAAGCACTCTTGTGCTAATAGCCATTGCATTGTATTGTTTCTAAGGATATATTGAAGTACCCCATTGTAATTATGTATTTTCAGATCAACATGCCATCTTTTCCACTTAGTCATACAATCTGAGTCACAATTATCATGTGTGTATAAATTCAGACATGTTTTCTCAGGGAAATTATATTGTTTATATTTATTTGGAAAAAAATTAGAGAAGAGTATAAAGAATACCCATATACCCACCACCTAAATTCAACAATTGCCAAAAATTTCCATATTTGAAAATATGGCAGCCTTGCTCAGTGGTTAGAGTGTCGGCTCTCGCACTGAAGGGTCTCAGGTTCTATGCCTGTTCAAAGGCACATACCTGGGTTACCTGTGTTGCAGGTTTGATCCCCGGCCCCAGTCAGGATGCCTGCCAGAGGCAACCAATCAATGTGTCTCTCTCACATCTCTTTCTCTCTCTCTCTCTCCCTCTTTCTCTCTCTCCCCCCTTTCTTTCTCTTTTGCCTCCCCCCTCCCTTCCACTGTCTCTAAAAATCACTGGATCCAGAGACAGAATCATGGAACAGACTGTGGAATCTGAGGGAAGGTGGGGGTGGGTGGGAAGAGATCAACCAAAGAACTTGTGTGCATATATACATATAACCCCGGCATGGGCACAGACAATAGGGTGGTGAAGGCCTGGGGTGGGGGATGGGGTGGGCTAGAAGTGGTCAATGAGGGGAAAGGGGGACACATTTAATTCTTTCAACAATAAAGATTTAATTTAAAAAAATAAAAATCGACCAGCTGGCTTGGCTCGGTGGTTGAGTGTCCACTGAGCCAAACCAACTAGGGCATCTCTCTCTCTTTTTAATTGAAAAAGTAGCATTTAAAAATTTTTGTTTTAGAGAGAGAGTAAGTGAGAGGAAGAGAGAGAAGCATAGATGTGAAAGAGAAGCATTGTCGGTTGCCTTACGTACTCACCTCCACTGGGGACCGAACCTGCAACCTAGGTATGTGCCCTGACCAGGAATCAAATCCCGTGACCTTTCGGTGTTTGGGACGACACTCCAACCAGCTGAGCCACACCTTCTCGTGACATAGGCTGGGATGCTTTGCTCTGGCACCACCATCTTTGTGGCTCTGTATTTGTCAAGTTAGTCAGAGTTCTCCATTTGTCTTTTTCCTCCTGTGTTATTTGTTGTGAAACATACAATAGATACAAAGGTGTATATAATAATTATGTGCAATGTAAAGAATAAGCTACATGGACTCACCACTGAGCTATAGATCTGGCACCACTAAACGCAGGGCCTGCAGATTCGAGGCCTCAGGAAATGTGATCTCTGGCCCCAGTCCCTCAGGAGTGTGAACTTTTGTTCAGACACTTTTCTTCCCTTTCTTCCTCCATCCGTCTCAGCCACTGAAGATGTGACCTTCTGCTACTTCACTTTCCAAGAGAGGGGGACACGTGCGACCTGCTGTTTACTGTGGACAGCGGAGGCGCCGTGACAATTCTCACCGAAAAGAACCCCACAGGTGATCCGATCGTGAATTCTAACTGAGCAGGTCATGGTGGGCAGCCACACCCCAGGCCTGTAGCTTCTTTAGTAAAAGGCTGTCTTTGCCTTAAGCAAGCCCTGCCTATTGTTTCTGTGCTTCTAGGTTAACACACTGTTGAACTGCATCTATTTCAGACCCTTCAAGAGAGCACATAATTCTGTTAACTATTCTGTAATCCAAGCCCCATCTTGCTTTTATTTCACCTTCACCTTCAGGTAATCTTCCTTATGTTTCCTCTTTAATTTCAAATGCGTAAAGAAACTGCAGCCCTAGCCAGTTTGGCTCAGTGGATAGAGCATCAGTCTGCGGACTGAAGGGTCCAGATTTGATTCTAGTCAAGGGCACATGCATGGATTGCAGGCTCCATCCCCAGTAGGGGGTGTGCAGGAAGCAGCCAATCAATGATTCTCTCATCATTAATGTTTCTATCTCCCCCTCTCCCTTCTTCTCTGAAATTAATAAAAATGTATTTAAAAAAAATAACCTTCAGAGGGGAGCATTTGGATCTTGCTTCCTGGCAATGCCATCAGTTTGGTTCAAGTAAATTCTTTTTTTTTTTTTTAATATATTTTATTGATTTTTTTACAGAGAGGAAGGGAGAGGGATAGAGAGTTAGAAACATCGATGAGAGAGAAACATCGATTCAGCTGCCTCCTGCACACCCCCTACTGGGGATGTGCCCGCAACCAAGGTACATGCCCTTGACCAGAATCGAACCTGGGACCCTTGAGTCCGCAGACCGACGCTCTATCCACTGAGCCAAACCGGTTAGGGCTCAAGTAAATTCTTATAAGCCCTGCTGGTGTGGCTCAGTGGTTGAGTGTCGACCTATGAACCAGGAGGTCACGGTTC
This sequence comes from Myotis brandtii, assembly GCF_000412655.1. Taxonomy (NCBI): domain Eukaryota; kingdom Metazoa; phylum Chordata; class Mammalia; order Chiroptera; family Vespertilionidae; genus Myotis; species Myotis brandtii. The sequence goes on along the minus strand of NW_005354596.1, from coordinate 403,662 downwards.
AATTCCCAGTCATGACACATGCCAGGGTTGCAGGCTGGATCCCCAGTGTGGGGTGTGCAGGAGGCAGCCGATCAATGGGTCTCTCTCATCATTGATGTTTCTATCTCTCGCTTCCTCTCTGAAATCAATTTAAAAAACTCATTACAGGTTTGGACGTCCTTACATTGACATTACCCACCTGGACTTGTCTTTCCTTCTGTATTAAGCACCCACCATGTGCCAGGTGTGGTGGAGGCATTCAAGATGTGCAAGGAGCTTGGCCAGTGTTGACCTATGAACCAGGAAGTCATGATTCAATTCCAAGTCAGAGCACATGCCGGGGTTGCAGGCTTGATCCCCACTAGGGAGCATGCAGGAGGCAGCTGATCAATGATTCTCATCACTGATATTTCTATCTCTCCCTCTCTCTTTTTCTCTGAAATCAATAAAAACATTTTAAAAAAAAGATGTCTGGGTAATAGGAAGGTTTGGTCCCTGCCAGCTATTATAGCTATCGTTTTATTTTATACTAGAGGCTCAGTACACAAATTCATGCACCTTGAAAGGAACTGTGGGCCGAGAGGCTGCGGTGGGCACAGGGGCAGGTCTCAGCCCATCCTCTGTGCCCCTGCCCAGCCCCTCCTGCCTCGGCCGCCGGTCCCCTCTCTGCTGGCATCTCCACTCCCACCACTGCTCCCATGTGCTGATGGCACCAGCCCCGCTTGCACCCACGGATGGCGGGGAGCGACTGGGGCTGGCGCCAGCCGTGGGTATGAGCGGTGGCACTGGGCAGGATGGCGGCACATGGGAGCAAAGAATTTTCAGTAACCACCAGAGGCTCATCCCGATGACAGCGGCTGGCAGCCTGCCTTGGTCTGGTGGCCCTGCTCACCATCCTGCCTCGGCCGACGCCCGCCATGTTCGAGCGCTATGATCGGTTGTTCGGTTGTTCCACTGTTCAGTCTATTTGTATATTAGGGTTTTATATATATGTTATTATTATTGTTGTTGTTTTTGTTAATCCTCATCTGAGTATATATTTTTCCATGGATTTTTTAGGGAGAGTGGAAGAGAGTGGGAAAGTCAGAGAGAAACATCGATGTGAGAGAAACACATCAATTGGTTGCCTCCTACACGAGCCCCAACCAGGGCCCAGGTCAGGGAAGAGCCTGCAACTGAGGTACATGCCCTTGACTGGAATTGAACCCTTTTTGGTCCGCAGGCCAACACTCTGTCTACTGAGCCAAACTGGCTAGGGCAGCTATTGTTGTTGTGTTTTTTAATTGAATTTATTGGGTTGATAGTTATTGGTTTGTTTAGACAGATTTCTTCTGTAAAAAGTTCTTTTTAATTTTTAAAAATTAATTTATTTTTTGTTAATACTCACCTGAGGATATTTTCCCATTGAATTTTAGAGAAAGTGGAAGGAAGGGGGAGAGACAGAGAGAGATATACATCAATTGGTTGCCTCCTGCATGCCCGGGACCCACTGATCCAAACCAGCTAGGGCAAAAGTTTTTTTTTTGTTGTTGTTTTTTTTTTTAATATATTTTATTGTTTTTCCACAGAGAGGGAGAGAGAGCG
>NW_005354596.1:391718-401597 GCF_000412655.1 Myotis brandtii | reverse complement strand
TCTTTGTTACTAATGTTGTGGCCTCACCCCATAACAAAGAAACAGAATTTCCGGAGGATGAGGCCCCGAAATCAGGATTTTAAAAAGATTCCCAGGTGATTCTAATGTGCAGCCAAGGTTGAGAATCACTGGCTTAGAGGAAGGGAGACAGAAAGAGAGAGAGAGAGAGAGAGAGAGAGAGAGAGAGAGAGAGAGAGACAGGTCATCCTGACGAAGAATTAAACTGGTAACCCCCTTTTTTAAAAAAATTCAGTTTAAAATTTATTTTCATCATGTTTTCTTCATGGTCATATTTTTAAATGCAAAGAAAATTAACTTTTCATGATATGTCAGGGACTGGCACTAAAAAAATTTTCAGACTGCAAATGAGTTATACAAATGAAATATCAAATGGAGATCCAGTTATCAAAAAGAGAGCACTCAACATATAAAAGCTCACAGGATTTGTTGAGCACATGCAAACGTCAGCTGGCTGATGACAGGAACCTTCCGGTGCAGGTGCACAGACAGGGCACACAGCTTCTCTCCGAGGTCTTTTCTTCAACATTTTGAAATCTATTCTTCCTAAATCTAGGCTGACTGCCTAAGGCCAAGTCTCTCCGCTGTTCCTCCCTTCCATCCCTGCCCTCCTGCAGGCCTGCGGTTCCCTCCAAGTGTCTCCTGTTTGGTGACAATGTGGCTTACTGGCCGGGGCACAGTTAGCACAGGTTCACTCTGAGAGCTGGCAATTAAGGGGGACATTCAGCCCCGCCGGCTGAACCAGGAGGTCATGGTTCCATTCCCGGTCAGGCACATGCCCGGCTTTCGGGCTCAACCCCCAGGGGGTGTGCAGGAGGCAGCCTATCAGTGGTTCTCATCATTGATGTTTCTCTCTCTCCCTTCCTCTCTGAAATCAATAAAATAAAAATAAAGTGCTGGGGTCCAACCCCAGCAGGTCCAGGGGTCCCCAAAGGTGTGGACGGAGTCGGCGAAGAAGGAATGACACGGAGACAGCCTTCAGTTGATCAGCAGCCTAGTCAGGACCTCTAGCCAGGATCTCCAGCCAAGTTCTGGTTAGGATCTGATTAGGAACTGATGTTTATTGTCTTATTACATCTGTATTTATACCAGTCGATTTTAATCCTGTCAATTTCTATTGCAAAGGTTAGGGCGTCTCTTATCTCCATTCCAGGGAGTAAAGATTATGTAGCTTAAGCGTGATTGTTTGTAGTTAAAGTGATTAACTACCCACCTGGCACTTAGTTAAGGGGTTGTATCCCCTCCCTAACCTCAGGGAAAAATCCCCACCTGGGGAAACAACCTTTCTCGGAGAGGTGACCTTGGTTAAAACACATGGCACTAAGGAGAGCAAACATATTAAGAACAATATGCTATATATGCCAGGTCCCTTGAAACATATGCTGTGCAGATGTTTCTTTCCTGCAGCGACTGTGTCAAGCAGCAAGAATGGACCGGCTTCCGGCAATAAAGGGGGACAGTCAGCATTTGTATGCCTCTCCCGCACAAACCCTGCTCAGGGTAATCCCCAGCCGTGAGGAGGGGAAGCGCCTTTTTACTGAAGAATTCCAGCTAACAAATGAGGACGAAATCATAGAATTGGGAAAGCAACATTTCTTTCTTTCTTTCTTTTTGGAAACGAAATATTACAATTTATTCCATCTTCATGATTACAGATATTACCGGGCAGGGTGCGTAAACAACTCAAATAAAGCAAATTCCTTTCTCCCCTAACCAGATACAGTGTTTTGGCATTTTCATGATATACAGGTTGATTTAATTCATTGACTTAGCTTGAAAGCTGGCCACAGCAGCAAATCTTTGCAATTTAGGATCTTCTTCCATAGTATACTCCAGAGATCTTAATGACTGAACTAACTATGAACTCTGAAATGGTGTTCGCTCTAGCATTCTTGAGGCTTTCACATCTTAATCTGAGGTCTGACACCTCTTGTTAAGGCCGGGAACTGTTAAAAGCTTCCTGTTGGCTAACCCAGTCCACCATTGAGCATCTTAACAGTTAAGTTACTATAAAAAAATAAAACTGCTCCCAAGCATTGACTGAAACAGTCGTGCTGGGGTCCCTTGTCAGAGCATTGGCTCCCCGAGAGGAGAGAGGTCCTAACCAGCTGCTCCCATGGACAGTGACCCCGTACAGTACATCTAATGTCCTTAGAGGCATAACTCAGGGGGTCAGGCAACCATCATTATCCTGACAAGTTTATCAGTCTTTAGATACAAAATATATAAAGCTGATCCCAGATGAAGTATGGCAGCCATAATCCCAAGAAATCATTCAGTTTTAGCACAGCGAGTTCCTGCAAGATGTCACAGCAAGTGAGAAAGCATCCCAAAGTAAAAAGTGACGGTTCAAAGTGAGAGGAAAACATCCGGAGGAAAAGAAGTCCTCATTGAATTGATGGCTATCTTCACAGCCTTAATTGGCAAAATCCAGAGGGCTCACATTTCCTGATTGGAGGAGTCTATTTTCAAGGTGACTGACAAGGTCAAGAAGAGCTTTCAGGCTTGTCTCTGCCATGGCCCATGAACTCCAGTCCTTCAGTGGGAGCCTCCTTCTCCTTTATTGCTTTCTGAATGCACTGCTGGTAGCGCTTGAAGAAGTCCGGGCCCGGTTCCCCGGAGCTTCCCCCTTGAGGAACTTCTCAGCAAACCAGCGATTAAACCACTGATCATACTCGCGCCTTATGTCGGTGCATCCCTCCTCTACGCCGTTCATCTGGAAAATCAGGATTTCACAGCCCCTCATGATTCAGGCAAAACTCATCTATGGATGAAACTGTCAGCGGGAAGGTGAGGGAGGATCCTCACAAGGAGGGCGGGCCATGGCCATGGGGACCCCAGCCCACGCTCCTCTCTGCGCAGCTCACCGAGGGGGGCAGCACTTGCCTCCTCAGGGGGCGCCACAGGAAACCACAGCACCTGCCAAGGAATCTTATCCCACAAACGGAATCTGAATCCAATCAAAACCTCAGGTTTGAAGGTGAAAATACAAGGGCTGGAGGAAGAGGTTCAGTGGCACTCGGAGGAGGTAACTGGCAAATGCAGAGTTGGGTGGTCTAGGGGAGAGTGACTGTCTGTTAGATGGTAATACAACAAAAAAGAGGAAGAGGACTACTGTCCGTTAAACTTAGGAGACCTCAACATGCAATGTGTACCCAGCCGGCGTGGCTCAATGGTTGAGTGTAGACCTATGAGCCCAGGATTCCTGGGCAGGGCACAAGCTTGGGTTGCGGGCTCAATCCTGGTGCAGGAGGCAACCAATCAATGATTCTCTCTCATCAATGGTGTTTCTCTCTCTCTCACCCTCTCCCTCTCTGAAATCAATAAAAAAATAATGAAAAAAAATGCAACGTGTAGATTTTCTTTGGATCCTGATTTGAACAAATCAATTATAAATAAGACATTTTTGAGACATGATGAGACTTGAATATGACTGGTTATTAGAAGACACCACAGTGCTGTTTCCATGTTTTGGGTGTGCAATGGCTTTATGGTTATATACTAACTGTTCTGTTTAAAGAATGGGATGCAGCCCGGCCGGTGTGGCTCAGTGGTTGAGCATTGACCTAGGAACCAGGAGGTCACAGTCTGATTCCCCATCAGGGCACACGCCCAGGTTGCTGTGTAGGAGGCAGCAGATCAATTATTCTCATCATTGATGTTGCTATCTCTTGCTCCCTCTCTGAAATCATTAAAAATATATATATTAAAAAAATAGCCCTAACCGGTTTGGCTCAGGGGATAGAGCGTCAGCCTGCGGACTGAAAGGTCCCAGCTTCGATTCCGGCCAAGGGCATTTACCTTGGTTGCGGGCACATCCCCAGTAGGAGGTGTGCAGGAGGCAGCTGATCGATGTTTCTCTGTCATCGATGTTTCTAACTCCCTATCCCTCTCTCTTCCTCTCTGTAAAAAAATCAATAAAATATAAAAGAAAAAAAAATAAATAAAAGGGATGCAGCCTGGCCGATGTAGCTCAGTGGTTGAGCATCAACCTATGACCCAGGACTCCTGGTCAGGGCACATGCCCAGGTTGCAGGCTCAATCTCCAGCGGGGGGTGTGCAAAAGGCAGCAGATCAATGATTCTCATCATTGATGTTTCTATCTCCCTCTCCCTTCGGCTCTGAAAATATTTATTTTTTAAAAAGAATGCGATGTAGCCCTGACCAGTTTGGCTCAGTGGATAGAGCATCGGCCTGCGGACTGAAAGGTCCCAGGTTCGATTCTGGCCAAGGGCATGTACCTTGGTTGCGGGCACATCCCCAGTAGGAGATGTGCAGGAGGCAGCTGATCGATGTTTCTCTCATATCGATGTTTCTAACTCTCTATCCCTCTCCCTTCCTCTCTGTGAAAAATCAATAAAATACATTAAAAAAATGCTACTAAAAAAAAAGAAAATAAAAAGAATGTGATGCATACCTAAGAACGAAGGGGTGAGTGTCATGAGGTCTGGCATTTGCTTTAAGATACTTTAGCAAAGGAAAGGAACAGAGAGGCATCAGAAGCAGCAGTGTGGCAATACCTTGGTAACTGTTGAAACTAGATGTTTGGTACATGGGGCTCGTTAAGCTATGCACTTTTTTTTTTTTTAATCCTCACTTGAGGATATTTTTCCATTCATTTTAGAGAGTGGAAGAGAGAGGGAAAGACAGAGAGAAACATCGATTTGAAACACATACTGGTTGCCTCCTGCACGTGCCTGAACAGGGCCCGGGTGGGGGAGGAGCCTGCAACCTGGGCATGTGCCCTTGTCCGGAGTCGAACTCAGGACCCTTCAGTCCTCAGGCCGATGCTCTATCCACTGAGCCAAACCAGCTAGGGCTAAGCTATTCACTTTTGAGAATTTTTGAAAATGTGTTTAAATAAAAAATTGAAGTATTACATATTGATCACAAATTCTGGATAAAATATAACAAAATTATACCATGTCTTCACACAGTGCCATTAACCCACCTCTTCCGTCAGGTGGGATAAATGACCCTGACGTTTGCTAGCGCAGCACTTGAAAGTGAAACAGACTTTATTTTTAAAAAATATATTTATTGATTTCAGAGAGGGAGAGCGATAGAAACATCAATGATGAGAATCACTGATCGGCTACCTCCTGCACCCCCCTCACTGGAGGTCGAGCCTGCAACCCCGCCTTGTGTCCTGACTGGGAATCGAACTGTGACCTCCTGGTTCATAGGTCAATGCTCAACCACTGAGCCACGCTGGTCGGGAAAACACTTAACTGCAGATGAATGTGACCCTCATCCCTTTATGTGAGAGACATTCTTTTTTTAAGAAATTGATTTGAAAGAGAGGAAAGGAGAGAAACATAGATATGAGAAAAACATGGATTGGTTGCCTCCTACACACGCCTGGACCGGGGATTGAACCCTCAACCTGGGTATGTGCCCTGACCAGGAATCAAACCCACCACCCTTCCGTGTCCGGGCCAACCAACCGAGCCTCACCAGCCAGGGAGTGCGAGACGTCTTTCCACGTGGCCCAGGTGTCGTACTTTCCTTCCATCGGGAGGAAAGCGTGGCTCCCACCACCTGCAGCCACCCAGGCTCCTCCCCCAGCATCTGCTAGAGAATGAAGATGCCGTCTCTCCCCGAATCTGTTCGTGTTTGTTCCGCCCGGCTGGCCTGGGGCAGGCCTGCCCTCCGCACTGTGGGCCCGCTCCCTGCCTCCCGGAGGAAGGGCCCACTCATCTTAGAAATACCACTTAGCAGGTTCAAGTACCTTCCGGGTCCCCTCCGACTGCGCGCTGCCCTGTGAGGGTCAGTGTGCTTCCGGGTGAGAGGATGTGAAGGGAAAGGAGAGTTGATTTGCCCAAGTTGGATGTTCTCAGGCAGCACCCCCAGCGCCCTCCGCAGAGCTCACTCCCAGCCACGGTGTCTACGAGGGACTGACATGCAGACGGGCATGGCAACCAGACCACACATTCCCCTTCACTAAAGCAGTCGCTACAAACATCCTGATGCACAAACAGTCAAGGTTGGTGTGCGTCTAGGCCAGTGATGGCGAACCTATGACACGCGTTGATTTTTTTGTTAAATGGCATTTAAATATATAAAATAAATATCAAAAATATGTCTTTGTTTTACTATGGTTGCAAATATCAAAAAATTTCTATATGTGACACGGCACCAGAGTTAAGTTAGGGTTTTTCAAAATGCTGACACGCCGAGCTCAGAAGGTTCGCCGTCACTGGGCTAGTCCCTTCCCCTGAAAGCGAGCATCCTGCCCGCCAGGCGCTTCACCAACCCTCTCCACAGCCACCGTCGTACCTCAGAGAGGAAGCGCAGCCTCCCCGAGTCCCTGAGTTCACGTTTATTCAGCCTACAGGCCCAAGGAAGGGCCCAGCAAGGCCCCTGGGGGCAGGAAGGGCAGGGCCAGGCCCAGTGCTATGGAAAGGAAGCCTAACGGAGCAATTTCCCTGTCAAAGAAAACTTGATTTTGCAAAAGGCTGGATTCTAAAGGAAGGTGGAACTGTCCTTTGGGCGCCCGGCGACCCTCCGCAGGCCACGGTCCTGAGGCCGCTGAGGCCAGGGCCTTCTCGCCGTGGCAAGTGTGCAGCTCAGAGCGTCCCGTACACGCTGACCTTGGCCAGGGAGATGCTCTCTGTGCAGTAGTTCCGGCCTTTCTCATACAGGATGAAGAGCAGGGGGGCCTGGTCCGCCCCGCCCACACCGCCCTCCAGGGCTGCCAGCGAGGAGTAGCCGCTGGGCCCTGGCCAGAGCTGGACTGTCTCTTTCCGCCAAGAGGTACCGTTGCTGAAGCTCCAGCGCAGGGTCAAGTTCACTCCTGGGAAGAGCAGCAGAGTCAGGAACGCAGGGTCTCTGCCCAGGCCTTCTCTAGACCACGGGCCCAACCCCACCCTCCCTCCCCGGCCCGGCCCGCAGACACTCACGGAACTCCGGGTGGGCTGGGTTGGAGAAGAAGACAATGCCCGAGCTGGTGGCTACCGCTCCTGCGGCAACCACAGGGTCCACCAGCTCAGGGTCGAAGGTCACGTCCCGGGGCCTCAGAGTATCACAGGCGTCGTAGCTGCGGAGGATGATCCGGCAGTGGCAGTGGTAGTTGTTCTGGTTCCGGGCGTTGATGACAACTGAGCCATCTGGGAGCTCATAGGGCTGAGGAGAGAGGACAGGCTCAGGGAGACCCAGGGAGGGGCTGCGCGAGGGGCTGTCCCTGAGCCAAGGCTGGCGGCTGGGAGGGGGCGGAGCCATGGACTCCTGACCTGGCACTCATCAGGGTTGAAGTCATTTTCCCGCTTGGGCTGGCCATAGGGGATGCCGCTGACCCCACTGCCGTAGCGCCAGGAGGCGCCGTGGTCATCGCTGAGGAGGCAGAAGACCCCGTCCCGCTCCAGCGTCCCGTGGCCACACACGATGAGCCGGCCTTTCCGTGGCTCTCGCTGTTTCTGTGGGAAAGGGAGTGTGTGTCAGACGGAGGCCCGAGGGGGCTCAGAGGTGGGAAGGGGAACCACCCGGTCCTCAGTGTGGGGACACGTGTTCCCCTTCAGTTCTGTCCTTGCTCGCTGGGGGTCCCCGACGGATCTCAAGCAGCCACTGCTGAATTACGCTCTTTTGCAGAATAAGCTCCTTTGGAACATCCAGGACCAGGGGCGGGCCACGGGGGGTGGAGCTGGCTCTTCCCCGGGCGTGCTCATTCACCACGCTGCGCCATGGCAGACGTGTGTCCGCCCAAAGAAGGGGTGTTTTTTCTAATTTGCAGCCCTGCTGACGACCACTGGGTGGGGAGTTCCATCTTCCCACTCCTCCCAGGATGAACCTTTCTTCCAAGGGACCCCACCTAAGACAGAAACTGACTTCGCAGGAACCTCTCCTGGGAAGGAGTCCATGTTGGGGCATCTCCCAGACTCTCCACCAGGCACCCCCTCCACCCATCCCAGGACGGAGACCTGAATGCCAGAGCCCGGTCCAGGGGCAAACATCTCGGTGCCGATATCCAGGGAGAGGTTCCGGGGTGGGCTCCAGGAGACCCCATCGTCCTTGCTCCACACCAACATGGTGGAGGCCACCTGGCAGCCGGCCTTGTGAGCACAGAGGGAGTAGAAAAGGAACACCACTCCCGTCTCCACATCGCTCACCACGGCCCCCAGGTTCAGCCCGTCAGGGGTCTCCCCATCGTCCACAATGAATGCTGTAGGAGACCACGTGCTGCCTGAAGAAAAAAGAAACAGATGGGACCACATGAAACCGAAAAGCTTCAGCACAGCACAAGAAGCCTTTCTCAAGATGCAGAGGGAGCCCCCTGTGCGGAGGACATAGTCACCGATGAGACAGCGGATAAGGGCTGATTTCCAAAATGAAACAAGTGCTCGGTCACTGATCATCGGAGAGATCCGATGAGACAGCGGATAAGGGCTGATTTCCAAAATGAGACAACAAGTGCTCGGTCACTGATCATCGGAGAGACGGAAATTAAAACCACAATGAGGTGCCACCTCACACCTGTCAGAACGGCTATCATCAACAAATCAACAAACGACAATGCTGGCGAGGATGTGGAGAAATGGGATCCCTAGAGCACTGCTGGTGGGAATGCAGACTGGTGCAGCCACTGTGGAAAACAGTATGGAGTTTCCTCAAAAAATTAAATACTGAACTGCCATTTGACCCAGTGACCCCACTTCTAGGAATATATCCTATGAAACCCGAAACACCACTCAGAAAGAATGTGTGCACCCCTATGTTCATAGCAGCACAATTTACAATAACTGAGATCTGGAAACAGCCCAAGTGCCCATCAGTAGACGAGTGGGTAAAAAAAGCCGTGGAACATCTACACCATAGAATACTATGCAGCTGTAAAAAAGAATCTCTTACCCTTTGAGGCAGCATGGAGGGACCTGGAGAGTATCATGCTAAGTCCGTGGTCGACAAACTGTGGCTCGTGAGCCACACGCGGCTCTTTGTCCCCTTGAATGTGGCTCTTCCACAAAATACCACGTGCCGGTGCGCACGTACAGTGCGATTGAAACTTCGTGGCCCATGCGCAGAAGTCGGTATTTTGTGAAAGAGCCACACTCAAGGGGCCAAAGAGCCGCATGTGGCTCGCGAGCCGCAGTTTGCCGACCACTGTGCTAAGTGAAATAAGTCAGTCAGAGAAAGACAAGTATCACATGATCTCACTCATATGTGGAATCTAATGAACAACATAAACTGACAAATAAAAGGGGCTCAGAGGGATGGAAGCCTGGAACAGTGACGGGTCTCAGAGGGAAGGGAGTGGGGGTGCGGGCAGAGAATAACCACAGACCTTACTGCATAAATGCAAAGCCCATGGAGAGACACTAGTGTGGTGAAGACCTGGGAGGGGTGCGACTAGGTGGAGAGGGGCACTGGGGGGCACTGGGGACACCTGTAATCCCCTCCACAATACATATTTAAAAATTAGGAAAATAACAGAATGAGAGCTGAAACCCAGGGTGCGCACCCCGCAGGAGCCCTTCCCACCAGGCCCTGTAACCTTCCGCTCCGCTGAGGACCAAGGCCTTACAAGGGCCGGGGCCCAGACCTGGCTTCCTGGCCTCTTGGAGCGGAGCTGCTCCCCTCACTCCGCCGACACACAGCTCCTCCGGCCTCGGACCCTTCCGCCCGGGGCCTTCCCCCAGGCTCCCCCCATATTCACACCGTTGCATTTAGCCTGCTCATCTGTGGCCCCAGTAGAATAAGAGCCCCGCCAGGGCTGGCTTTGCTGTTTTGTTCATCACTGTGCTCACAGGCCCTCCCACCGTGCCAGGCGCAGTCAGTGCTTGATGAATGTCTGAAGGCTCACCCCGTGGTGACCCCAACTTCCAGGTCACCGTCCCGAGCGCCTCCTCTGCGCAGGCCCCTTCCCCC
>NW_005354596.1:389970-390883 GCF_000412655.1 Myotis brandtii | reverse complement strand
GTCCCGCCCCCACCCGCCGCTCCGCCGCGCTTCTGAGACTCTAATTGGCCCCAAACACTCGGACTCTTCACGTGACCCGTCAGCGCCTCTGAGCTAGCCCTCCTATTGGCTCCCTTTGAAGCGCCGCAGCTCGTGACCCGGGCGGGAATGAGGAAGGGCCGGGATGACTCCTCAGAGCCTTTTGATTGGTCGCAGCCGCTGGGGCGCGACATGGGGGCGGGCCTACTTTAAAGTGCGGGGCGGGAGGACAGGGTCTCATTGTCCGGAACGGAATGAGAGCAGTACCAGGCTTCTTGCGAAAACAAATGTGTCAATCTTTAATAGCATCTTTTTACTACAAAATCAGGGCCTGAGCGGAGGGGAGGCCGGGAGGCTGCGCGGGGCGGCGCCGGCTCAGGGCTTCTTCCCCTTGCCCCCCGGGGGCGCGGCGTTCTTCTTGCCGAGAATCTGCAGGAGCGCCTTGGACATGAAGTAGGGCCGGGCCGCGGAGCCATCGTTGCGCTCCAGGTCTTCCACTGCGCCGCGAGCAGGCATTAGCGGGCGGGGCGCAGGTTTGAGACTCGCAGCGGGGGCCATGCAACCCCGCCCCCCATTTGTCAGCTGGGACCATGATAGCACATCCCTCCCCGTGGTTGCACCGCGCGCGGGCGCACTCACGGAAGCAGAGGAAGAGCGTGTCCACGCACATGCCGAAGACGCTGAAGAAGCCGCTGGCGACGAAGTGGGCCCCCAGGACGGCGATCTGCGGGGCGCGGCCTGTTAGCGTTTCTCTGGGGCGCTAGGGGGTGCGGCCGGGAGGGGGCCACTCACCATGATGGGCAGCCAGTAGTAGTTGAGGGGGCGGCTCTCCAAGTCTTGGCCCAGCCCCAGGCGACCCGTGAAGAGGAAGAAGGACAGGACCCCTGTGGGAAAG
>NW_005354596.1:389076-389465 GCF_000412655.1 Myotis brandtii | reverse complement strand
CAGGAGCCGGGCCTGCGTGCACTGGGCTCACCATGATGTACGCGTTGCGGTTCAGGAACTTGATGAACTTCTCCAGGCACCAGAGGCAGCACTTGAAGCAGCACATGATGCAGCGGGCCACGGGGTTCTGGGCGACTGGGGGCCAGCGACTCGGGTGTCAGGACCCGGACACAGGGCCTGAGAGCCTCTCCCCAGGGACCCAGCTGCTCAGCCGGGCCTCCCCAGCCCCTGACCTCTGCTCACCTCTCAGCTTGTGGTCAATGTACTCCAAGATGACCCGCGCTATCTGCACCAGGGTCAGGATGAGGGCCCCAAAGGCCAGCGACCCGATGTGGTAACTGCCCAGGGAGGAGGCAGTCAGAGGCGGCCGGGACCCCTGGACTCCCGGG
>NW_005354596.1:385026-388962 GCF_000412655.1 Myotis brandtii | reverse complement strand
GGCTTACCGCAGCGTGCGGAGGAAGGCCGCGCCCAGGGGAAAGGTGGGGATATCCCGGGGCTTGTGGAAGGCCCAGTAGAAGGAGGCAAAGGCCCCAGCCAGGACACACTGGCCCAGAGCCAGGACCCAGTTGAGGGTCCAGAATAGCCCCAGGACCCCGTAGATTTGCAAGTTGAAGAGAGATCGCTGCACCAGGCCTGTGGACAAGTAGCCCTGGAAGACGCACATCAGTCCGGGGCACGAGGAGTTCGTGGGCTGAGCCTGGGGAGCACAGACAGGTCATCCCCAGCCAGCGCCTGCCACTCCCAGAGTGGAAAGAAGCAAAGCCTCCCAGCTGGGGAAGGGGCTCCCTCCGGGAGATTCACCGCCAGGTCCCAAGTGGGTTGATCTCGCCTATTGTGTGAGCATAAATCTCTTCTTTCCGTCTCTGGGTGAGCGCAGGAGCTCTTAGGACCTCCCGGGCCGCGTGGTGTGGGCCAGGCCTTAATGGTGTGTGGGGAGCCCTGGGGCCAAGGCCTGGCCAGGCCCTCGACCAGCTGTCCCCTCCCAGAGCAGCCTCTGCAACTTCAACCAAAATGCTTTCCAGCAAAATTGAGGAGACTGTGTGTCTGATGACATTAAGGAATTATTGTTAATCTTGTTGGGTTTGATAATGGTTATAGTGGCTATGCTTTTTAAAAGTCTTATCTGTTGCCCTGGCCGGTTTGGCTCAATGGACAGAGCATAGGCCCTCGGACTAAGGGTCCCAGGTTTGATTCTGTCAAGGGCACATACCCGTGTTGCAGGCTCGATCCCCAGTAGGTAGCATGCGGGAGGCAGCCGATGAATGATTCTCTCATCATCATTGATGTTTCTCTCTCTCTCTCTCTCTCTCCCTGTCCCTTCCTCCCTGAAATCAATAAAAAATATATTTTTAAAAAGTCCTTATCTGTTGAGATCCATTCTGATGTGTTTACAAGTGAAATGGTATGATGTCCAAATTTCCCTTAAACTCTAGAAAAATATTTTCACTTAGGGGTGGGGGTTGGGTGAGATGGATGAAAAGAGAAAGTCGAAGGTGTGGGATCTGGGTATGGGAATTCTCTACTTAGCGTGTTTGAGAAATTTCCATAACAACAAGTGAAAAGCATAGAAATAAAAAACAACCCTTCCCAGCCAATGTGACAGCCTTGATAATTGCTGGGCCCGAGTGCGTCAGACATTTTATAATAAAATGAACCACTTTCCATGTGTGTGCCTGCGGGCGGTGTCCGTCTCCACGGCCAGGTCCTGAGCCGGCTGAAGCAAGCTCGGTCATCCGGGGCTTTGCACAGCTTGGCACATAGGATCCTTCGCAAACGGACGCAAACCTCCCTCCCCTTTAGAGTGGGGGCCGATGCCCGTGGGCAGAGCCCGTCCCGCTCAGAGCAGGCGGCCACAGGAAAGCTTTGAGGACAGTCAATTCCCAGAGGTCCAGGCCACCCCTTGGGAACCTCAGGGGCGGGGTGTGTGTTTGAGGGGGGGGCTGGCAGCTTCTCTCCCAGACCCCGCAGGGCAGGGCAGGGTGGCTCACCTGCCTATTGCCTAGGGCAGTGTGTTCCCAGGGAGGAAGATAAAAAAACTAAACAAAACCCATCGCTATCAGCGCTAATCAGGTGCTGGGCTTTGTACTAAGCACTTCTGTGCCCAAAGTCATGGCCTGGTCTGGCTCGCCCTGAGAGCCGGGTACTATGAGGGTATTACGATTAGCTCCACTTTACAGAGCGGACTGGCTCCCTTTCGGGCTCTGCCGGGGCCTGTTGTGTGACCTTGAGAGAGCCTCTGTCCTCTCTAGTCCTCGGTTTCCCCTGCACAAGGAGGCATTCGGCCCTAAGGTGCCCTCAGCCCTTCTGGTGCCCCTCCACGTTCACCCCCAATCCCCTCACCATGGGGTCACACGATGCGTTCACTGGCACGGCCTCACAGCTGGGGAAGCTGGCGTTGGGTGCCCAGAAGACGTACTGAGGTTGTCCTGAGGTGGCCAGGTACCCAGAGGGAAGTCAAGGAAAGCATGGCCACACGGGGTCTCTGTGGCCCCTCCACAGGGCCTTCCCAGGTGCTGGTACCGGATGCTCCCTGGCCCGAGGCCGGACTTCTGCCTGGGCTCGCTCTCCCCGCTGTCCCCGGGCCACTGTGCATGCCCAGAGGGACGGGCGCCTCCCCAGCACGAAGGTACTGAGTGGGCAAGTCCTGCCCTTTCTGCCCTCCGCCCCACGGACACCAGGAGGGCTGGCTGTGTGGGCAAAGGATACAGGGCAGTCATGGCCCAGTAGGCAATGCAGATGAGCAGGAGGACAAAGGTGACCAGCGGGTAGAACATAGTGGACATCATCTGTCCCACGGCCCTGCAGGGAGTGAGCACTGTCCACCAGCAGGCCCCCTGGCCCCACCTCTGCCCCAGGGCCTGCTCCACCCCGGGGCTGGGCATGCCTAGGAGCTCCCTGAGGGAACGGAAGTCAGTGAATCTGGCTCAGGGGCCCTTAGAGGAAGTGAGTCTCAGAGCAGCCCCCTGGACAGCGTCAGGGAAAGTAAGGCCAGGGAGTCCTCAAAGTGGTGTGTTGACCAACCTGGCAGGTAGGTCTTGGTGGGGAGCAAGCTGCGGCTTCCCCACCCTGCCTGGGTTCCCACCGTCCCACCCACCCACCATCACCATGGCAACAGTGACTGCCAGGACAGCCCTTCTGGAGGGCTGCTTCATGCTGAGACACACTCACTTCATCCTCAGGGCACCCTACAAGGTAGGTGTGCTCTCACCCCCACTTCACAGATGGGTAAACAGAGGCTCAGAAAGGCTGCCACAGCAGTATTAACCACTGCACTATTCTGCCCTTCTCCTGCAGGGCTCCCTCACCTGCCCAGCCGCCCACCGGCCCACCCTGCCCTCTGCCCGCCTCTCTGGGGTAGGCCCTGACTTGCTGGCCTCCTTCAGGAGGGCGATGGCGATGCGGATCCGCTGCCGCAGGAAGATGAGCATGAGCAGCAGGAGGCCTTCGAGCACAGCCAGCACGATCACTGAGGGTGGACAGGGCAGAGGCGGTCAGGGCCAGGGCAGCGCTTTGGCGGCTGGCATTTGGAGGGGCGGGGCACTCACGGGCCGCCAGCCAGGTCTCCTGAACACTACGGTAGGCGCTGAGGTTGGTGGTGAAGCCCAGCTGGGTGATGGAGGCACCCCGGTCCCGCAGCACCTGGTACTCCTTCCAGCAGTGGTAGATGCCATATGCCAGCACCCCCAGCACCCCTAGGATCAGGACCAGCACCAGGGGCCCGGCCACCAGGCGAAGCAGCAGGAGAAACAGCAGGCTCAGGACCAGAGCCACGCCCAGGGCACTGTAGGCAGGAGGAGGTAGGTGAGGGTCACCCCTGGCCCCCAAATGCCTTTCCTCACACCCCTACAGTCTTCAGATTAGACCTCCTTTCTATTATAAATCCTGTTGGGCTTGGGGTCCATTCTGAGCTCTGGCTCCTCCTCCCTAGTCTAAAGACTCAGTGTCAGACACTGGGCTGGAGGATGCGGATCAGGGAGGGAGAATGGAAGGAGAAAGTGGGGAATCTGGTGACTCACACAAGAATCCAGTACCAGGACTGGGCTAAGTCTTCAAAGATCTTAACGCTGATGTCGCGGGCATTGAAGCTGTCCAGAAGACCACTAGGGAGAGACAGAGTTGGACGGGCTGCGGTTGGAAGGGCAGAGGGGCAGAGCTGTAGAGACGGCGGTACCCACCTGATCCCCTGGTTGATGGAGGTGTTGCCAGAGATCCCTGGGAACTCGACCTGTGTACTATTGGGGTATGGAACACAGCGCCCCAGAGCTGGAGGGAGAGAACAGCTACTGGGGGGCGGGCGCAGAGCTTTGCCTTGAAAGTCTCTGGCTGCACCTCAGCCACAGTCCTGGGGGGGGGGGGGGGGGGGGGGCGGGGG
>NW_005354596.1:379681-384979 GCF_000412655.1 Myotis brandtii | reverse complement strand
CCGGGGGGGGGGGGGGCAGGAGAGACGGTCGGGTCCCTCTGAGAGTGGTTCTTGATTCCACAGCAAAGAGCAAAAAGCTCTGTCGCGGAGCCCAGGCCACGCTGCCTTCACTCTACGTCCCGTCCTCCCCTCCCGGCGCCGCCGCCTCACACCCTCCTTTGCTCTGGGCTGGCTCTTAGGAAACCTCCACTCCCCACCTTGCGTCCATCAGCCAGGGAGCCAGGCACAGCGTGGGCAGCGTCATCCCAGGGCCCGAGCCACTCTGCTGCTCAGGCTCCTCTGAGGCTCGAGGCTCGGCCCTGACCCTGCTCACCTCACAGCCAGGCTTCAGGCCTCCCGAGCCGTCGCTCTTGCTGCGCCCCTCTCCCTGTCGAGCTCCATCCTCGCCTCACCTTGCCTCCTGCAGGAGGCTTGTGCCTTCTCCTGTGGCACCAATTACATGCCCACAACATTTGTCGTCACCCTTACCACTTTGCCAGGTAAACCTGCTTTGGCACTGACATTCTCAAGAGCAAATAAGGCTCAAGAGGTTGAGCAATTAGCCCAAGACCACACAGCTGGAAAGTGCTGGAACTTAAGTCCAGCTCTGACTTTGGAGCATTCATTTGAGGAACTTCCTATTGTATTTATGGTGAGAACTGGGTATCTTTTCTCATGCTATAATTTAAATATTTTTTCTTTAAAAAATAACATTGACTGCCCTGGCTGGTGTGGCTTGATTGGTTGAGCATCGTCCAGTATACTGAAAGGTCACTGGTTCGATTCCTGGTCAGCACACATACCTGGGTTTTGGGCTCGATCCCCCGTAGGGGGCAATCAGGAGGCAGCTGATGGATGTCTCTCACATTGATGTTTCTCTCTTTCTCCCTCCCCTTCCTCTCTCTCTCGAAGTCAATTAAAAAGTCATAAAAATAATTTGGTTGTTTAAAGAAAGATTTACTATTGGAAAGAAGAGCATACAGAATGAAAATTAGTCACCTGCCACCCCACCGCCAGCCATAGTCACCTGTAGCATTTGGGTGAACTTCTGGTCTGTCTTCTATGCACGCACCACGTACCCTCTGAACCTCCCACCAGCACGCAGCTCCATGGGCAGCTGCACTTCCTGTGGCCAGCCACGCCCGGCGCCCAGGTGCCGGGAACTGCGCTATCCCGCTATCCCGCTGTGTGACTTCACGGTCTCTGGCCTGGCTTCCTCATTTGAGCAATAAAAGTGTAGGCTACCTGACCGAGGGGGCGTGTGCTCTCACCTGGAGTGGAGGGGAGGAGGAAGCTGGGGCAGAGGTCTCGTTCCAGGCTTTGGAGTACTGGCTGGGGGTGGGGGGAGGGACAGACACCAGTCACAGCAGGATGGAGTGCCCCCCCACCCCGCGCTACCACCCCAGTCATCTTCCCAACTCCCCCTGCACCCCACCCATGCGGCCCCTCCTTGATGACAGCGATGACCTTGGGGCAGCGCTCACCATGTCCCAGGGCACCCCTGGCCGACAGACAGTCCGGTTTGCAGCGTAGAAGACCTCCCCGACCGTCAGTGAGAGCTCACCCTGACTCACGACCCAGGGGGCCGCTGGACAGGAGGACACACACACCTGGGGCAGAGGGCGTGCTGTGGGGCTCTTTCCAGACCTGGGGTGATCTGGGCAGAGGCAGGTCCCAGGCTGACCTGGGGTGTGGGGCACTGCAGGCCGTGCTCAGCGACCGCGATGATGTTGGTGGCCAGGACGCAGCTGAAGATGTTGAAGTACAGGAGATAGGGTTTATCTCTGCAGGAGGGAGGACGTGCATGTGTCAGGGCCTGGCCAGGTGTAGGGGCAGGAGGGACGGCCGGGCCTCGCCTCCAGGCTGCACACCTAGCTCCTGGCCTCAGTCCAGCTGGAGGTATGAGAGACCGAAAGATCTCCAGAGTCATTCAGCGCCGCACATGGTTCAGAGAGCTGAGCAAATCCATGCTCGCAAACGGTTAAAAGCATGAACTCTGGAGCCCAATCACCACCCAGCTTTATGACCTTGAGCAAGTCCCTCTACTGGTCACAGTCTCAGCCCCATCGTGGAAACTAACAGTGCCTGCCAGCCTGGAACAGGCGAACGCCATGTAAATGCCGGAGGTTTGGTTGTCGATGGGCCACTTCCTGCCTACGAGGACCGACAGCACCGCTGCGGGGTCACCCCTGCGTTTCAGATGAGGCCGAGCACCTTGCAAGGCCGCAAGGCCACACGGCCAGGACCCAGGTGGGGAGCCCAAGGCCATTTCCAAACTCTAAAGCCTGTGCCCCTGACCCTGGCTCTACATCGCCTCGCAATTGGGGGGCCTCCTAAGCCAGCTGCCCGCAGGGGAGGCTGCTCAATGTGGCTGAGGGGGGTCCCCGGCCCATCCCCACCCTCCCCTCCCTCTGGCCCCGCTGGTGTACTCACTTGTTGGCCCCCATGCCGCAGTAGGCCCCGGTGGAGTTCCTGGGGTAGAGGACTTGCCGGGGGTCTCCATACACCCACGCTGGACACAGACACACAGTCACCGGAGGGGGCGGCAGGGACGTCGTGGGGAGCAGCATGGGAACCGTCTCTCCCTGGCCACTGCCCCCAGCCTCCACCCGCGCTGCGCAGCGGGAAACTCACCCACGATGCCCAGCGCAGTGTAGCCCAGGAGGAAGAGAAGGAAGAGGACACAGCAGATGACATCGGTGCAGCCCCTGCGGGAAGGCCTGCTGAGCGGGCGCTGGGCCTGGGCGGCCCTCTGGTGGGCGAGCTTCCTCTGCAGCCACCAGGACACACAGCTGCCCTGCTCAGCTGGCTTCCCGAAGGGCACGCGCGGAACATCTCCGGCACCGAGCCGCGGCCCCTCCACGGCAGCGCCCCACTCTCCGGGCACAAGCTTCTCACCAGTTTTTCAGCAAGTTCCCGGCAGAGGCAAGGCCCCTGCCCCAGCGAGTTCCCAGTGCTCACCTGCTCTTGATGGGGCCTCGGAAGGAAGGGTCGTGTTTGACTGGCTTCCCTGCGGGCAGTGGGGAGCAGTGTGGAGAGCGAGGCACTCAGAGGACGCGCTCCCCACTTCCTGTCCCCACCAAGGGAAATGGACGGGGCAGGGCTGGCGGGAGGGGAATGGGAGGGCAGGAAAGGTAGGCTCCAGGCCCGCCAGCAGGTCTGCTGCTCACCGTGAACCCCCAGGTGGCCTTGGGGGGAGGGGGGCCCTTACGGGTCATTTCCAGGACAGTAACTTCCACTCTTGCCTCCACCCTGGCCCTCTCCTTCGCCCCCCCCGGGGAGGTGGACTGTGTCCACTCTTCCAGTGGCCCTCACGCTGCCATCCCATCCCCTCCCCGCCCAGGCGGCACAGGTGGAGCCCACAGGGAGGTCACACCCCTCTCCCAGCTGCCTCAGACCCCCACGCTGGCCCCCAGAGCCACAGGCCTCAACTCCGCAGGGCCTGGGGAGGGCGGGAGCTCCCTGCACACCCCTCCCCAAGGGCCTGTCTCCCGGCCACTGCCAGTCGCTGGGCAAGCAATCCAAGCAGGGTGACACCTGAGCTCGGCGGTTGAGATTGTGGCTGCGTCCTGTTCCTGGTCCTCCCTGAGTACACAGGGAGGAAGCGGGCCAGGACCAGGGTCCCTTGTGGGCGCCGAGGAGGGAGGGCAGAGGGCTGGGCAGTGTGGGAAGAGGTGGGGTCCGTGCTCTGCAGGTGCTGGACTCTGTCCCTGCACGGCTCTTGGGCATGAGATCAATGATTGACGCAAAGCTGCTCCAGGAAGTCCTCCTGCTCTTCCCGGCCCCCTGAGACCCAGGTCTCCCCTCTGGGAGTCCCCTTCCCTCCAGAACAGGGGCTCAGCCCCCCAGCCCCAAGGGACTGTCAGGCAGGCTCCCAGCCCCCACTGCTCACAGGGATCCCCGAGGCGGCCCGTCCCTCTCCCTCACACCTCCCCACCCCTCACCCTCAGGTCCTGGGACGGCTCCCAGCCCCCACTGCTCACAGATTCTGGACAGACACAAGCTTCCTGCTCCATCTCCCCTCAGGCTTTACCCTTCATGGGGACCCCAGGAGGCCCCACCTCTATTCTTCAAGGTACCAGTACACACTCGGAGACAGGCTCAGCCCCCCATAAAGACCCTGAGCCCCAACTCCTCTCTGGGGCCCCAGCACTGCTCAGCGACCCCGTGGGAAGACCCCCAGCGCCCTCCCCTCAGCCCAGGTCCAGGCTGACCCTCCCGGGGACCCAGCCTTCTGCTGGCTGGGCCTCACCTGGCAGCGGCAGGCTCCACAGCCCGCACCCCAGCCCCTGCTCAGGACCACACCCTACTCCTTCCATTCAGGCTCCCTTCCTTCCCAGGGCCCTGGCCCCAGGGACCAGCGTCTGGGCCTGAACCCCTGGTCCCAGGGGCTAAATAAAGCCCCAGACCCCAGCTCACTCCCCAAGTTTCCTTAGCAACGGCCCCCGGCCCCTGCACCCCATCCTCCTCCCAGGACCGGGCTCTGCCTTCTTCCATGAGCTCCCCCGGCGCCGCTCCCCAGGCCAGCCCGTGGCCCAGCCAGGTCTCCCTCCCCCGCAGGGTCCTCACCGTAGGCCTCCTCCCCAGCCGGCTTTCCCCCCATGTTCAGTGTCTCTGGAGTGAGGAGTGATTGGAGCCGGGAGACCTGGCAACTCACCTGCCGCTGCCCCGCCCTCCCACGTCACAGCCCCACCTCCGCCTGTGGTCCCCGACACACTCTAGTTCCTCCTCAAAGTGCAAAGGGAGGAGGGCGAGGCGGGAAGGCCCAGCCAGGGCCAGGGCCCGTGACCTGAGGGACCTGGAATGCTCCAAGAATCCCTGTAACCCTGCAAACCACCTCCCGCCCATGCCCTCCAGCCAAGGCGGTCATTTGCCTTTTAGGCCTTGACTAGCCCCTGCCCTCAGGGTCCTCCCCTCCCCTCCCCTCCCCTCCCCGGGGCAGCTGTGCACAACAGTCCGGCCGCTTCCTCCTGGCTCTGCCCTTGGACCTACATTCCCTGTGTGCTCTGTGCTTCCTCCCCACAGCCCCCACCCCCCAAACCCAAATGTTGTTACCAAACCCAACATTTATTGAGAACCAAGACACCAGCTGGCACAGAGGCCCATTTCAGTTCATCAAACATCAGCTGAGGAGGGGACGGGGCGGCCAGCCCTGAAGTCCCTCCCAGGGAGGAACCAGCCCTGGGTGAGGGGCTGTCAGACCTCCAGGGCCTGGCTGGGGTCTCTGGCCGGAATGTGTGAAGGGCGAGTGGGAGAGATGGCAGTGCCCCCAGCGTGGTGTGGATGTGAGCAGCAAGGGAGAGGCAGCTGCTGAGCTGG
>NW_005354596.1:377920-379669 GCF_000412655.1 Myotis brandtii | reverse complement strand
TCCACTCTCAGGGGTTGACAGGGGGCAGGGAGCCCAGCTCAGGCAGCAGCTCGGGGTGGGGGTCCAGGCGGGCCAGGCGGCTCTGCTCTAGGGCAATGGCCTCGGCCGAGTGTTTGCACTTCTCCGAGCCACACTGGCAGGTGAAATATTTGCTTTTGATGTCCCAGAAGCGGTCGCCATAGTCAAACCTGTCAGAGGAGCACAGGAGGCTTGTGGGACCCAGACCTGACTGCCCAGGCCAGGCCAGAGCCTCCGTGGACCCTGCTCCGGAGGGCCCTGCCCCTCTCCCGGCAGGCCGACCCTCGCGTGTTCTGTGGACCCGAGCACCAGCCTGCCTGGAACTGTCTGCATGCAGGAGCCTGAGCCCCACCCACATTTACTGAAGCAAAATTCTGTGAGCTCGGGCCTATTTAGCACGCCCTCCAGGGACACTGCTGCAACCATGCGTGCAGCTGGGAGTTCTCTTCAGGCTGAGTCCCAGGCCCGCGCCGCCCGCCCCCGGCCCAGCCCAGCCTCACCCCAGCTCCTCCCCGGTGCGGATGTCCCGGGAACTGAAGAAGGCGATGCGTGGAAACCGCAGGTCTTGGTGCAGCATGAAGACCCGGACAGGGATGATGTTGGGGTCACATAGGTGGTTGATGAACCGGCTGATGTTGCCGTAGTAACGGGCATCGATGCAGTACACCTCTCCATCCTGAGGGGAGGGTGGCACTCTTCAGTGCCAGGCCCATGGCCCCCCCAGTCCCCCCAGCCCCCCCAGGTTTCCATGTGCGGCCTGGGAGTAGGGGACAGCGGGACCTCCTGCCCACCTTGTTGTCCAAGTCGAAGAGGTAAGAATCATCCTCTCTGACGTCCGCCTCGGCGTCGGAGATCAGCTCCCCGACATACCTGCTGGGCAGGGCGGGCTTCTGAAGGCGGCAGGCGGCGGAGCCGGCCGCCGTGTCTCCTCACAACCCCACGCCCCGCTTCACTGTCAGACGCCCCAGTCAGTGTCCGCGAACGTCACTGCTGCACAGTGCTGGCACCCACGTGGGACCCGCGGCCTAGTGGGCCCAGAGGACAGGGACTTCATCTGGGAGGGGGGGGTTGGTGGCCCCCTCAGGGCAGGACCAGGAGGACGAACATGGGGACACTGGCATGTGAGGTCCCCACTGCAGAGTTGCAACAGGCAAGTGTGGTGGCCGGGGGAGGGGAAGGGATGGACCCAGGGCTCTGGGTTTGGGGTGAGCCGGTGGCAGTTGGCTTGGGTGGGACAGTGCTCAGGTTTAGACACTGGGAGGTTTGTGGGCGTGGCAACGGCAGGCTGATGGACAGGCGTCAGGGCTGCAGGAAGGGATGAAGCCGCAGGAGCGGAGGGGTGGGGGGGGGGGGGGGAGGAAGGTGGCACAGGGAGCAGGGTGGGGTACAGAGGGGTGAGGGCAAAGGCAGGTGCAGGCAGGATGAGCAATGAGCGATGGTGGGGAACGGAGGCCCAGGAAGAACGGCTGCTTGTTGAGAGATGACATGACAGAAAAAAGGCCGTGGGTTTGATCCCTGGCCCTGGTCAGGGCGCACGCAGGAGGCAACCAATCAATGTGTCTCCACATCAGTATTTCTCTCTCTTTCTCTCCTCCCTCCCTCCCTTCCACTCTAAAAACCAATGGAGCCCTAACCAGTTTGGCTCAGTGGATAGAGCATCAGCCTGCGGACTCAAGGGTCCCAGGTTCGATTCTGGTCAAGGGCATGTACCTTGGTTGTGGGCACATCCCC
>NW_005354596.1:376301-377657 GCF_000412655.1 Myotis brandtii | reverse complement strand
CGGGGAAAAAAATAAAAATAAAAATAAAAAAAATAAAAACCAATGGAAAAATATCGTCGGATGAACAACCACCACACAAACGAAAGGCAGGGAGAGGGGATGTGAGGCTGGGAAGTGGGGGGTGTGGGCAGTGGTGATGGGCAGCCCTGGGGTCTGGGCAGAGTGGGCAGGCGGGACGCTTGGCTGTGGGATGGGGGCAGAGCAGCTGGAGATGGGATGGTGAGAAGAGGGGGGACCTGTCAGGGAGGAGGCAGAGAGGGCAGAAGAGGCAGCAGTGGCCCTGGGCCCACCCCTCGCCCCTGCCCACTCACTCGCAGATGAAGGTTCCTTGGGGGATGGTGTGCAGGGCGCGGACCCCCCAGCCCATCTTGGCTGTTCGGTAGAGCTGCAGTCGAACCCTAGGGGTGGGAGAGAGAGTGATGCTGGGTGCATGGGAGACAGTGCGCGTGCGTGTGCGTGTGCGTGCGTGTGCGTGCGTGTGCGTGTGCGCGTGCAGGGCCAGGGCCTCACTTGATGCCGCTCTGCACCACCCGGTTCTTGCAGTTTCTCCAGCAGGAGCAGGCCTGGTTACACTCGAAGATCAGCGGGGGCTCGATCTTGTTAAATTCCTGGAGCAGCCGCCCGTCCTGGGGAGGGGGAGGCAGTGGTTTCTGTGTGGTCCCCCCTCAGCTGCCCAGGTCCCCCGAGACCCCACAGAAAAATCCTCCCCTGGCCGCAACCCAGTCAGTGGACACCACATATGCTCCGAGGTCGGAGGACTGGACCCCAAACCCCCCCTTGATCTGCAGGTGTCGGGCCAGGCCCATCTGTCCTAGTAGCATCCCAGGAATTCCAGGTCTGCCCTGCCCTCTCTGCCAGCCGCGCCAGGGCAGGAGGTGAGGAAAGGCGAGGGTGCGTACCTTGTCATACCAGCAGCGAATGCTGAGCTGGCCGCACAGGCAGTTGGAGCTGGAGCAGTCGTCCACACAGGTGCAGTGCTGGGGGGAGGCAGGGTGAGCTGGGCCCGGAATCAGCCCTGCGCCTGCCCCCAGTGCGCCTGCCCCCACTGCTGCCCCTTCTCTAGGGCCCATGTTTTAGAATCAAGATGCTGCTGGAGGATTGTCCCAGGGCCACCCTGAGCCTGACGACCCTGCGTGTGTCCTGGCGAGAGGACGCTTCTCCAGGGGACCGAGCCCAGGAGCTCCTCCGCCCTCACCTGCAGGTGGGTGATGTTGCGGTCAATGTTCATGGTGGAAGTCTCGCAGTTCTCTGAGATGTACTTGTAATCCTCGGGGCACGGCTCCCCGTCCACACCGTTGACGCAGGGAATGGGCACGTTCTCATAGCCCCGAGCCACGTCCCTGGCAAAAGGAGATG
>NW_005354596.1:375983-376275 GCF_000412655.1 Myotis brandtii | reverse complement strand
GGGAGGGAGGTGCTCTGGGTGTGTGCAGGGGAATGGGGAGTGAAGTTACCAGATAAAATACAGGGCGTCCAGTTAAATTCAGATTTTAGATAAACAAGAAATAATTGTTTGGTATAGGTACATCCCAAATGCTGCATGGGACACTTTTACATTAAAAAAAGTTATCAACTGTTCATCTGATATTCAAATTTAACTGGCTATCCTCTATTTTTATCCTCTATTTTTATTTGCTATATTTGGCAGTCCTAGGAGGGAGACCCGAAGGTGGCTCTTGGGATTCTAGGGGAGGGCT
>NW_005354596.1:374785-375737 GCF_000412655.1 Myotis brandtii | reverse complement strand
TCACCGGCAGATGATCTTCTCCGTGCGGACGGCCCGGTTGCCCACGCCGAGCCGCAGCTTGCGGTTGAGCTGGAGCGCAAACCACACGTCAGAGCGCTCGGGAGTCAGGTCCCACGCAGTGTCCCCCTCCTTGTTGCGCAGCTCAGGGTTCGCTCCACGCGACAGGAACAGCCTGGGAGGGAGAGGAAGCCGTGGGGTTGGGGCTTCCGGAGGTGATGGTGGGGCTTTGGGGGGTGTGGCAGGCGGGGCTCACAGCACACAGTCGTGGTAGCTCTCCCGGGCTGCGATGTGCAGGGGCGTGTCCCCGTGGTAGTTGACAGCGTGGAGGTCGCAGCGGGCGTTCAGGAGGACCTCTGCGATGGCGGCGCTGCCGGTGAAGGAGGCCCAGTGCAGGCAGATGTTTTCCTCCTGGGGGGGGGCACGGGAGCCCGGCAGTGAGCCCTTGAACCCCACCTCCACTTTGGTCAGGGTCTGGGTCAGGCCAACTCCCCACTCAACCAAACTCATGCTCACGTTGTCTGTGAGGGTGACGTCGGCGCCGCGCGTCAGCAGCATGCGGATCACCTCGATGTGCTTGTGCTCTGCGGCCCAGATGATGGGCGTCCACCCCCCACTGTCCTGTGGGTGGGAGGGAGAAGGGGAGGAGGCTGCGGGCAGGCCCAGCAGCCGGCTCCATTCACCAAAGCAGCACGTGGCCAGAAGCACGCGCCCTGGAGCCAGACCGAGTGAGCCCGCTCACCGCCGAGGTGCCCAGTGCCCTGCGCCTGCTGCATCTGGTACCAAACTAGAGTGTCTATGGCTCAAGGCTGCAGAGCACTTCTTCCCTTTTTCTCTTTTTGTTAATCCTCAGCAGAGGATATTTTCCCATTGATTTTTAGAGAGAGGGGAAGGGAGAGGGAGAGACAGAGAAAGAAACATCGATGTGAGAGACACACATCGATTGGCTGCCCCG